>NC_043703.1:75339873-75518550 GCF_006229205.1 Suricata suricatta | reverse complement strand
TCTCCCTCCCCTGCCCCCTTTTTCTCTCCCTCCCTCAAGAAAAGGACCCGCCACGATTCTCCTCTCCGCCCAGCCGGTTGCGGGGGACGAAACAGGTACCTCCGATTGCTGGGGACAAGCAGCCCCGCCGTAGGTTATGACAATTGGCGCCTCAATGCGGGGCTCAGTAAAGTAAGGCGACACTGAGGTCGGGTTACGACACCTCCACTCGTGCTTTCTCTTTCGAGAGAGACATTTAGTTTTTTTTAAGTGTCCGATCAATGAGACTATCATAAACGCACAAAAATACAATGCAAAAAGACTCATACACCAAATCAACAGAAATTAAGATGTTGATGAGTAAATGTAATGAGAAATTGTAGGACCTCTGTGGAGAAAATCATAACCTATTTATGGAAAATAAAAGAAAATGTTACAATCAGAGAGAGCTACCACAGTTTTGGGTGGGAAAACTTAGCATTTTTAACCTATTGGTTCTCTATAAATTAACATTCATTTCACTATTTCCAACTCAATCCTCAGCAAAATAATTTTGAACGACTGGGCTTTGGAAAATGTATCTGAAAAAGTAAATGTTTCTGAATATTGGAAAAATTCTGGCAAAAAGATACATATATGGGAAAAGAAGCCTTACTTTGTACTAATATGGGGTGTTTAATAGGTGGTAAAATGGAATCAGTATGGCATTGGAAATATAAAGTAACATAACAGGATAGAGAATGCAGACACAGACTCAAAGCAAACATTTAATGGGATTTTGCATATAATGTGTCATTTTATATTTTACAAATAATTATTTTTGAATAGACAGAAAATGCATAACACATAAAAAGTTGTGCAATGAACAGTAAGTCACTGTCCTTCGCCATTCCCTAGCTATTCAGTTTCTGTCTCTCTGAGGTAATTGCTCTTCCCAGATTCTGTCTATCGTTTTGCAGAGAATCCACATACATGTATACATGGTGTATGTTCTTGTCGCTTGCACACATGGTAGAAAAGTCCACACAAGGCCTCTGCACCTCCCTCCCTTTGTTTTTCTTATTTTAGTCAAGTATCTTAGAGACTTAGTAATACTTTGGAATTACTTAGTGATAGTATCTCATCAGTACTTAAAATTACCTCATTATTTCTATAGCTATATATAGCATCCTGTTGACTGGATGGTCGGTAAGTCACTTGACTAGTCTATGAACACGCTTTCATATTGTAGTGGATGCCTCTCACACTCACAATTCTCTAGCGTATGACACAACTGTATGATAAATCCCAGGCATCTCTGGGTCCTAATACACCTCACTAGTGTTTCATGTTTCTAACAATGATGGAGGAGCATTCTTGGCCCAAACTGTAATGTAGTAAACTCTTGGAACTTCTTCACTCTGACAGATTAAAAATGGTGTCTTATTATAGTGTTAGTTTGCATTTCTCCTAGTAGGGTTGCACATATGCATATTTTGTGATTGTTAAGAAATGTTTGTCTTTTACACATATATTTTCCTTAGGGATTTGGATGAGTCTGTATGCAGTAAGGGACTTAGTCCTTTAGTTTTCTTAAGTTACAGGTATGTTTCCTAGCTTATCATTGGTCTTTGACATAGGATGTTTTTAATGTGCATATTGACAAAGTTATTGAATATATTTTTTAGTTTATCAATTTCCTTTCTTGGCTTCAGTGTTTATATCAATATTCAAAACTCTTTCTGATTTAAGATTACAAAAACATAGTCCATATTTCTTTCAATTTATTTATTTATTTACATTTAAATATTTGACTTTTTCCCAAAATTTATTCTGATCTAGGTAGCCAGCACATTTATTTTTTTTGAAAAAAGTACTTTGTCAATGATTTGAAATTTACAGGTGGCATTTTAAATCACTAGATAAATATATTAGGAATCATTATGGAGATGTGAAAAAAATATTTGAGTTTCTACATATTTTAGATTTCAAATCCCCCCAATGTGAAAACAGCAACAGATTTATTACATTACAATGTTTTAACTTCATATGGCAAAAATGCCATAAATAAAATTGAAGGACAAATAAGAAATATTTAATGTGCAACACATATAGCAGAAGTAAAACATTTACTAAGTATTTGTACACTTCTATAAGATATGAACACTTCACTAGAAAAATAGCCAAAAGAAAAAGAGACAACCATATGTGTTCAAATGTTCAGCCTCACTAGTAACAAAACAATTGGAAAACAAATATCACTTATCATTTCCCAACCCCTTCTTAGACTTGTAGGGTAAAAAAGATATAAGATATATTAAAAATATGTTTGTGTTTACTATGTGTCAAAATGGGCAGTTATATGTGACATTGGCAGTAGAATAGGTGCATAGAGCCTTCTTGGAAGGCAATCTGGCCATATGTCTTGAAATTTTGTATTTTCCTATCCTTTTACTCAGAAACTGTTTCCATAAATTTATCAAAAGAAACACGCAGCTGATTGTGCCATAATGCATGTGCAAACATGTTATTTCAGCATCGCACACTTGCTAGAAAGAACTAAACATAACATATTGTTCCATAATAAGGACCAATTAAAACCATTAGTCAAGATCAGATCAGGAAATTACAGATCCATTTAAAAAAGATGGAAGAGTCCAAGCATTGGCATGCAAAACGTTCATGGAACATGGTGACTGTGAAAAACAGGTTATGAAACAACTTGTGTAACTTAATTCTATCTACCTACCTAATTTACCCATCTTTCTATCTATGCATCCATCCATCAATGTTCCTACCTACCTACCTAAATATCGGAAATGTTTTTATATATAATTTGTATCATTTAATAATTATATATAATAGATATATAGATAATAATTACTATTATATAATGTAATGCATATAGTGAACATAGCAGATGCTTCACCATGACCTATTTTACTTCCTTAGTAGATTTCATCCAGCTATTTATACCTTCTTCATTACAGTCTATGAGTTTGGAAGGAGGTACCTCCACCTCTAGTGCTAGGAGTGGAATGGCTGTTGAAAGCCTAAACGGATCAGTATAATACCATCACCTGGATACAATTATTGAATCCGATATGGACCAGTAACTCCTTTCAGGAGAGTAATACAGGAGAATATATTTGCTGGAAATCTGTAGTAATGGCGGTCTTTGCTTTCCTAAAGGAATTTCCAGAAATGGCCCTCAGTCCCTCTTCTTGGCTATGGATATGTGCACACCTGTTCCCATTAGTGCTTGCACCCATCCTGATATCCTGAGAAAAGGACAGTGTTGGGAGGCTGAGACTGTGGAAAATGGGGTGGAGAAGCAGCATGCGCTTATCTTCTGTGACATCACTGAAGGACTGCATCAGTCGTCCCTTAAAACAAGCCTACCTACCTCTGGACTCAGATCCACAAAGACTCAGGATCCCCTTCATCACTGAAATCAATTTACTGAAGTGGGCTTTGGTCAACCCAAATGCAACCAAATGTGCCATAATTTGGTGTGTGTGTGTGCACGCACTGGCAAGTAGATACACATACATGTAGTGGAGAAAGAATTTTGAAGTGATATTGACTAGAATATAACAATCGTACACTCTGAGTTGGAATTGTAATTGATTTTCACTTAGTATTCCGAAAACCTTTCAGACTTTTTTTCACAATAAACCAGAAAACTTATTTGATCAGAGCAAATCAGCAACAAAAGCAACAAACAATTTAAAAAAACAAAAATCAAGCTTTTATATTTGAAGGAAAAAAATTAAGTTCAGGATGTGTGTGTGTGTGTGTGTGTGTGTGTGAGAGAGAGACTCTCATAATTTTCCTTGACCATAAGTACCCAATGAGCCAAAAGTTTGTAGCAGCCAAAAATTACATATGAACATAATGCAAACTTTAGTTTTTTAAAATAGAACAGTGTCAAGATCAAGGGTGTTAATAATCCCACTGTTCCCTGCTCAGGTCAGACCACACTTGAAGTATTGTTTTCAATTCTCTATTATTATAATAATTTAGGCACTCACTGACATATTCCAGGGATACTTGGGTGATCGTTGAAACTGTAGGACAGAGAGACTGAGGAAGGGCAAGTAAGAAGGCAAACCCAGTTGCCACAGTGACAAAGGTAACTGACAAAGGAATTAAAATAGAACTAGGACTTTGTTGGAACTTTAGGCAAGTTCAGTCTTCATTTGCCATTATAATAAGTTGATAAGTAAGGGGTAAAATAGATTCATCAAGAACGAGGGGTAAAAAAGGCCAGAGTTGTGGAAAAACGGAGGTCACCGCCAGAAGTTGCCAACAAAGTCAACAGTGGTGGCTGCTTTGGCAGTGGCGCTGGGTGGGGTTACAGGAGGCAGGACGTCCTTGCTTTTCATTTTAAGTGCTCGTTATTATTTTATTTTTAAATATGAGCACACATTTTGCTTTAGTAAAAATGCACACACACACACACACACACACACACACACACATGGCTCTGGCTCTGGTTCTGAGTGACGCTAAACGATTTTCCAATGTGGGGAGCCTGCAAAACCACCGGCAGATGGAGCGCGGATATGCAGCGGACATATTTCCACCCAGAGGCCAGAGCGTTCCTAACAGCCAGCCAGTCATGCTGTCTTCGGCCTTTTCCATCTGTCCTTGTCCCCAAGGACAAAGTACTGCTGTTCAACACGGTTCGTGGTCTGACTTTACCCAAGTGAGCAACTCCAGTATACGATCCTCAGGTTTCCTCATAGACAGTTATTGGACTTTCAGCATATTTGAACATGAAGTTTTTGTTATAGAAAGGTAGAGCTGAACATTGTTTTTTGAAAGGACATGTATTTTTTTTATAAGAAAATGTCCTTGTAGTTGGGCATTTTACTCCCAAAGAAGTAGCATGTTGGATGTAAGCATAACAGAACAAAACAAAAACAACTGTAGCCAATAATAGCATTAGAGCCAGGGGAGAAAGGGCTTCGAGCACCTCACATAGAAGTTTCTCACTGTGAGTATCGGGTGTGTTTCTCTAGATCTTGCTGAAATTAAAAATCAAAGAAAAAAGAAAGAAATTCTCCCTTTGACTCTCCCAGACCTTGGTAAAGGAAGCATGTCAGTACATCATGTCTTCAAAACCAAGTCTTTTGTGTTGCATGAGTCACGAAATTGACTTTTTTCTTTGAAACAGCAGAATCACAGTTTTTCTCCTACTATTGACAAAAATAACATGTTTGTCACAACAGGCTCTCTGAAGGGCAAAAGGTCATCCTGCTTCAAGCACCGGGACAATATGCTTCTTCCCATGGAAGTGAACTAAAGAGTACCTTCCAGAAGAAATCAGGACTCATCAGTGGGACGTTCCAGGGCTCAAAGACATTTGGCAGCATTGCCGATGCAGACGTTCAAGTCAGAAGACCAGATCTTGGCTTAGCTTCAAGGAGAGTGAGGTATTTGTTGTACACTGATAGAAACTGGCTGCATTCTTTGATAGGCGTTAGGGTTTTAAGGGAATGAGATAGTGACATTAAATTTGCAACAATTATTTGCAAAATCTTCAAATCCATAGAAATAGCCCCATTTCTGCTACAAAATGGGTTTTGGACAAGTCATGTATTACCTTAGTGTTATTTTTACATTTTTGTCCTTGTATTTGTTTTTTCTCTTTCCCCAGCTGGGTTTCTAGTTTCTGTTTTGGGTTAAATTTTAGGTGGTTATGAAGGTCAAACCTTTGGTGAATCATTTTCAGAATGTTCAGTAGCTTGGAACTTCTAATATGGAGATCTTTTTTTTGGTAACATTCATCAGTAATACTTTAATATTCCAAAAAAGGGAGGCTATATTCATCTAAGCTCTGGGAATCTCATCTTCACACATGTAAATAATGAAATCCCAAATATCATTTTAGTGTGTTTTTTTTTTTTTTTGCCAAGAATCCTATCTTACAGAGTTATGAAGGAAGGCATGAGCTGTATTGCTATCTTCTGAGGTTTAATCTGTAGAAGTCAAAATGTTACTGTTAGTAATTTCCACAGGTCTTTGAAAGCTCCACCTAGACTTGATTCCATGCCAAGATAATACAACCCATTTTCTTTCTCTTAAGGGAATTTGGTATTTCTTTCTGGATCCACATTTTCTGTTACTCTGACTCTCACATCTGCCTCCAGCAATGACTACGCCTAACACATTGCTGCCACATTTCCAAATAGAATTCACTGTGTCTGAAAACATAGATGTAGGGAAGTTCTATATGTTATTTGTGGATTATCCAGTTAATGGAATGAATGCTATCCACAGCAGTACTTGCTCTTACAACCTCTTCAAGTCATAGAGACCCAAGTATTTTTGTCCCTGAAGATTTGGCCTCCCTTGCTATTTTATATTAACTAAACTTTAGAAGAAATGTGAACAAAAGTTGAAGGGTGGCAGGGGGGTGAGGGTGAAGAGACCCACAGCAATAGTACAGGGTTTATCATTGCATATTTCCTGTTTTCCAGGAGCCCATGACAAAGTTTTTGGTACATTGTATACATCTCCAATAAAAGTTAATGGTGCAACACTAGCAACACTATTTTCTCTTGCTTCAGAGCATTTCTGAGCATGAGCTTTTTCTTCACAACTTGAGGTCTCAATTATGCAATTATGCATGCCTGTTACAATGCCTTCAATGCATTGATAATGCTGAGTCTCTTGAGACAGTAGTCTGTTTCTCTCAAGCCTAAAGGGAGAGTTGCAAAGCCTTTTGAAAATTGTCTAGATTTTCTATTTTCCCTCTTTCTCTCTCTTCTAATTTTTCCTGCTATTTCGGGTCTCCGCGTTCATTACAAATCTTCAGTAGACATAGAAGCTTATCAATGCTTGTAAGGATTATTTGTAAAGTAAGACTATGAAGGTTCTGGCCAAAGAATTTTCTGATAGTTTCATGGACTGTGTAATGTCCATCTGGCTTCCTAGGAACCCCCTTAGCCTTTTTATTTTGTTTATTTCCCTATTCTTGGTTAGATGGTAGATCAAAGGTTTGTAAATTGTGTTTGAGGATCCCATAGAGGTACTGAGGGACCACCTCAGATGGAAACTAGAGCCAATGTTTTTCTCTTGCCCCTTAACCTGCCAGACAGTGCATCTGCATGTGCTTGGGTTTACAAAAAAGCTCATGTTGGTTAAACAGGTTGAAAGGCACAGTTGTAGATGGATGAGGTTATTACACAGTTAAATTCCATTTAGGCAAATAAGTAAATCAAGCCATGAAGATATATGCAGCAGATGCATTGAATTCTTTTATTGACAGATGTATTGTCTATTGGTATAGCTGTAATCAACACAATACCACTCAAACCACAAAATCCTTTAGACAAAGATAAATGGGTGAGGACGAAGGGCTACAGAGTATGACTAGCTGGTCTTTAAAAAACGGGTCTGGCTAATCTTCGGGCATTGTGCTGAACGACTTCTCCCTTAACATCAAACCCTTGTGATTTCAAGGAAAATGTAATCCGTATGTTTCTGATTCAATTACTCTTAACTCATTAAATGTTTTTTTTTCAGCTATTTGAAATTTGAGAAGCCTTTTTATGAGCTTTAGTAATCCTTTGTTCTTTGAATTAGGAAGGAGAATATTGCCAAGAGTTAATGGTACTTGAATCTCAGTATGCTGGAGGGGATTCTAAACTTAGCAAAAGTTCCAGCATCCTGTCATAACCAATGACTCGGGGACTTGCAAACTCTGTACCACTCGCTACTCCTTCCACATGCCTGATGATGTTGGATCATTTCTTTTCCATGTGGCAAGGACCTTTGCATGCCAAATAGCGCTGAAGCTCTTGCAACATCCATGAGTGGAACACAAATTTAAGTTATCATCACTTTGAGGGGGGAAGCTAATTAAATAAAAATCTAACACTCTGAGAGGCAGAAGTCACTATTCTTCCAAAACAAGGTCATTACTCTTCTTTACTTTTCATTTGTTATAGGTCAGACTACATAGACAGTTCAAGTTCACTTTGAGTAGGTATTGTACATCCTAACAAAGGGAAAGAAACAGTTTGTAATTTAAGGGACACTAAACATTCTAGCTCAAGGGTAGGAAGAATTTGTCTGTTGGCTTTTTGTTTGTTTTAATAAGCTGAATCCTGAAAAATTCCTAGGAAAAAAGCCATGAAGACACAGAAGCCGCAATTTAGAACTCTGGAGTCTGACTCTTAAATTTGAAGAATCTGTGTAGTAATTGCTCCCTAGGAACCAGAGACAAAATGGCTCATTTGCATCTATTGTCTTAAATAGCTCATGAGAGAGGACTAGAAAAGCCAGCACTGGCAGGGAGACAACAGTGATAACTACTATACTTAAGCCCAAGATGAAGATCCTAACACACTATGTAGGTGTGTGGGTATCGCTAATCATCAACATCATCTTCATCAACATTACCTTCCCATGTAAAAGATTATGTGAACTGTATATTCTCCTTGAGAAAGGAGACAGTACTCCATCTGAGGAGGCCCAGTGGTGGTTTTCTACCACTGTTCTTTGTGAAGTTTCCTGTGTAAATGGAGCAATATTGTGTTCATTGCAGTGACGGAGGCTTTCTAAGGGAAGTGATACAGGAGGACTTCAAAGATCAGGACTTCTAAACTCATAGAACTAAACTTGAAACATATGATCTCTTACCTCCATTTGCTTCCAGATAAAGAGAAACTTCCTAGTGCATTGACAATGTTTATTTTATTTGTCTGATAATTGTAGAAGAAGGTCAAAGAATGCTTTTGAATAAAGGTCATGACTGTTTACACAACATAAGCATCTACTTAGATAAACCCAAATGTTTTCGAAGAAAATTTTCTAGACAAATTAACTTGAATTAAGGGTAAGGGTGTGAAACTGTTTTGTGAAAATATCATGAAACCTCACCTCCCATGAAATTAACTCATAATGAACAAGATCTATTCAGTGCCTCTACAATCACATTCTGATCAGGGTGTTGGTGAAAGAGTTTACATAAAATTATGATGGTCCGTCAGGCAAGTGTGACGTATATAGAACCACTCAACCTCGTAACTCTGAACCATGCAATAATGGAACATGTAGGCCTAAAAATTTGTTATGTTAATAAAAATATACTCACAAATGAAGCATTTATAGATGCAGGAATTGTTTTTAAGCAAAAAAAAAAACAAACCAATAAGCTGCCCAGCACAAATTTACAACTTACTTCTTGTCAGCATTGTAATGTACATGCTCTGTAAAATGATTTGTAAAACAAAACAAAAGTCTACCAGCAATTTTGCTTTTTTTTTTAACTCATTTCCCTTTTGCAGTCTTAGCCCATGACATGCCCGGCATAAAAGAACCCTCTCACCTACCTGAGGGCTGATACTCACACTCAGCCCAGGAGAATAATGTGGGAAAGATACCCATCTGGCCAAAGAAGCAGACACAGGGAGCTTTCGGAAGCAAACAAAAAGCTATATTTGTTTTTTTAAAAATAAGTATCCAATTTTTCATGGCAATATAGATAATCTGCTTAATAAAATATTGAGTTTTGTTATTTTTCTTTTCTTCTTTGCAAACGTAGGAGTTGTACTGAAGCATTCGAGGTATGTGAGGTATTGGAAAAATAAACCTGCAGGAGCAGAGGCACAGATGGCTTCTGTGTTTAATGATTTTCTTCCTTCTGCTTCTTTTCACTGTGTTTTAAAGGTTTTTTTTTTTTTTTTTTTTTTTTTAATTTGTGGTTGCCGCCTTTTGCTGGTCGATGCAAACGTTGGGTCCTGTGGTGACCAGGGTCCTTGAGAGGTCACAGCAACATCACACAAGCTCCAGTTTTGTGTGGCAAGACTGAAACCTGGCGATGACCAGCGGGGGGTCAACAGCTTATCATCCCTTCCAACCAAAGGGCAAATGGGCTCCTCTTGATTCTTTATCTCTGGCAATGATTTTAATTCATTGCTTACTCAAAGAATACTGCTTACCTCAAAGAATGAAAACTAAGTTAGCTTTAAATTTGCTTGTATATATTATTTGAAATAAATCCCTTGAAAAGACCTAGGCAGCAAATTAAAAAAAAAGGACAGAATCAAGGAAATTTTTATATCTTACTGATTTTATTGGAAGATGTAAGTTTGTTCTTTCTTTTCTCCTCTCTAGTTTGGACACATACTGATCAGACTCCATAAACAGAACAGACTTCAATATATTGATCAGACTCCATATACAGAATAGACTCTGTATTCTGATTAGACTGCAGTACACTGACCAGACCCCATATACTGACCAGACTCCAATACACTGATCATACTGTATATACTTAATAAACTCCAATATACCGATCAGGCTCCAATATAATGAACAGACTCAATATACTGACCAGACTCCAATATACTGACTAGACTCTATACACTGAAACAGACTCCAATCCACTGATCATACTCTATATAGTTAACAAACTCCAGTATACTAGTCAGGCTCCAATGCAATTAACAGACTCAATACACTGACAAGACTCCATGCTCTACTTAGACTCCAGTGCACTGACCAGACTCCATATACTGATCAGACTCCAAGGATAGCTAATAACAGTGCTCAGAACAATCTAATTTAGATATGGCATTTAATTCTCCATACCTTCAGCCAGTCTTCACTACCAATGTTTCTCTCATTTGCCAGTAAGAAATGGAGGTTAAGGAGGAGGAATGGAAGAGGATAAAGAAGATGTTGCAGTTTAAGGCAATTTGAAAACATTTGTTTGCAGGCTCCCATTCATCATTTCCTAGCGGGATGTGTTTGACACCAGGTGGGACACACGGGCAGCAAGGATGCGGGAGGTGCCAGCGGTGCTCACCGGCTTGCATAGGGTGTACCATGGTGGGATACAACCAGGGCCCCTGTGGGATCCCGATGGCAATGGCAGTGCGCAGAGCTGGGAGCCCCCTCCGGCAGCACGATGGTTGGGGAAGTCGTTCTGAAGGAGCTGGTGTCTAAAGGCATGAATCTCAGGCCCCTCTCTGTTGACTCAGCCACACCCTTCTCACAACTGCATCATGCCCTGAACGACTAGAGAGGCCTCGTCACCCCTTCCACCCACCTTCCTCTCCCCTTCCTCCTCCTCAGTCTAGACTTGACTCTGAGACAGCCAGTTGTACTCCTTCCACCCTCATCAGTGAGGGAATGCATTTATTGTCTATTATGAGGGAGAGTGCAGGAGCCCACAGGAAATGATTAGAAGTAAAATCTGTAAAGGAAGTAATAATTTGGTGCTGAAACACTGAAGTGCTGTGAGTTATCTCCTGGGCAACCAGAACTGTGAGAGATGCTTTCCCAATAATGATCATGTCTCCTAGGGCCTTTGTGCTTTTTCATTCCAGGGCTGCCAGGGCTGAGAAATCTTGGCTAATGTATCAGAATTTGGAAAGAGTAGGAATACACTGGCTTTCATAATGCTGCCACCCATAGGATGGCATTCTGGTGGAAAGTACATGTCCTGAGGCTAGAGCCCAATTATTACCCAAAACTCATGTGTGTGTGTGCAAGTGGGAATGGGAGAAGGAATTGGAACACGGAGCCATGGAGATGGATAGTGATGCGAGAGTTTGAGCAGAGAGCTAAGAACCTTTTATTTCCCTTTAGTACCTCAACTGGGCTCCTCCTGTGAGTCCAGAAAACCAGAAGGTACATTGGCCCGGACAGTGCTTGCCAGCATGCTCTTTATCAGGACCAACCCCACCTCTCACTTTCTCAGCCTCCACCTCCAAGACTGGTCGGTAATGGTCGAGAGAGAAAACGGCAAATAAGAGCCATGTCACATCTGTGTTTCCCGCTTCCCCAAGCCCTCCTTGATGTACCGGAGATGCAATGTCCAAATGGCGCTTCTGAGATCCTGGCCATGCTTTTCTCCATTTTGGAAATCTTTATCTTTCAGTGTGTTCCTGGTCGGATGGGTCCCTTGAGACACAAGGGCTTATTTTAATTTTTCACTGGTATTCCGGAAGTCACAAGACTCAATGCATAGCCTTGATTATGTTCTGAAGGTAACTGTTCTTACTGGACAGGCCTGAGCCTCAGTGTCTTCATTGGAGGATTTGATGACCTGGTGTGTCTCTGGGCTCATGTACTAGGAGGTGGGGCGTTAGCTGGTCTTGAGAGCAGGCCATAAGCCCACATTCAGAGAGGAGGCTCTACAGGGAATGCCTAAGACAGGAAATGCGTGGAAAGTTGAATTGGTACAGGAATGACTACTAAGAATCTGCATGACTTGCTTTAAGGAAATGTTTATATTTCAGAGATCTGCTGTCTAATACAGTAGCCGGGAACTGTATGTGACCACTAAAATTAAAACAAATCAGACTACCCATGCTTCAAGTGCTCAATACCCACATGTGGCTAATGACTACCATTTGGACAGTGCAGATATGGAAGCCTTCCATCAATGCAGAAAATTCTGTAATGGTCATCGCCATTTAGAAAGTTCCTATTAAATATGATTATGGAATGTTGCTTTATTTATGGGGTTGTCTTTCAGAGGACCCCGTGTCCCATCAAGGAATCATTCTTTTATAAGAATCAATATTTTCTACCTCTTGTTTTTTAATTTTGAGAGAGAGAGAGAGAGAGAGAGAGAGAGAGAGAGAGAGAGAGATTGCAAGAAGAGGAGAGGGCAGAGGAAAAGAGAGAGAGAATCTTAAGTAGGCTCAACCTTCAGTGCTGAGCCAGACTCAGGGCTGGCTGAATCCTGTGACCCTGGGATCATGACCTTAGCTGAAATCAAGAGTTGGACTCTCAACCAACTGAGAGCCACCCAAGTGCTTCCTTTTTAAAGTTTTTAAATTTTATTTTTAGAATGTCTTCTACCTCTTATTTTTATTCTGAGGAGAGTAGTTCTTTTTTTCAATTTGATGGCAAGATGTGAGTCTATTTGTTTGGTTTTGTTTGTTTTAATCTGCTTCGGTACTCGAAATTCTTTTAATCTTGGGGCCCCTGGGTGGCTCAATCAGCTGAGCATCCAACTTTGGCTGAGGTCATGGTCTTGAGGTTCACACGTTCGAGCCCTGTGTTGGGCTCTGTGCTGACAGCTCAGAGCCTGAAGCCTGCTTTGTATCTGTGTCTCCCTCTCTCTCTGCCTCTCCCAAGCTTGTGCTCTCTCTCTCTTTCTCTCTCTCTCTCAAAAATAAATAAAAACATTAAAAAATTTAAAAAAAAAGAAATTCATTTCATCTTTAGAATGATGATGTCACAATGAGACCACCAGGGGCTGGGAGTATCTGTTTCTGTGCAGGATCCCTCCTTTGTGAGCAGTTCCAGTCTGTGCCTCCTACACTGAGTGTCACTGTCTGCACTTCTGTATTGAGAAAAATGAGATACATTTCTTTTTACAGCATGCAATCAACAATAAGCTAACAACACTTTATATTCAGATGAAAATATTTTTCCCATCCTAGTTTTGCTAGAGTTTATATTGTGGCTTCTATGTTAACATTAAATACTGAACATTTAAAAATTTCTGAGCAAATACAAGTACCTCAGCTCAGTGTTGAATGTCCATCTGGTCCCAGAGTGGCTGGTCTTCAAAAGGAGGAAGGGAGGAAGTGGGAAACATTAACATTCCATCCAGATAGCTCCTGCAGGGAGTGGATAGGTGTGAGAAAGGCTAGAAAAGCTGAGTCTGGAAATGCTAGTAAACGTTTGAATAAGTTTTAATATACAATATACAATATACAACAAATGATAAATCTGAATGACAGAGTAGGTAAGAGACCAGTTTGGGACATACACATGCCTGGGACCGGGTCCTGAATGTCTGTAAGATCCAGTGTCCACAGCCAAGCGATAGTTTTCTCTGCTCTACGGATGCTGAACCACAGTAGAATGTGCCTCGATTGTCAGAGGATTCAATAAGATAAGGATTTCATAACCCTAAGTACAACACCTGGCACGTTGTGAATGGAGGTGCTGTAATGATGATGGAGATGGTGATTACTTAAAATATTAAAAATAGAAAAAATTTAATGAAACCATGGCTTCACATGAGAGGTTCAACAAGTATGTTTAGGGAATAAGCCTGTGTGGTGAGAATATTTTCTAATTTATCTCTGTAGGCTGGTTTACTGTGTTGTCTTTTAAAAAACGGATAATGTAAATTTATCTAAAAAAAAAAGAAAAGGATGCCTGGGTGGTTGGTTAAGCATCCGACTCGTGATACTGGCTCAGGTCATGGACTCGGGGTTCCAGTTTGTGGGATCGAGTCAGACTTCTGTGCTGACAGTGCGAAACCTGGTTGGTATTCTCTCTCCCTCTGTCCCTCCTCTGCTTGCACTCTCTCTCTCTCTCTCTCTCTCCCTCCCTCTCTCTCTCTCTCTCTCTCTCTCTCTCTCTCTCAGAATAAATAAACATTAAAAACTTTTTCTTAAATAAAGGTAGAGAGGAAGGTTGGCTTAGCACCCCTCCCTTCCATACCCCTCAACACCACCTTGCAGTGATAGAACAACTGTACTTCGCGGCCTCAAGAAAGCTACCTAAGAGCAACTAGAGTTACAGTGTCTTTCTGACGTATGGTGTTTTCCTTTATGGATTAGGAAGGAGTGCTTCTGCATTCAGTGTGAAATCTCTAAAACATTCACATATGCCTCAACAGTGGCCTTTTGTTTCTTCTGTGTCTTGTCACTCCAACTTTCAGGTTTGAAAATGGTGTCGATAAAATATGGCCAGTAAATGAGGAAATCAAACACATTAGTGCTAACGAGAAAACTATATGGGAGTGTGATTGTGTTTTTAGAAACAAGTGTAGTAGAGATCATGTAAGGGGATGAGTGTTTTAGGAAAGTTTATTCTTCATATTCAAGATGTTATCAATACAATTCTGATCAGATATTCAGTAGTCTTTCTTAGTAAGAAGAAAATTCTATTAAATTTTTTGATGTTTATTCATTTTTGAGAGACAGAGATAGAGACAGAGCATGAGTGAGAGGAGGGCAGAGAGAGGGAGACACAGAATCCACAGCAAGTGCCAGGCTCTGAGCTGTTATCACAGAGCCCAAGATGGGGCTTGAACTCAGCAAATGTGAGATGATGACCTGAGCTGAATTTGGAAGCTTAACAGACTGAGCCACCCAAGCGCCCCAGTGAGAAGATAAAGACTATTAAGAGTTATCACAGTCAGGATAACAAAAAGCAAACAAAAACAAAAACCACATCTGAAAGTATTCATTTAAAAACAGTGTCTAAGTACTAAAATAGGATGCCTAGGAATCTACTGTCAAATAGTATTAGTTTATAAGAACTGCAGAACTGAAAAACAAAACCAGCATTTCACAGAGGAATTAGAAAGAAGTCAGATCATTATTTTATCACACTATTTTTTTAAATATTATGTCATATAAATGTCTGTCTATAAAGACGGACTTCATCCAAGGTCCCCAACTGATCTTAGATTAACTGGCAATTTCTAGTAATTGTAGGTTGTTAATGATGTCAGGGTGAAATTTTCTGCTAACTGCAACTGTCTTCAAGTTACAAACAGATGGACGCTAAAGGTAAAAGTTGCTTTCTTCTTTTTCTTGTGACCATGCTGTAGCTAGTAGAGACTAATATAAAGGAAAAGAATTCCCAAAGCCCTGGATTAAGGAGCAATTTTGACTCTGGACTTCAGGTGAGTTTTAAAAAACTGTTTTCTCACCAGCGCTGGCTTATCTGTGAGCAAGACTCACTGCAGTCAGATGGGCAGTGGTGTGTGACCCCAGTAGTCTGAGCAGCTAACAGGGTTAGTCAAGAACACGCCTGTATTTTCCATTGCATCATACTTAAGCAACATGAAATCCACGTGCTTAAAGATAAACAATAAAACAAATATGGAGACATTTTATTAGTAGATTTAGATGGGTGAAAAATCAAAGCAAGAACTAAAGAAAAATACCTGTACTGGCACAGTAAGATAACTTCTTAAGAATTATTAATTACTGGGGCATCTGGATGGCTCAGCTGGTTGAGCGGCTGACTTTGGCTCAGGTCACAATCTCGTGGTTCGTTGAGTTTGAGCCCCGCATCGGGCTCTGTGCTGATAGCTCAGAACCTGGAACCTGCTTAGGATTCTGTGTCACTCTCTCTCTCTCTGACCCTCCCCTGCTCATGCCCTATTTCCCTCTGTCTCAATAATAAATAAAAAAACATAAAAAAAGAATTATTAATTACTACTTACAATAACTCTAGTTGTTATAGTTTTGCTTTAAATGAAATTTAAGGACATAAATCTTTTAATCTGGAAGCAAAACCTTTCCAGGGTGTGTGCAGAGATTTGGAACGTTGCATTCCACAAGTCCTACAAATCTCTGGATCCCTTTAGTGTTTGATCTGCTCTCTAAAACCAGAAACCAGGCACACTTTCCCTTTGTCAAATAGCAAAAGCCGTACAAATACCCACACCCGTAATTCCTACCTGTTTTCCTTTTATGGGATTTAAAAATGAACATCTTTAATATATTTCAGTTTTGCCACTGTGAAAAACGGATTGTTTCCAATGAAAAAAATACCTAACGTCACCTAAACATGACTGTAAAAGAAAAAATGATACCTTGATATCTGCTCTATGAAAGACCTTATTAAGAAGATGGAAAAATAAACAATAGGAGAAAATAAACCACATAGCTGAAAAAAAGGACCTGCATATAGAATATATGAAGGGCTCTCAAAACTCACATTATAAAGGAGAGAATCCATGTAGAAAATGGACAAATGACATGAAGAGACATTTTACTAAAGACAATATGCAGATGATAAATAAGCACATAGAATCAATACCACAAATCAGGTATCGCCATAGCTTTCAGCCACTTGTCAGACATTAAAAATAGTGATAGCACCGAGGGCCCTGGGTGGCTCAGTCACTTAAGGGTCCGAATTTGGCTCAGGTCATGCTCTAGTGGTCTGTGAGTTGGAGCCCCCCATTAGGCTCTGTGCTGACAGCTCAGAGCCTGGAGCCTGCTTCGGACTCTGTGTCTCCCTACTCTCTCTGCAGCTCCCTCATCCATGCTCTATCTCTCTCCCCCTCAAAAATAAATAAACATTAAAATAAACTAATGAAAATAGTGATAGTCCCAAACACTGGGAAGGATGTGGGGAACCTAATCAATCTATCACACACTGCTGGTGGGAAAGTAAATGGTACAGATTCTCTGGAAAACAGTTTAGCACTTTTTTATAATTCTAAATATTAAGTAAATACTAAACTTATCATAAGACTCAGGAATTACACTGTTGGGCATTTATCCCAGAAAACTGAAAACTTATGCTCACACACAAAGGTCAGCCCACAAGCATGCATTGCAGCTTTACTTGTAACAGTCAAAACCTAGCCAATACAAGAACAAACCGGCTGAATGGTTAAACCCCTGTGGTACATCCACAGCACAAAATACTGCTCAGCAATAAAAAATGAACAAAGTATTGAAATATACAAGAGCACTCAGATGGATCTCAAAGGAGTTATGCTGAGTAAAAAAAAAAATCCAATCTTAAAAGTCAATAGACTATATGATTCTGTTCAGATAAAAATTCTTGAAATGGTAAGATTATATACACGGAGAATGGACTAGTGTTTCCAGGGATTAGGGGTGGGTTGTGAAGGGGCCCAGGCAATAGAGGGGTAGCATTGGGAATCTTTGTGGAAATGGAACCATTCTTTATCTTGATTGTACTAGTGTCTTCACAACTCTACACGTGATATAATTGCAGAAAATCACACACACACACACACACACACACACACAAAGAGCGTGCGTATTAATAACAGTATCTGAAAAAGATCTGTGGATTGTACTCATGTCAATATCCCAGTTTTGGTAATGTACTACTTTTGTGCAACTTCATATAAACCTGCAATCATATCAAAATAAAAAGTTAAAAAGAAGACAAATTAACAAAAAATGCCTACACATTCTTTTCTTTTTATTTCCAGGAAAGAGCGACTATCTACCCGTAAGGTAATGATAGAAATTTGTGTGCATTAAGACACTAAAAATAACCATAGCACTCCCCTGGCAACATTCACAGTGTGATTTCTGCTAACGGACTTGTCAATCTTTCGTTCACTTGAAAATACCTGAGTGGGATTACAAACGGCTGTTAATAATAGCACTTGCTCTTGCAGTGATTCTAAAATGCGAGGAATATGCTTGGAAAAACTCCACCATAACCCTCCCCACTGCAACTGTCCAGTTGTGAAATCCAGATTACAAATAGAAGATTATTAAAAATTTTTTAAAAACCACCAAGCTGATATTAAAAGGACTTTTTAAAAAATTTTTTTTAATGTTTTATTTATTTTTGATACAGAGAGAGACAGAGCATGAGAGGGGGAGGGGCAGAGAGAGGAGGAGACACAGAACGGGAAGCAGGCTCCAGGCCCTGAGCTAGCTGTCAGCACAGAGCCTGACTCGGGGCTCGAACCCACAAACGTGAGATCTGACCTGAGCCAACGTCGGAGGCCTAACCACCTGAGCCACCCAGGCGCCCCTTAAAAGGACTTTTAAAGCCACAAAGCAATAAGAAGTTTCACATTTAAGAAATTAACATAGTTTCTTCCAGATGGATAAGTATAGGAAGATGCTGAGATATAATTGACAGTATTTATTCCCTTTCATTTATTGATCAAATATTCATTAAGTATCTACATTAGATGACAACAAGTCTGAAACCCTGTCAATGAGCTTTTCATGCTTGATGACATTAAAATCCATTGGACTATCTTTAAAAAACTATTTACCATCTTAGGTTTTGGAAATAAAAAATATGTTTACCCCTTTTCCTGCAAAGTGCTACCAATTCAGTTGAAAAGACTGAAAACCAAGGAGATAAATGAAAATATTAACTGAATTTTGTCATGACATCCAACACCATTATAAACACATGTGGAGATTTAAATACAATGTCTTCAATGGATAAAAATATATGATTAAGTGGAAATGAAACATCTTTAACAAAATGAGTTAATACACTTGAGAATTTAGTAAGCGAATCAAAATAATATGTAAAATCATTCTTTGAAATGTAAACTGGAACTTAATATTTAATTTTGAGAAAGAAGCTGATATAATGTATCATGTTTAGGGATATACAACAATTTATTTTTCAATCTGAGACTTCTGAGGGAGCTCTCTGGAAATTATAGATTATAGAGTTTAGAGAAAGCAAACCGTACATGTGCCTTCTTAGAGAAGATTTCATCATATTTCAGTTTTTTGACACTAGGTCTTAATGACTTCTGTCTAGATGTGTCTTTTTTTTTTTTTTTTTTTGCTTTACTTTACTTTAAGTACTGCATATTAACTTAGTTTTGGCTACTCCATCCTCTTCCTTTCGTAGTCTTTGATCCCTTATTTGTGAAAGAGGATGGACCTGGGCGACCAGCTGAATGACTTCAGAACAACAACAACAAAGTGGATATGAGTTGACACATTGACACGGAGACAAGAAACTCGCAGGCACTTGTTCATTCTGCCTTCTGTGCTCAGACAGGCTCCTCACTTGGGCAGAAGTGACATCAACAAACACGATGGCTTTTTTCCTGACTTACAATTTCATGATTACATATGTTATAAATGTTTCATGATTACAAATGTTTCTGTGAACTTGACCTAGCTGATTTAGTACTTGTTTACATACATAATCCATGCTACCCTCCCATCTTTGCTACTGTCTTTTCCCTTGAGAGTGCTCTCAATGTTTCAGAATAATTGTCTGTAGTTCCTATATTATGGTATTTGAATTGTGGGTCCCACTCGGGAAGAGTTTTTTTTCCCTTGCATTGAATTGCAAGACCACTAAAAGTTATCTTTGTGTCCTCTCTCTGTAGACACATTTCCTGAAAGTTGTTATTCAACCTATGTGGTGATCATTTTAATGTTTTTTAAATCCCGGACATTCAAACCAATAGTATTCTTGTTTCAGGACAGAAGCCAAGTAAGGAAATTAATACCTTGAAGTTATATTACATGAATGTGTTTTAGGAGGGGAGAAAAGTTACATTTGTCAGTACTGTTAACTACAAAAGGACGGCCATAAGGATCATTTCCAGCCTGTCAGTCTGCACTAGGTGCACTGTATTGAAGGCCAGTGTCCAATTATCTTCAGCCAGACTTGGATCAGTATGACTGGGGAGAAACACAAATGCCTGAAATGCACCACAAGTCTGATTATAGTCAACAGAGAATCAATGCCAAGCCTCCAAGGATCCACAAAAACCTGTCCAAATTGGCAATTCACTTTGCATTTTTCTGCACAGGATAAACCTTTGGCTTTCTGGAATGTTTGATATGACCTATAGATGAGAAATGCAATCGGCCATTCTTTCCTCGATATTAGATTTTGTGTACTATCTATATTGATATGTTTCTCCATGATGCCAAAGACAACTGCCCTCCGTGGCATGTTCTCATTATAGTGACAGCTTTGAGCTTGTGTAAGTTAATTTGTAAATTTTTATTTGCTTACTGACCTCATGTGCCAGCTCAGGCAATTTATGTAGATAGACTGATACATTTTACATATGGTATTTTCTTTTCTGATTTCCTACCTAATGTGGACTTTAAGAAAGGAGTAATTATCTCATTTGGGCTAAATTACTACCTTAAAGCAGGAAATGTGTTGGCCAATCACCCTGGAGAGAACAGTTGGACACATCTCAAGAAAAGGTCAGGAGTCAGCCTGAGAGATGCCCACAGAAGCCCAGCAGGGGGTACTCACCTAGGGTACTCCTGGGCAGAGACTTTCTATTGTCTTCCTTTCCTAATTCCAAAGCTGGGCTTTACTTAGTGCTTTTTATCAATTTTCTTACAAAGTTTATATGTATTATTTAAATTTTTTTTAACATTTATTTACTTTTTGAGAGACAGAACATGAGTGGGGGAGGGACAGAGAGAGAGGGAGACATAGAATCTAAAGTAGGCTCCAGGCTCTGAGCTGTCAGCACAGAGCCCGACATGGGGCTCAAACTCACAAACTGTGAGATCATGACCTGAGCCGAAGTCAGTCATCTAACCAACCAAGCCACCCAGGCGCCCCTCTATGTACTACTTTGGAGCCAACTTACCTTGGTAGCAAATGGAAAATACAGACCAGATGCTGGGACATCTTTGCCTGTTTCTCCATTGTTTTTTCCTCCCCAAAATCAACTTTCCTACTGTGTCCACACTGATACATAATAGGAATTCAGAGGGTAATACATTGTTATAGTTCACTTTTTTCTTCAATTTTATTAGATATTCATGGATTGTATGATTTGTTTTATTTTTATTTTTTTATAGTTTATTGTCAAGTTGGTTTCCATATAACACCCAGGGCTCTTCCCCACCAGTGCCCTCCTCCATGACCATCACCCCTCTTCCTTTTTCCCCCTTTTCCTTCTGCTTTCAGTTTGTTTTCAGTAATTAAGAGTCTCTCATGATTTGCCTCCCTCACCCTAACTCTTTCCCCCCTCCCCCCTTCCCATGGTCCCTTGTTAGATTTCTCCTGTTAGACCTATGAGTGCAAACATATGGTATCTGTCCTTCTCTGCCTGACTTATTTCGCTTAGCATGGCACCTTCGTGGTGGTCCATCCACGTAGCTGAAATATTGAATACAGGGACTACTGGTGACCCTTTCATATATTGCCAAGAGCATATTGTTAAGACTGCTATTGGGGCGACTCAGTGGCTCAGTCGGTGAACTGTCTGATTCCTGGTTTCGGCTCAAGTCATGATCTCATGGTTTGTGGGATCAAGGTGTGCATCAGGCTCCAGGCTGACAACATGAAGCCTGTTGGGGATTCTCATTCTCTCTCTCTTTTTCTCTCTCTGTGCCCTTACCCCACTGGCTCTCACACGCACATGCTCTGTCTCTCTCAAAATAAATAAACTTAAAAACCCACAGATATTAGAAAAAATAAAATAATGTATCCAGGTTCTGAATCAGAAATTCAGACTTTGAAGCCAAAGTAGCTTAGTTAAAGCTCAGTGGTGATTCTACCTCCAATGGGAGAAGAGAACAATAATTTCTTTTTTTATCATTAGTATAGAAATTTTATGTATTTTTAATATGATTTATTGTCAAATTGGCTTCCATACAACACCCAGTGCTCATCCCAACAAGTGCTTTCAGTGCCCATCACCCACTTTCCCCTCTCCTCCATCCCCCATCAGCCCTCAGTTTGTTCTCAGTATTTAAGAGTCTCTTATGGTTTGTCTCCCTCCCTCTCTTTTTGTAACTATTTTTTCCCTTCTTTACCCCCCGATCTTCTGTTAAGTTTTTCAAGATCCACATATGAGTGAAAACATATGGTATCTGTCTTTCTCTGATTGATTATTTTACTTAGCTTAATACGCTCCAGTTCCATCCACGTTGCTGCAAATGGCCAGATTTCATTCTTTCTCATTGCCACATAGTATTCCACTGTATATATAAACCACATCTTATTTATCCATTTGTCAGTTGAGAACAATAATTTCAAGGAAAGCACAGAGAAGTGACTGAAAACATCAGTGTCTAGAAGGCCTAAGGATGTGATTTGCAAAAAGGAAACTGAGTGTAGGGAAGAAAATAGGGAGATGGAAAAGCAATGAAGTCATGACAACAGGTCATGTTATCACCTCAAGCTGGAATTTGCTGGGCCCTCACCAATGATTCTAGGTGAGAAAATTGGCCCACAGTTGAGATGTTGTATTTTATTTCTTAAGAGAAGCCAAGGATCCAGGTTCATCTATCTTTATATGCCCTTATTTTTATATTCTTACTACTTACTGTTATTTTTAAAATTCTGTGAGCACCCCATATATCTAATAGGTTACCACTTATCAATCTTTGTCACAGAGACACGGAGAATGACAGTTTTACTTCTCCTTGTTTTGTTTCATTACTCTCCAATTTTTATTTGGAATGTGATATTCTTCTTCTAGGTTTTCTTCCTCTGCTCATTACCCTCTGCCCATCATGCTGGAAGTTTTTAGTACATCCTGGATAGATGACCTAAATTCTCAAAATGAGAGGAAGGCTGCTCATTCATTCTTTCAGAGAGAAGACCCATATCCATTAGGAAATTAATGGGACACGGTCACGGGAATCTTGCTTCTTATTTCCAAACTGAGCTTCCCAACTCATTCTTCAGAGGTTAGTGCTATCATTCACACAGAGTAGAGCCTAGATGCTAGGGATGAACTAAGTATACAGAGACTTTCTCTCAGAAAGATTTTTTGCCGTGAAAGGAAGAATATTTGCTCTCTGGAATCTCTGTTGGTTGAACTCTCCAATTCTCAACTAAACCTATAAAGAGGACTTCATGCCTGTCCAAGACTCCTTTACAAAAGTTTCACTCTGTAACTCACCCTTCTGCTCAAAGATCCTTGACACTAGAATGGACCCAACAATTCTCCTTTTAGACTCAGAGCTCCCAGACCAAGCTGGCACTACTCTACATTCAAGCATATGTCACTCTTAATTAGATGCCCCTGTTACCTGCAGCACTTGATGGGGGAGAGTCTCACTAAACCGAGAAATAGAAGAATTGTGTTTAAATAACCTCTATATCTAGATAATTTAAAATACTTTGACAGATCTATATTTTTTTGGAAAAATGAATCAAAAATAATTCAATCAGAAAAGCAACATCTGTTCCTAATCAATAGCCTTGCAAGAGAATTAAAATGGTCTTTTTCTCTCCCTTAAATTCTACTGATAATTCTTTTTTTATCCAGTGTCATTCATTGAGGTCAGATGCACTTACTCCACATCAGATCTTGGAATTGCATAAATAATAAAGTCCTCCAGGCTGATGGCATGGGAACAGTGGAATGTGTAACAATATAATCAGAGAGAAAAATCTATATTTAATGTAAAGCATTCTAACACAGTAAAGGAAGATGAATTTTAAACTGCTTTGTTCTCTGAAGCCAGGGTGTGCAATAGCTAATGTTTTGTATTAAATCCTGGGCCATTTTATCTGAGATGATGTCTTATTTTCTTTGTTTATGACTTTGGAAATTATTATAACAAGCCACATGAAAGAGACGAAGGGGGAAGTACAAATGGATAAAACAGCATTCACTACCCAAAGCTAGTGTAAATGGAGCCAATCATTTTTTAACTTGACAGTCTCTTAATCTTTTCTAGTGAGCTCAGTGATGATTTTTCTTGGTTCAAAACCTGTCACAGCATTCATTTGTGACCATTTTTATTGCTGGGATTAGTCGAGGTCTATCAATTCTAAAACTCCAGTTTGGCCCAAAGAATGTCAGCTTTAATCACTAAATGCCAAACAATGCAAGAATTCCAGAGAGTACCTTTGTAGTTATGATTACATTTAAAGCAGACTTATAGTTCATGCACTGACCTAAGCCTGCAAAAATTCAAAATACAGGAGGTCCCTGAATAGAGTCCATGCCTCTTGTTCACTCTAAAACCTTTATCTAAATTATTCACCAGCCCCAAAAGTCAAAATAGAGAGCAGTGGTGTTAAACTTACCAAGGTAGTTGTGACTCATATATAGACCTGGGCCACCTTCAAGTGTCCTTGGCTTGTCTGGAGAAGGAAATGTTTATATTGGCACCTCATTACTGAAAACCAGTTTATTGCTGATTTTTAATTTGCATATTTACCAAAAAAATGCTATCAGATTTGTCTGTCTGTCCCTAAAGCTGGAGGTGTAGATGTCTTCGTGGCTTGTGAAGGAAGGTCACCTGCTAGAGATTTAGAGAGTAGGCTAAGTGCCCTTGAAATCTGCATTTAGATAATGTCATGAAGAAGTAATAGGGTTTGCCCCGTTCTACACAGGAAGGTCAGTTTGGAATATGAAAGAATCCTTTAAACCATGGCTCACGGACCTCTGGGGCAGAGGAACAGAACCGGGAATACAATGTTAATTGGTAAATTGTTCTGTGAAAATTCCCATTAATAATTTATCTTTCAAATGAGCTGGAAAACTTTATAATTCCTTCTGGACTGTTTGGTAAAAGCATTGCTCCTGGACTGGCCTTTAGAGGCTCCAGGGATAATGGCCATCAACTTGGGAGTGCAGGAGAAAGATCTCAGAGACACTGACTCGCCCACAGAGAGAAGCATCTGTCAAGGTTGGGAGGGGCGTGTAGAGGTCAGGCACGCGTGCTGTACATGTACTCTTTAGCTACACACCTAGGACACCCAGGGTCCGGTGGGTCTGCCAACCAGCAGGCCAGAGAGCCACTGCCACCAGCATGCTGGTGACTGGAAAGCAGTGATGGTCTCCCAGAAGGCCATGCTTCCATCTTAAGGTGGTATTTCTCCACTTCAACTGCTGAGTCACCGGTTCAGCTTTTGAAGCAAATGTATACCCTATCCTTAGTCTTCAGGAGTGTGACTCAATGGGTCTGGGATAGGACCTGGGTATTCTTTCTTAAGTTTCAGTGATGTTTCAGGTATAGGCCAAGTTCCAGAACTATTACTCTAAGGCAGATAGTCTGAACAACAATTCCGGTATAAAAGGTATTAAAACAAGGCAAAACAAAAGACAAAAATAAGCTTTAATGAATAAATGGAAGATAATTCTGGACCAAGTAGGAAAAAGAGGGTGGATAACATGTGTATAGGTTCCTAGGAAATCAGGCTATGATTAAAAATAAAATCATGGTTGGGCGCCTGGGTGGCTCAGTCAGTGGGGCATCTGACTTCAGCTCAGGTTGTGATCTCACGGTTTATGATTTCAAGCCCCGCGTCGAACTCTGTGCTGACAGCTCAGAGCCTGGAGCCTGCTTCGGATTCTGTGTCCCTGCCGCTCTCTGCCCCTCCCCCTACTCGCACTCTGTCTCTCTCTCAAAATAAAAATAAAGTAAAATAAAAATGAAGGGGTGTCTGGATGGCTCAGTCGGTTGAGTGTCCAACTTCGACTCAGGTCATGATCTCACTGTTTGTGGGTTTGAGCCCTGCTTCAGGCTCTGTGCTGGCAGCTCAGAGCCTGGAGCCTGCTTCCGATTCTGTGCGTCCCTCTCTCTCACAAGCCCTCTCTCATGAGTCCCTCCCCTGCTCATGTTCTGTCTGTCTCAAAAATAAATAAATGTTAAAAAAATAAAAATATAAAGACACACACACTAAAATAAAATAATAAAATAAAATAAAATAAAATAAAATCATGGTCTTCAAACACTAGGATCCATAAAACTCCCTAGGAAGGGGAGATCTTTTGCTGCACTTTCACAGATTCTGCATGTTTTGATGTTGGTCTGGAGTCAGGAATCTGATTTTTGAAATGACTGTTTCAGCTGATTCTCCTGTAGGTGGCTGTGGTCCAATAGCAACAGCAACAAAACATCACCTAATCTAAGCACTTTCCTGGTTTTCAAAGTGTCAGAGGGGTAGGATGTCAAAACATAGTACAGAATTCTGTAAGAAAAGTATTTTCCTCCTTTGGGGTAATTGTATACTGCGTCTGAGTAAGGCCTTGCAGCCCGCTAAAAGGTTGTTCACAAATAGACTACGATTATGACATGGGCCACAGGTAAACAGCATTCTACTAGATTTTATGTTTATATTCTGATTGTGCCATGAATTGCTAAACAGTGACACAGCGGGTAAATTCACTTTGATTGGATAAGAAGTTAAAGAGAACTTTAAAGGCTATGTATCTCTGAGTTAAAATGGGAATTGTTAGTTCTCTGACTTCTTCATTGCAATGAGCTCTCTGGTAGGTCCAAAGGCCATTCAGAGCCCTTGGACCACCCAATCTGACTTACTCCTGGAGAGTGACAAAGCAGGCCTTCAGAATGATTGTGAAACATTGGCCCTGTCATTATCAAAATGCCAGTTAATTAAGTTCTAAAACGTTTTCCTCTTTTCCAGAACTGTGGGTAGAAAGGTTTGGAGAAGGCTAATCAAAACTAGAATAATATATAAGACATGGACTCTTTCCTCATAGGTCTTACAATCTAAGTGAGATAAGAGTCACACCAATGAAGCAATTATGAAGAATTTACAATAATAAGTATGATTAAGTACTAAAATAGAAGGTATTACTAAGTTGCCTGGAATAGGGACTATGTCATATCTGAAGTCCACCGTAAGCAAAAGATGACTAAGTGCTGGGTCATTCAGGAAGACTTCCTAGAGGAGGCGAGGCTGGATATGCCATCTGTTCCACTTTAGTTATTGAATGCATTTATCGGTCATGAATGTAAATGTCAAATAATTCAACTGACTCAAATGCATTCCTAACCATCTCTGTCTTGGGTAACGAAAATTTTGCTTAGATTGTTTTACCTCATCTGCCATCAGAGATATTTTCGAGAGTGTCAGTGTTTGAAATATCGAGTCCCTTGGTTTTTACTAATGGCCAGAAATTTCTGGCTGGCTAACTCCTGCCTTCCTTCTCATCATCTTTGGGCCCACCTTCCATCTCAAGACGCTTTTCTGCCCATTCCCTGTCTCTTAAATCTTGCAGCCCTTTATCAGTCTGCATTAGTTCTCTGAGTAATATAGGACATATAAACTCTTAAGCATGTTCCTGTAAAATGTTAAGTAATGAGCATGCTCATATTCTTACCTCTTTTCATAAAGGCAGTACAAAATATACACATTAAATACAGTTGATGTGAATGGCCAGTGATGGCTGGGTGCGGGGAGCTGAGTGAACAGTAGGAAAGAAGGAGAAATCCATCCAGTGCACTTTTCTAGGAGCTTGACATCTGCCATCTCATTCAGTGTTCAATGAAATCTGAAAAGCAGAAAAACCAAGAGGTTTTATAGAGGCAAAAGTCAACAGGAGAATATCAGGATTCAGAGATGAAGTAACTGGTAAAGGTCACATGGGATCTCAGAGCTCTTTGACCAAATCTGTCCTTTTGCTGGACAGCCCAGTGAAATGCCTCCAAATGCCCAGTGAAAATCCAAAAAAGAGCTATGATTACAGTGCTCTGCAGTCTGCACAGCACGTTCAATAAGGACAATTTTACTGAATGACACCAGTCCCAAAAGAGAGGAATAACAGAGTCTCCATTTATTTTTCATTTCTATTTCACTGATTAAATTGAATTCTCTGAGAAAATGAAGGTTTAAAGAGGTAAAACTTGTTCAGTTGGGCCAAGGTCCATTTTTTCTTCCATGAGAGTGCATTGCTACCACTTTGGCTGGGCATAGAAGTTACTCACAGGAGCATTTTAAAAGTTTATTTGTTTATTTTGAGAGAGGCAGAGGCAGTGCAAAGGCAGGGGTGTGGGGAAAGAATCCCAAGCAGACTCCACACTGCCAGCACAGAGCCTGATGTGGGGCTAAAAGCTGTAAATTCATGACCGGAGCCAAAACAAAGAGTCAGACACTTAACTGACTGAGCCACCCAGGTACCCCTCAAAGAGGATTTTAAACAAAAGGAAATGATTCCACCTACTGAGCTCCTAGAAATTTTATCACTAAAGATTTGTCCTTCTGGGTCCCCCTAATCTCTAAGAGGGCTCATACTAATTCATATGTTCACCAAAGACATACATGCACTGTTATTCATCACAATTTTGTTTAAAATAGCAAGTTCTATATTGTTGCATGGCAAAAGACCCTAAACATAGTGCCTCAAAACTAGAATGATTGATTTATTCAAGATTCTTCAGTTTCCCTTGGGCTTAATTGGGCTCAGCAGTTCTGCTATTGGTCAGTCCTGGAGTTATTCATGTGGCTGTATCAGCCAATGTGGCTAAGGCTCTATGATCCATCATAGACTCACTCTTAGGTCTATCTGTTTGCTAAGGCCATGGGCACTCTAGCTCCTATCCAAATGGTATTTCCACCAGGACAGCATAGAGTTTATACATGGTAGCATCATCAGTCTAAGAGGAAAAGCTATTGCTTAGGCTCTTGTCCACAATTAGTTTGCACTGCATTTGCTGATGTCACATTGACTCAAGCGATTCATGGTATGCAGAATAATGGCCCCCAAGGATGTCTAAATTGTAATCTGGTTACAAGGCAGAAGGGATCTTAAAGGTATGGCTAAATTAAGGATCTTGAAATGGCAAAATAATCCTGGATTACCTGGGTGGTCCCGATGTAATCACAGGGGTCCTTATAAAAGGGAGAGGAGAAGTGTAAGAGTCAGAGTCAACACGATGGCCAAATTCAATAGAAACTGAATTCTCCCCTAGAACCTCCAGAAGGCATACAAGTTCTGCCGAATAATTTTGATTTCAGTCCTGTCAGACCAATTTTGGACTTTGGACCTTGAGAATGGTAAAATCATACATTTGGTTCTCCTAAGTCACTACATTTGACATAATAGGTTACAGCGGCAAAAAAGGAAAATACTATACAAGTCTTGTATCCAAGGCAGAGTCGGCATTGGAAGAGACGACAAGGCCATGTGATTCACTGAAGCCCAATAATACAGCAGTCTACCTCATGGATGTTCTTTTAAATGTTCAATAAAAGAAAATTGCTTTCATGGATTATGATAATACTTGATGATGAAATATTTTCCATTGAAAAATATATTGTTTTAATAATCACAATAATAAGATTAGAAGAATAACATCATATATGGTTCACATAGTAACAAATTTAAAATGTAAGTTGCGGGGCACCTGGGAGCCTGAGTCAGTTTAGCTTCCAACTCTTGATTTTGACTCAGGGCGTGATCCCAGGGTCATAAGATCAAGCCCCCTGTTGGGCTCCTCATCGATCATGAAGCCTGCTTAAGAGTCTCTTTCTCTCTGTCCCTTCCTCCCCCCCCAACACGCACTCTCTCTCTCTCTCTCTCAAATATAAATAAGTAAGTAAATAAAATGTAAGTTGCAAAATATCAAGCAAAATGTAAGCCCAAATTTTTAGAGGGAGATCTAAACAAAATACCTTGTTCTTAGATGATAGATAGACATTAATAAATAGTCTATATATGTGTACAACCTTCAAATGAGAAATGGAAGTATATATCACAAAATTTAAGTTGTAGTTTATAGATGACTTTTTGGGTTTTCTTTTTTTCCACATAATTTCAAATACTCCACAGTGATCAGAAATTCTATTCTGCCAAAAACGGAACATAATAAATTTGTTAAAATGTAATAAAGATTTCTGAGGAAAACAAAAACTAACCACGCTCTTGGGAGGGCTTGAGTACTGGTGGGCCCTATTCGTATTTGTTAAGAATAATGGAGGAAAAAGAAAACCTGCTCTTGAAGATCTCTTCTACTCAAAGAAGCAGAACATGAGTCCTGAGACCATGAAGGACTGTGATCATGCAGCAATGTCTGAACGACAATCAACCAGCCAACTGAAGTGATTCAAAGTCTGGGTGGGCGTGTGGACGCCGAAATAGCATTTCCAGCGGGCGAGTACATATGTGCTGACAGTCACCAGGGCCACGTTTGCGGGGAGAGGCAGAGCCAGCGGAGGAAGCGTTCCTGATAGATGTAGAAACCAACTCAGAAGGCGGGGTGTGCCGTATTCATCTGGATAAAACAAGACAGGGCAGGTGGATCAGAGTAAATGATAACTCACGGGTGGAAACTCGGAGAGGAGCAAGAGATGAAAAGAGCTTTGTAAACTAAGCTGAGAATTTCAAACGAATGAAAAAAATACAGTTTTGTTTATGTTTTGTCTTTAACCATCTGGAAACGGGGTAAAGCCATGCTGTTGGTTGCTTTTCTTTCTTTCTTTTTTTTAATTATCTCCTCGTAAATAAATTTCTTTTAATTTTAATGGTTTCAGATCTTCTACTGGTGTGATACAAGTCTGATCAGGGCTGGACTCATGTGCAGTGTTGGGGCCCTGCTATCGTGAGAAAGATTTCTGTTTATAATAAATCAAATTTGATTAAATAGAAATCAGAAAGAAATACATTTCCTGTCTTCTTAACTCAGGGCCCCAAAGATGTATTAATGCCCTGCTTGCGTGCCTAGCCCTCACTATTGGTTGTTTTACAAAGCTCACTCTTGCCATGATGAGGTGCAAATGGCCAAGCCTGCTTTCTCCTCTTGTCTAATAATGGGGAGAACAACAGGCAAAGACCACAGGCTGGTGCAAAAGTTAAGAATGCATTGAACTCTGGGCTCCGAAAGGGAGGAGGAGAAACACATCTAGGAATTTCCCATTTGTAAACCGGACTTTGAATCTAAGACATTTAGGACTTAAGGTTAAAAAAAAAAAAGAAAGAAAAAGAAGAAGAAGAAAGAAAGAAAGAAAGAAAGAAAGAAAAGAAAAAAGAATGTGATGCTATTCCATCCCAAAGTGTTAGCTCTCCCACTGGGGAGGCCTGATACAATTAGGGTGGAAATCAAAGGGGGCATCTGTTCTAGTTCATCAGACAGACCACCTACAATACTTACTTTAAACCTCTTAGCATTTGACATGCCCGACTTTCTCTGTTTCAAAGGAAACATTACGAAGTTCAACCGCCGCAGATGGAGCTCTGACAACTCGATGCTCCTGTTGTCACTGCGGTGGTCAGGGCCATCAATCAGCGGCGCTTTAGCCCTGAAATCCAGGGCTGTGGTGAGCCGGGCAAAAGACAGCAGCCCCCAGCCTTGTCCTCACCTGTCCTCAGCATCCACAGTAGGTGGCAGTGAAGAAAGAGAACTAGGGGAGTCCTCATGTCATCTGTATCCTATGGACAAAAAATAAAATAAAAAAAGAGAGCGAGAGAGATGGACTTAACCCCACCCCAGTGTGACTGATACTATGTAGAAATGAACTCATCAGCATTAGCTATCTCCGGGGGTCAGTCTGAAGCATTACTACTCCAGGAGGGGTCTGCGGGGCCCTGGATCCTTCCCAGCCCCCAGAGCTTGTTAGAAATGCAGAATCCCAGGCCCTGTTCCAGTTCTACATAAGCAGGATCTCCAAGTGACACTGATGCACATGAGCATTTGAGAAGCACCAGTGTAACGAGCAGAAGAGAATGAACATCATGATGACCGGTTAATAATAATGAAGTAAGGAAGAAGTTAAATACAGGAAGTTAATGTAACATTTTTCATCTTTACACAGCACCTGGCCTGAAAATGACATAGTAAACAACGAAAAAGATGCTTAATTTTTATCCTATGGTTTTGCATGGTTGCAGATCTGGTCAGATCGGTTAAAGCCAGGGTGGCTCCATTGAAAAGCACATGAAATGAGAAAGAAATGGGCACGAGGATTTCTGCCGGGAGTGTTTCACCATTCCGACCCGTATTCCTGTCACGGGAACTTGGAAAGGGAATTATGACCCATAAAGAGATAGTCATGCCCCCGCCTCCACCCCCATTACCTCAGAATACTTTTTCCAGCTGCTTTTCTGATTTAGCTATGATTTAGCTATTGTGCTTAAGCTTGATCATTATGGTGGAAAGAGATTTATTATTATAACGTGTATTTGACTTTTTGAGCAAATTTCATGGTAGCAGTTTTGAATATTTTCGAAACCAAGGGGAGGCCCTGTTTCTGAATAGAGGCAGCACCAGCAAACAAAGAGTCTTTTGAGAATATTCAGAGAAAACTTAATTTGGTGTTCCACATCTTATGTTCTGACGTGCAATCAAAACTCTAAATGACGGTAACCCTAGGAAGACTGATTTCCATAGCGGTGTAGCTTTTTTTTATCAGTCAGTTTAATTTTCGGTGGGGGGGCTTGCAGTCACTCCACTGGCTCCACACAGTGGTCTTGGGTCATTCTGAGGAAGGAAGGTAGGGGCACTACTGCTGGGAGACCTCTCCTGGTCAGCAGCGCTGTGGCATGGGCAGCCTTTGGCTCTGACTGTCCAGCACGGTCCGCCGGCGACACGTTAGTGATGATGCCACTCTCCAGATGTGCACTTTAAAAATACACACAGGAAAACCACATCATCCCTTGTCCCATTTTAGCTTTCACTCAAAGGGAAGTAGCATTTTCAAATCGTTTCCATGAAAAGGTATCCATTTCAAGGTCAGATAAAATATATCTTGCTTCAAGTTTTAGAAAGCTTCGTCTTACCTCACAGCTGGCTGCTGTGTCATTTGTTTACTTTATGGGGGGCCATGCATGACTGTAAATGCTTTGTGGGAGGGTCTTTGATCGTCTCTCCCCAGCTGTGTCAGGGTCCTTCTCCAAGAGCCACTGTCAGGGACTTCTCCTCCACAGCAGTGTGACTCTTGCTGAAGTCAACAGACAACAGTTACTGAGGCCTCACAGGAAATGCAATTCAAAGGGCCACAGCTCTTGTATGTTAATAGATTGCCATAAATACCCAAGCCAGAGGAAATGCATGCCTGCAGGGGACTTGTGTGATACATGCCCGCAAAGGTGTCTAGTTCTCCACCAGTAATCTTACATGGTTCTGAACCACGGTTCTGATAAAAGAGAGGCATCCACAATTTTCACAAATTTGACAGAAAAGGCTCCTATCAGAAAGGAATCCTGAAGCCTCTGCTTGAGGATGTTTTCAGAATGTAGGTAGCCTTTAAAGGTCTTCTTGAGCCACTGATGTCAAGCAATTTGATTTATGAAAAAGGTGTGGACAGAACCTAAGAACAAGATAAAGCCCTTTACATGCAATCTAGAAATAGAATACGGTTTTTAGATAAATGGAAAGAAATGCATGCAAAGAAATTTAAAATGGTCCATAATCTGGGCACCTGGGTGGTTCAGTCGGTTAAGCAGCCGAGTATGGCTCAGGTCATGATCTCATGGTTTGTGAGTTAGAGCCCCACGTAGGGCTCTGTGCTGACAGCTCAGAGCCTGGAGCCGGCCTTGGATTCTGTGTCTGCCTTTCTCTCTACCCCTCCCCCACTTGTGCTCTTTTTCTCTCTGAAAAATAAATAGACATTCATTAAATAAAATAAAATTGTCCATAATCCTAAATCCAAGAGCTAACCACTACGGACGCTCAGCCATATTTCTTTCCAGTTTTAAAAGTAACATGCATATTTGCACACTTCTGACCCCACAGAAATATATTGACAAAAAGTCACCTTCCACATAAACTCCTATCCAAGTGAGATGGTTATGTCGTGAATCTAAACAAACCCGTACCTTTCTGTCTAACTCAAAGTCACGTGTTTAGTATTGTCTTTTTTTGCCTCGATAAGTGAGTGGCCCCCAAAAGGAAAGTCAGGGTGAAGAAGCTGATGTAAGAGACCCATTTGCTATGATTATAATGGTACAGATGTGCGGTAGCCTGCACGGATCAGGTTAAGGTCACTTGCTTCCACTTAATTATTAATAGTTCTCCTGTTTCCTGTTCAAAGGTGTTCCAGTGGAGACGATAAATTATATGGTCATCGTACATAAATGTCAGCCTGCTTCTAATGCGTCCACATACTTTGCGTGGGAAGTTAACTGCTCACCTGGGTATTGAATTTGCTTATCCAGGGGAAAACATTCCTTTTCTCCTATGCAAGGTTTTGTTGGTGGTCTTTTGGCCAAATTGTCACTCCTAATTGCCTCTCCCTAGAGCAAAAGACCCGTTTAGTCAACTTTGCTATATTCAGTGGTGGGTGGTGGGACTGGGGGCTGGGGAAAACTCACCCTTACTTAATCCAGAAGAGCCTTCTTGAGGTGGGAGATAGGAGATGTGTGGGGTGGGAGGGACGTTTCAACCTTCAAGTATATACACTGAGAAATGCATGAACTGGGCGACTTGTTTTGGAGAGGTCATTTTTCAGTGCTGCTGAATGGGCTTAGTCTCTTAGCCCCTCTCTTACTTTTGTCTCCACTTTAAATTTTTTATGAATCAAGCCAAGGGTAATGAACCAGAAAATCCTAAGGTTATTGTGTTTTTGTTATGAATTCCTGATCCTAGGAATTTGCAACTCAGGTGCACAAAGTTGTCTGGACTTGAATGACTTAAAAATTGAGTTTGGAGGTTCAAACTTGGGGGCACATGTTTCCTGAGAGATTGCGTGGGTAAGAGGGAGGACATGAAAATGACAGGAAAGAGTGTGGTTTCTAGTCTTTTGAACTCTAATAAAAACAGTTTGGAAGAAGGTAACGGAGAAGTGCTAACCTATCACTCTGCCGCCCACCCCATCATTGTCTAAATCAAGTTCAAGCTAAAGCTTAATTTGATTCACAAACTTACTTTCATAACTGGCTTGTTTTTTCCTTGTTCCACTTCTGTCTTTCTGCTCCAAAAACAAAGTTTCATGAAAGAAGATCATTTTCTAAATGGTTCTCTGTGGTGAGACCATGCCTACAAAACTGTTTGGCACATGTTTGCACATTCACTGAATGCTCATACCAGCTCCAGCCGAGATTCTTGACATCTTAGAAATTATACTTAGTTTCCATTGTCTGGTATTAATCGCCTGAACTTCATCAATTTCTGCGCATTCTCTTGGTCTTCTGTGGGGAGGGAAGAGAATCTCAAGTACTGAATTAACTATAATCATTCTTTAATGACATCTCAGCACACTGAAATTCTGAATTTACGCCTGGCCAACCCTCTTCCACCTATTTACTTCTTTGTATTCATTCATTTAATATAAGAAATAAACTCCTGTGAACTGCTACCTAATCAAACACCTTGAACATATATGCCCACTAACTTATGTGCTCTTCATATCCAATCATGCAGGGTAAAAAAATGTATCATTTACATTTATTTGCTTCAAGGTATTATCCTGCAACGTTCCTTCTGGTGTTTGCTTTTTCACTTAATGTGACTGTTAGGAGCTGAACATGTATACCCTCCCCAAATTCACATTCTGAAGCTTTAACCTCCAAGGTGAGAGTATTAGGAGTTAGGGACTTTGGGAGATAAGTTCAGGCAAGGGCATGAACGTTGGAGCCGTCACAGTGGAGTCCAGCGCCCTTGTAAGATGCGGAAGACATACCAGAGCTTCCTGTCTCTCCGTGACATGCACTGAGGAAACGCACTGTGAGCTCACATCACAAAGGCAGCTGTCTGCACCCTGGAAGACCGCTCTCACTAGAAGTCAAATTGCCAGCACCTCGATCTTGGATTCCTGGTCTTCAGAACTGTGAGAAATAAAATGTCTGCTCTTCAGCCATGCAGTCAATGGTATTTTGTTATAGCAGCTGGAGCTAACACAGCGACTTCACAAAGTTTAATCTATGTTGTGCTATGGACTGTCATACCTTCATTTTCAATGCTCTGGAATGCTCTCTGGTGTGTATATGTCTTAACTTATTTATAGTTTTTCTGAATTGGACATCTGAGTTATTTACAGTTTTTGGTAATTAAGAAAAGAGCTTCTCTTGGTGTTGTGGTTCTTGATAGAACATCTTTGGGTATATTCCTGAGTGTGGGATTGCTGGCTCACAGGGTATGCAGATGTCCAATTTCCCAAAATAATGCCAAAACGTTTTCTATGGGGTTGTGTACTATGCCCTCCCAATAGTGATGTATAGTAAGCTTGCATTGATACACATCCTTTCCATCATTTGCTGTTGCCAGACTTCTTTATTTTTCTCATTTACTTTTTAAAAAAATTTTAAGTTTATTGATTTATTTTGATAGAGAGAGAGAGAGAGAGAGAGAGAGAGAGCTGGGGAGGGCAGAGAGGGAGAGAGCATCCCAAGTAGGCTCCACTGACAGCGTAGAACTGGACATGGGGCTCGACCCCCAAAAAACCATGAGATCATGACCTGAGCAGAAAATGAAGTCAGATGTTCAACCAACTGAGCCGCTCAGGTGCCCTGGTATTGTCAGAGTTCTTAACCTTCGTAAAGTAAAGGGGTGTTTAAGAGGACATTTTATTTTACCTTGGCTTGCATTTCTTTAATTAGCAACTGAGTATCTTCTTAACATCCTTGGGTGTTTTCTCTTCTGTGTAATGCCTGTTCTTGTGTTTTGCTCAGTTTTTCTCTCACATAATTTTTTTCTTGTTTTTTTTCTACAAAGTATCTTGGTGGGTTTTTTTGCACATTCTTAATACTGATCTTTTGTTGGTTTTAGGTGCTACAAATATTTCTCCTCCAGTGTGTAGCCTGTATTTAAGATTTCCCTCTGATAAACAGAGTAAAACAATTTTTAATATAATCAAATGTATAATTCTTTTTCCTTATGTTTGACACGTTATGTGTCATGTTTTTAAAAATATTTCTCTACCCAGAGGTAATAAAGCTGCTCCTTTATATTTTATTCTAAAGGTTTTAAGGTTTTACTTTTGACATTTAAGTTCTTAATCCATCTGGAGTTGATTTTTGTGTATGTAAGAAGCACCATTTTCATTTTTTCCCCATATGAATAACCAATTTTTCCAGCAATATTTGTTGAGCTATATTTTTTCCTTTACCAGTTTTGTAGTAACTTCACACAAAAAAAGTCGAGAAAAATTCCCAAAAGCTTTTGATCCCTAATGATTTTTAAAAAATAGGTAAAAATGATGGTTTTGAATCCGTGTGGGTGAGGTAGTATGTAGGGAAATGCATAGCGATTTAATCACAACAAAGTTATTGATTAAGTACAATATTTATCGCTATTTTATAGAGAAGTCAAATAGGGCTAAGAGATGGTAAATAGATGTTGGAATATAATAAAAAGATGTTAAATGTTTCCCAAGGTCCTGCAGCTGATTAGGGGCAGAGTCAGCGTTCTAGAATAGACCTAACTTTGCTTTCACTACTTTACTAGAAAGGGAATTAAATGGGGCCAGCTGTTCTCGTGCTCTTTCTTCAACATTAAAAGTGAAAGAGAAGGATTGGCCCACTGGTAAATAAGTAGATTCATGTAGCCCTTGGGGAAATGCTTTTCCTTATTTTTCACAAGGGTCAGACGTTGACACCATCAATTTCTCTCTTTGCTACCACAGTGCTGTGTACCACTGGACGCATTCCTTTTTCTCGGAATAAGAAGGGAGTATTAAAATTAAGAAATTAAAATTAAGAAATTCAAGCACTGGGTAGAGCATTGCCTCCAAAAGTTACTGGCCCTTCCCCTGCTCTCAAGGATCTTTGTAGGATCCTAAAGCATGGATAACTGGCATTTGTGTAAGTGGACTATTTCCTCATTCTTTGTTTTATATCATAGCAATCTCTCCTACATATGATCTGTGATATATATCACTGATTTTGAAAGGAAGGCACAACTTTCACAAAATTGTTTTACATTATTCAACTTTCACAAAATTGTTTTACATTATTTGCAACTTTAAAGATGACACCAGATGTCATGGAGCCTGAGATAACATAGAACCAATTATTTCCATGTTAACTAACTGCGTCGGTTTGGACAAATGATCCAAATCCAAGGTTGCCACACGTTTTCTGGAAAGGACCAACTAGCAAATAGTGTAGGCTTTATAGGCTCTGTAGCCTGTGCCAGAACTTTCTGTTACAGCGCAAAAGCAGCCATAGGAAGATACGTAAACAAAGAAGTGTGCTCTGTGCCAATAATACATTCTATAGAAATACTGACATTTGAATTTTGCTTAATGTGCTATGAAACATTATTGTTCTTTTGACCCTTTTCCTCATCTATTGAAAATGTCCACTTTTCATGCATGGGTCATAAAAAAACAGGAATGGGCTGAATTTGGCCCAAGACAATAGTTTGCTGAGCCCTGATCTCAACTCTCTTCAGTTGACTCATATGTAAAATTCAAATCATGAGAATTGTTCAAGGTATTAAGTCGGGAATGGTGGGAGATTATGGACATATTTCACTCAAAGCCAGACACAAAGAAGAAACTCATTATTTTTTTTAGTCTACAAATTTGAAATTATTATTATCATTATTAACTTATCTGATAAAAATTTATTGTGTCTTTTCATGTCAGCTATTCTAAGTGCTGGGAATACAGCAGTGAATATGCTACAGGTTCTGCCCTTTTCATGTTTACATTCTAGAAGGAGAATGACACTAAGATAGAAAGGTAAAGTTTATAACATGTCAGATAGTGAGAAGTACTAGGGAAAAAAAAGTATAAGGGAAAGAATTAGACAGTGATTTTAATTTTTTGAGTCATCAGCACATAGATGGAATTTCAAGCTATTAAGGTTTTGTGAAGTCATCAAGAGTACAAGTGTAAATCACAAAGGAACGAGGTCTAAGGTTTAAGCAGGGAGCTGCTCTATTATTTAACAATCAGGGAGATAAAGATACTCAAGGATACTGAGAAGTGCAAGGAAAATCAGGAGAGAATGCCCTTCTGGGAACTTGGTGTTAAAAAAATGAGAAAGCTAAAGGGAAATGAGAGATCTTGATAATATAACTCCTATTTAGTCCATCAGGATGAAGCCTGAGGAGTGGCTAGTGGATTCAGTAACACAGAAGTCACTGGTGGCCTTGATGAGAAATAACTTTGGTAAGATGGTTGGAAATAGAAGGGACTTCTTTGGTTCAAGAAAACAATGGCAAAGGTGCCTGGCTGGCTCAGTCAGTGGAGGCTATAGCTCTTGATCTTGGGAGTTGTGAGTTTGAGCCCTGCTTTGGGTGTGGAGACTTACTTAAAAATAAAATCTCTTTAAAAAATGGGAAAGAAAAAAATCCAGCAATTGAAATGAAGTAGAGACATTGCTTTGAAGAACTTTTCCTGTTAAGCAAAGATAGAAATGCACCAATAGCCAGGGGGGGAATTGTGGGTTAGGGTGAGGGGCTGGGATTAAAGAGCCTTGTTTGACTTGGTTTAATTTCTCTTTTATGAGTGGGATAAATAACGTTATTAATAAGCTGACAGGAAAGATTCAACAGAGAAGGTGAAATGAATGATGCAGTGAGTGGAGAGGTCAGCAAACTGTTGGAGTGATGTCTTGGAGTGAGTGACGAAGGTTCTGAACCATTGTGTAGATTGAGGGGTTTACCTTAACCAGCAGCCAAGAAAACTGGTCCATGGAAACAAGACAGCAGTCAGAGGAGACACAGATATTCACAGGTGGCCGTACGTAGTGGCAGAAGCTGATGGAAATTTTCTTTAGGTTATTTCTGGCTTCTTAGTGAAATGGGGCTTTGGCTGATAGTAATATGGGTGCCTAAAGCTGGAGAAGAGAATATCTGAATAACCACATATAATTATTGTATTGTGATAATTGGATGGGATATAGAACAGAGTTTCTTAGTTGGGGCACATGGATTCAATGTTCTTTAAATTATTTTAAGCTTATTTATTTTGAGAGAGAGTGTGGGCGAAAGTGGGGAAAGGGTAGAGAGAGACTCCCAAGAAGGCCTCCCACTGCCAGCATGGATCCCCACATGGGGCTTGAACCTATGAACTGAGGTCATGACCTGAGCTGAAATCAAGAGTTGGACGCTTAACCGACTGAGACACCCAGGCCCCCCTGGATTTAAGTTTATGGATGGCCTTTAGCACACCCATGAATCCCCTAAAACTATACAAGTGATTTTCTTTAGATATACTTTTTTTTTTTCTGGGAAGGAGTTCCTAACTCCTTTTAGATGATCTAATGGGTTCATGACTCACACAAGATTAGAAAACAAACCAAGACATAGTGAACCTACTGCAGACGGAGTATAGCCAGGGTGTCACATCAGGATTTCTGCTGCATCCCTGACTCTGACCAGAAAGCTGGTGCTCCTTCCTGTGAAGTAGTTTCCTTAATTGCAGCAAGGAAATGAATTACGGCTGAGGCTCATATGCTGGGTCCAGCTATAGAATTATATTCAAAGTGAGTCATCAGATGGAGACAGGCCCTGCGTGAATATCGAGAGAAGTCAATACAGGGGAAAAACCAGAAGTCGAGCTCTGTTGTTCTCCAGATACAAGTCAAATTCCTTGCCACCACCCCTGACCCTCCGTATAGAGCTTATCTTCAAGGATATTAAGCAATGGTAAAATCATTTTCCAACAAACAATGCTCAAAACAATTTGACTTCCTCACAGTTATGACATACATTTATTTTAAATATGCAAATCTGAAAGAGGAAGGAAATGGGGGTTCAAAATTGGAACAAATTTCCTATTTCAAGAATATAATGTAGTATTGAATGTAGTATTGAATCTCACTGGAATACTCAAATTAAGGAACGATTTGAAATTTTAGGTATTTTTGAAATCCCTTAATTTATTTAATTTTGCATTCCCAAAAGGTATGATATAAACGGGCAAGGCATTTTATGTGGAATACTTAGCATACAGATAAAAATACACATCCAAATTGTGATGAAAGCAAATTATGTCACGTATAAATCGATCATTTGAGGAACTTAATTTTTTTCCCTTAAACTGGAAAAAATATGTATTACCTGTTTGACGAATAGTTTTAATTAAAAAAATTTTAAGTTATTTTTTTAAATAACTTGCACTGATATTTATTTGACATTGAAATATATCTTCCTAACTTACTTCAAAGCTGAGGAGGGGGAAAGCAGCTGTCTCACCCGATTTTTGCCTTTGGTATTATTAAAAAGGCAGAGAAAAGCCTGCCCCAGGCTGAGATGTTATTTACCAAGTTAAAGGCTAAAGCCAATTATCAAGTCCAAGTTATAAAGTGCCTATGAAAACAGCAACTTATAATGGAAATTTGGACCCACCTAAGCTCTGGTAAGGCAACATGCTTCAACAATAATAATAATAATAAATCTGGTTTTTCTATATTCAAACTCATACCACATTCTTGCTGTGAGGAAAATCAATTTATATTTCCAGGGAGGAATTCCAAAGTAGAATTGGGTATTTATCATGACTGAACTGAACTGACAGCTTCTTCGCAGATTTTATTTTGCAGATTTTCTACATGTTTACATTTGTTAGTTTTAATGTCTTAATGAAAAATACTTCATGTGAACATTGACCTTTCCTCGGAGTCCTAAAGAAAGCTACCACCCTTCTAATTAAATTAAGGTATGACTGCAATTCATTTTATTAAATATTCCATTAGAAAAACACTTTCTTTCACAGCAAAGTATGCACTTGCTTTAGTCTTGGCATTTTCCTTTCGAGCTGCCGTCATTCCGTTGAAGCATTTACTTTGAAATGCCTGCCAAATATTTTTGCCCAATACCACAATAACAATGCAGCAATGTATGAGTGATTTATTCTAGCAAGTTTACAATGGTTGAGGCTGCGTGAACACTCTCTGGAGTTCAAACAGGAGATTTGCTTTTGTCTCCTAAACTGCAAGTAGTCCGTCCACCAGTGTGCCGTGGGCCACTGGGCAGTCCCTTTGCAGACGCAAACACGGCCAAGTAATTAACCTGCTGCTTTAACTTAAAAAAAAAAAAAAAGAGGCAAGAGCACATGCATGTATGCGGATGTCGTCCACAAATGCACAGATAATGTACAAACACACATCCATGTATATGTACACTGGCCATTCTGTGCTCGTTCTTATTAAGACTTTTATGATGGACATATTTTTATGAAATAAATGAAAGCATCATTTTCTTGCTCTTGTGTTGGAAAACCCCACTTTTGTTTCTGCCATTAATTAACATAAGCATGTCTTGTTTGGGTTGCCTAACGATTAAACTTCACTCGAAATAACCGAAATGAATGTAGTTTCAAATTTGTCTCCAGTTTTACTTCTGCGTGTGGCTTTTTAAAAAGATCCACAACAAAGGGAAAATGCTTGTATGCCGCAGTTCCAAAGGCTGAATGCTTATTTAGAAAGGTCGCTGTAACCAAAGGACAGATTGCCAGTTCTTTTGAATTTTCCTTACTTGCCCCTTCTATGGAAACAGAAAGAAACACGAATCATCGTCTGGGAGGCAAGAGGTACAGACCACCCAGGACCGACCTCATTTAACGTCTAGTGACCTTCTGTTACACATGCAGCAAAGCAGTGAGGAAAAAATCCAGACACAATTCCTCCAGAGTCCTGAAGTATTTTCTACTTCATCGTGCTCTTTAAAGGCTTAAAAGATGCATAAGCAGTTGATGATTTTAAAAACAAAGCAACACCGAACTGGGACTGGCCCTCCTGCGTGCTTCGGCCACTGTTCTCTGACCTCCTCCCTCTCACTTGGCTTGCCCTATTTCTGGAGGGCCATGATCTGTTTTCTTTTCTGAAAGACTTGTCAAGAAAGTGGTCTCCTAAAGCATTTGATCACAGTGGTGGACTCCTAAGAAATAAAAATGCATGTGTGCACTCATTACCCCCATGCTCCAGGACAGCGGTGGTGAAGCACGCTTTTCTGCTTGTGCAGACGAATTTATGGGATGTGGCTGTGGTATGCCCACTCGGACATGAGCAAAGTTATCTCCTGTGTTAAATTTAGAACCCCCAAGACAAATGGACAAGCTTGGTAGTGACATCAACTCCAATAAGGCAATTAATTGGGTCACTTCAAACACATTTTTTTAAGGCTGTTTTGCAGGCATTTAAAAAAATTTAATTTGCGGGCTCCTGGGCATCTCAGTTGGGTAAGCATCTAACTTTGGCTCAGGTCATGATCTCGTGGTTCGTGAGTTCTAGCCCTGTGTTGGGCTCTGTGCCGACAGCTCTGAAAGCCTGGTTTCTGCTTTGGATTCGTGTCTCCCTCTCTCTCTGTTCCTCCCCCACTTCCAATCTGTCTGTCTGTCTCTCTCTCTCTCAAAATAAATAAACCACTTAAAAATTTTTTTTTATAATTTTGCTGCACACATGTTTGTGTTGCTGGTAGTGGTTGCTTTGTATGCTCCTTCATTTCCTACATCGCTTAGTCAGTAGAAATCGCTGTAAAGGGCTGGTTTGGGGCTAAGGGTGAAGAATACAATTGTCCATAGATGCAGGATGAGGAGAGGTGATATGATGGCAGCAAAAACAAAGCCAAATGGCCAAGACGTGAAGTGACTGGTGGAACCTGGGGATGGCACATTTAGATAAGCAAGTTTAAGATCGACATTCAGGGGCGCCTGGGCGGCTCAGTCGGTTGAGCGGCTGGCTTAGGCTCAGGTCATGATCTCACGGTTCACGGGTTCGAGTGCTGACAGCTCAGAGCCTGGAGCTGCTTCAGATTCTGTGTCTCCCTCTCTCTCTCTCTCTCTCTGACCCTCCCTGCTCATGCCGTCTCTCTCTGTCTTTCAAAAATTAGAAAAAGTAATAAGTAAATAAATACATTTTAAAAAGATTGACACACATTCACTGGGTCAGTAGTATTTATTGAGTATTTTGCACTGGTCAGACACTGAACTAGGTGGTAGGAATTCAAAAGAGAAACCAAGGCCGAGCTCTTATTGTCAGTAAGCTGGAGTCCAATGGAGAAGACAGGTCTACAAATAAATAGATTGTTCTCTTTAACACAATTAACATTTTATTACCAGGCCTGGAAAATAGTAGGTAATCAGATGTTTGTTGAATAGATGAATGAGTTGTCTAACGTGATGGGGGTTTGGCAGGCAACTAATAAATATAAGTTTCCTAAAACAGTTCTGTTTTGTTTTGTAATTTTTTTCCACGTGTGTGTTAAAATGTTTTTATTATTCCTCCAACCAAATCACTTAGTAAATTCCCTGAGGCTGGGCACTAGGGTTAATGTTTCTGGTCTTCTGGTCTGGGGCTCGGTGTACAGAATGAGGTCTGGGGAGAGGATTGCATTGTGCAAGGAAAGAAATTTCTTCTTGGTTTCGAGGTCTGTCTTTAAAAAGTTTTGTACATTTTGTCAATATGACTGGTTTAATATTAACAACCATAACTTTAAAATGCTAAATGATTCCTACATTGTTGTGCTAAGCTTTCTGATTTTGGAAATTGGGCAGAATTAGAATATACTAACTGTAAGGTTTGATAGATGGAGGCAGAGGCAGGAGGAAAGACAGAGACCAAGTTATGGAGCCAAGAAGGCCTTTATCGGGAGTCTGCAATTCCCGGGCGAGGTTCCCTGACTCTGGAGCGGCGTCAGGGAAGTCACACCAGGTATGGGAGAGCAAGGTGTTTTATGGGTGCAGGAGTTCTGGGTTTGAGCTCAGGTGGGCCGATAGCCAAGTAGGGGCATCTTTGGACGGTGGCGGGATTCTATTGGCTGTCCACTTCGGTGGGGAGGGGGATGCTGGAATTCCATGGTGAGGCTTTCCAGTTTGAGACAGTCCCGATTGAGAGTGGGGGGTCGTCAGTCTTGGTGGCGCCTGGATCTGTTATCTGACCTGCAATAAAATGGCTGCTGGTGCTCTTCAAATGGCTCGGGTCATCCCAGGTTTGCAAGTGGGGGTTGTCAGTGCTCGCAGCTCTCCACAGCAAAGTGGCCGCTCAGTTGCCTTCCCGTGGCAACTCTTACACTAACATCATATGTATCTGACTCAGTCTCTGGGCAAAGGCTCATCTCTAATTTGATGTCACAATAGTTTCTAAATTCATACATATATCTGCAAACATACATGTTCTCCTACAGGCTCTTCAGACTCCCCAGGCTTCCCTCACAAAATCTCAGAGTGTGTGTCCCAGGCATCGTGTTGCCTTGGATTGGTGACTTTGGGAATTCATGGATGGAGAGCAGTGTTGGTGTGAAGGTAGTATGGGTCATTCTCCAGTCTGCTCTTAGATCTACTCTCTCTTTTATTTGGCTCTGTGTTCAGGGGTCTTAACTCTGCAAGAGCTTTTTTTCTCTGTTCCTTTGCCAACTGGAACCCATCTGGTTTGTGAAATGAAAGGCTCTAGTGTAAAACTCAAGGTTGGGAAGAAGGGAGATTCCAAGGATACACCCCCTAGTTCTGCTCTGCGCCTTCTCTAGCATGGTGTGTGTCCTCTCTAGTCCCATCTGTTGCCGGGACCCCCTGGCTCTGGGATTCTGGTCCCTGTACCATTCTCCCACTCTTTGTTCAGTCTTTGGACTACTGATTGACTCCTACTGTCCTTGTTGCTTTTGGGCGCTTTTCCAAATAGATTTATAGCTAATTCTCCATGTTAAAATCCCTCTGGTGAAATGCCAGACATACGCTCCTTTTTCCTGACTGGATATCAATCTAGTCCAACTAAGACTTTGTTCAGAAAAACTATACCAATACTTGTAACCATTTACTCTGGTATCTGGCAAAATGTTCAAAGAATTTATTTTACTCCATACTATTCTTTTTATTTTTTTTCTTTTTTTAGGAAATAGAGAGAGATCATGAACAGGGGAAGGGCAGAGGGGGAGAGAGAGCAAGCAAGAGAGAGAATCTCAAGCAGCCTCAATACTTCCACACTCAGCATGGAGCCCAATGCAGTGCCCAATGCCCCGGGATCATGACCTGAGCTGAGATCAAGAGTCAGACGCCCAACTGACTGAGCCACCCAGGTTCTCCCACTCCATACTATTCTATTTCATGAGAATACATTTATAACTATTCACCAGCCTGCTCTCTCTACCTCCTTATTAAACATTGATGAAATAAGAACAATTTGGATAAGGATTTGCATTGGTCTGTTTGAGCTACCATAACAAAGTGCTATAGATTGGCAGGCTTCAACCACAGACATTTATTTTCTCATAGCTCTGAAATCTGGAAGTCCAAGATCAAGGTGCCAACCAGGATAGTGTCTGGTAAGGATGTCCTCTTGGATTGCAGGTGACCATCTTCTTGCTGTGTGTTCCCAGGGTCTTTTGTCAATGAACACCTGCAGAGTGAGCTCTCTGGGGTTTCTTCCTTACAAGGAAGCTAATCCATTCAGATCTTCTTGCCTGGTGTTAAGAACTTAACATAATTACTTTCTTACTCCAAATATAGCCATATACAGAGGGTTAGGGTTTCAATATATGAATGCTGTGGGGAGACAGACATTCAGTCCATAAAAGCATTCATTCAGAAGGTTATTTTATCCAGAGAATTTACTCCTTTATATGAAAAAAAGCAAAAGCCAAAATTTGTACCATTTCAGATGTGTGTGGCCAAAAAGTAAAGGTAGCTTCTTAGGGTACCAGCTCTCATATGTGCTATAATTGGTTATAAAACTTATGATGCATAACTTACTCATTTAAAAAATTAAATGTTAATTAGAGAAAAAATAATCAGTAAAATGATAGAGAATATATAATTTAAAACGTTATACATTAAATGGATCTTATTGTTATTTATAGAACATTAGATCCAATTAAACTGCAGAGCACACATTCTTTTCAGATGTCAAAGAAATATCTACCAAGACGAACCATATCAACCATATGCAGAGATATAATAAGGATCTCAATTTATATCAAAGATCTCAAAACTATCAAAGACTGAAACCTTACAGGATATATTCTCTTGCTAAGGGAGGATTAAGTAAATCATTGTGTAAGATAGCTATAAAATATCTACATGGTTGGGAACTAAAAAATGTACTTTTTTATTGGGTTTTTTATTGAGTTTATGAGAATAAACTCACTTTTCAAAGAAGAGACCACAGAGAAATTTTAAAAGGTTCCAAGCTAATTGATGATTAAAAAAACATACTGTATCATAATTGATGGGATGCAGCTAAAGCAATTCTTACACAAATATTTGCAGCTTTAGTTGCCTCTATTAGAAAAAAATAAAATGTTTTACAATCAATTGACTTTATCATTCTTTTTTTTCTTTTATAATCAATTGACTTTAAATTTCTAAGTTAAAAACTTAAAGAAATCAAGAATAAAATAAACATAAACCAAGAAAAAGCAAAGAAGTAGTATACATTAGAGTAGAAATCAATGAAGTAGAAGACACAAAGAAAATTAACAAATCCAAAAGTTGTATCTTGGTAAAGGTCAATAAAATAGATATATCCCTAGCAAGGTTAATTAAGGGGGAAATAAAGAGAAAATGCATAATTTCTAGGTACAGGAAAGAGAGGATTCTACCAGTTAAAAGAATAAAGATAGAATATTATAAATAACTTGTTCAAAAGGACCAATTCCCCAACAGACAACACTTACCAAAACTGGCTCAAAACAAAACAAAACAAAAGACTAAGAAGATCTTAATAGCCCTCTCTCTGTTAAATTGAACCAATCTCCAAAACTTTCCACAAATAAAATTTCAAATCCACATGATTTCACTCATGGGAGAAAACAAATTAAGGAAGACGTACCACCAATCTTACAAATATTAATTTCAATTCATGACCTTGATACTAAGATAAGATTAAGAAATTAAAAGAAAAAAGACCAGAACAATTATCCTTGAGACCATGGATGTAATACCTCAAAAAGAATAGTGGTAAATTTTATTCAGAATTATATAAAAACAATATTAAATGCAGGCCAAACAGAATTTAATCTAGAATACAAGGTTGGTGCATTATTGACTATCAATTATATAATCAAATTAACAGATGTAGAAAAGGTATCATACAAACTTCAACACGTGTTTGTGATCAAAATTCTCAGCAAACTAGCAATCAGAGGAAATATTCTAAAATGATAAAGGGTACCCAGGAAATATTTACTGTAAACAACATTACACATAATATTAAAAGAAAAAAATGTTTTTTTTTTAAGTTCAGGAGAAAAGCTAATATTTCACTATCAATCCTTACCAGTGCAATAAAACAAGGAAAGGAAATAGAAAGCAACAAGAATTAAAAAAATAAAAACTGTCCTATTTTTTTAAAGTCTTGATTATTTAAATATATAATATATAATAACATATTATATATTATAAGTATAAATAATATTTCTTATATATAATAAGAAATCTATGAAAAGACTTCCAGAATTAATGGGGGAGGCATGAATATAGTAAACAAGATCGATGACAAAAATCAGTTAAATGTATACACATGCTAGCAGCAAAATTTTGGTAAATATGATTTTATTTTTTAAATTTTTTTGTTTATTTACTTTTGAGTGAGAGAGACAGTGTGTGAGCAGGAGAGGAGCAGAGAGAGAGGGAGACACAGAATCCTGAGCAGGCACCAGGCTCTGTGCTGTCAGCACAGAGCCTGATTTGGGGCTCAAACTCATGAACCACAAGATTATGACCTGAGCCGAAGTCGAATGCTTAACCAACTAAGCCACCCAGGCGCCCTGACAAATATGATTTTAAAAGGCTATTCATAATAGCTTCAAAAACATGAAAAAGTTTATAATAAACTTAACCAAACATACACAAACCTAGGTTGGTGAAAATACGTGATAGTGACAGACAAAACACTGTTGAGATTTAAAAAAAAAGATCTAATTAAATAAGTATAACTTGTTTGGGGCACATGTGTGGCTCAGTTGGTTAAGCGTCCGACTTCAGCTCAGTCAAGACTTCTGCCCACAGGTGGTGGGGTATGAGCCCCACGTTGGGCTCTCCGCTGACAGCTCGGAACCTGGAGCCTACTTCAGATTCTGTGTTTCCCTCTCTGCCCCTCCTCTGCTCACACTCTGATCCTCTCTCTCTCTCAAAAATAAACAAACATTAAAACATTAATAAAATATATAACATGTCTGTGATTTGAAATATTCAAGATTGTTAAAGAGGGCAATTGTTCCAGTTTGATTTATAGATTTAACATGATGCCAATTAAAATCTTCACAGCCTGTTTGACTCATTGATGATAAAATTTACATAGAATTCTGAAGACCTAATTTAGTCAAAATTATTTTGAAAAAGTAAAAGGATGTTAACGAACATACACCACTTGATCTGAGAGCTTAGTACAAAACATCAGAAATCAGGGCTTTGTTTTGGTTTCCACGATATCAAACAGGGCCTTAGTCCAAACCGAGGTGTGTTATTGCAGCTGGTGTCAACGCGCATCAGAATCTGAAGATCATGTGAAGAAAGGAATGTAAAATATTTCATTTAAAAAAATGCTTATTTTTGATAGATATATACAGAGAGAGCGTGAATGGGGGAGGGACAGAGAGAGAGGGAGACACAGAATCTGAAGCAGGTTCCAGGCTCTGAACTGTCAGCACTGAACCCGACACGGGGCTCAAACTCACCAATTGTGAGATCATAACCTGAGCTGAAGTCTGCCCCTTAACTGACTAAGCCACCCAGGCATCCCATCTCAGTGATAATTTTTATATTGATTATATGAAGAAATAATAATTTGTGGGGTGCCTGGGTGGCTCAGTCGGTTAAGCATCCGGCTTTTTGCTTGGGTTCAGGTCATGATCTCACGGTTTGTGAGTTCGAGCCTTGAATCAGGCTCTGTGCTGACAGCTCAGAGCCTGGAGCCTGCTTCAGATTCTGTGTCTCCCTCTCTCTCTGACCCTCCCCTGCTCACGTTGCCTCTCAAAAAAAAAAAAAAACATAAAAGAAAAAGAAATAATAATTTGGATATATTAGGCTAAATAAAACATTTTGTTAAAATTACTTTCATGTTGGGTCACCTGGGTGGCTCAGTCAGTTAAGTGTCTGACTCCTGATTTTAGCTCTAGTCATGACCGGATGCCGCATTGAGATCAAGCCCCTCACCAGACTCTGCACTGACAGCATGGGGCCTGCTTGTGTTCTCATTCTCTCAAAATAAATAAACTTAAGACATTTAATTTTGTTTATTTTTACTCTTCAATGAGGCTAGTAGAAAATGTAAAATTACATATGTGACTAACATTTATACCTTGTATCACAGTTCCATTAGATGGTGGTGGAATAGAGTCAAAAGTATGATCATCTGATTTTCAGAAAGTTATCAATTCTGTTGGGAAAGGATAGCATTTTCATTTTTTAAAAAATTTTTATTTATTTTTGAAAGCAAGGGAGAGACAGAGTGCTAGCAGGGGAGGGGCAGAGAGAGAGGGTGGGACACAGAATCCAAAGCAGGCTCCAGGCTCGGAGCTGTCAGCACAGAGCCTGACACAGGGCTCAAACCCATGAATCGTGAGATCATAACCTCAGCTGAAGTTGGGTGTTTAACCAACTGAGCCACTTAGGAGCCCCAAGGATAGCATTTTCAACAAATGATACTGAGCAACTGGATATATGTGGTTCAAAAAAAAAAAAAAAAAAAAAAAAAAAAAAGGACTCTGACCTCAGCCTCACACCAGACTCAAAATTTAATTTGAAATAGATAATAAAGCTAACAGTTTACACTTACTTCTATAATGCTTTTGGGAAGAAAAGAAACAAGAAAAAAATCTTTGCCACCTTTGTGTCATAAAACTATACAAAAAGTACTAATGACAAAAGAAAAAATAGTAAATTAAACTTCCTTAAACTTAAAACCTCTATTTTTCAAAACAGATTGTTGAAAAAAAAAAAAAAAGGAAAGGGCAAGTTAGAGACTGGAAAATATATTGTCAGTGCGTACACCTGACAAATAACTTGTTTTCAGTGTGTACAAAGAACAAAGAATCAGATAAAATGGGGAAACAAAAAGATTTGAACTGACCCTTATAAAATATATGAATGGCCCGTAAGCATGGAAAGAAAGGTGGTCAACACTACTAGTTTTTCCGGAAGAGTAAATTAAACCACGATGAATGGTTGAAATAAGCATGATTAATGACGCCACGTACTGTGGGAGGCGGAGCTACTGGAATACTCCGGAATCCTGTGGTGCAGGGCTGCACAAAGAAACAGTGCAACCACGTTGTAAACCAGTTTGGCAATTACTTATGACGAACAAGTTCGCTCCTTTATTTATCCAAGTGAAAAGAAAAGTAGTTCACAGAAAGAATGGTACATAAAAGTGTTTACCAGCTTCCTTCATAAGAGGCTGGGCACAATAGAAATGCTCATTAAAAGGTGAATGGATAAACATTAATTTATCCATGCTCTATTCATAGAGTAATAATATTTAGCATAGAATAGCAACACACTACAGATATATGTAGCAATTTGGGTGGACCTAAAGAACATTATACTGATTGAAAGAGTCAAGACGCAAAAGACACATTCTGTAGGATTTCACTTGTGGGAAATTTTCTAATCTACAAAATTAATCTTTTAGTCAGATCAGTGGTTGCCTCTGGGGGAGGTATTGAATACAAAGACATTGACAAAGGGGAGTTTGAGAACAACATAACTCTTTCATAGCTTGTTGAGATTATAGTTACAAAGTTGCATTGATTTCCAAAACTTATTTTACCAAACCCTCAAAATGGGTGCATTTTATTGAATGGAAATTATTTTTCAGGAAAGTTCATTGGATATGCGTCTAAAGCAGATTACGGACAGATGCATTTTCTTCATTGTACATCTCTGTCGAAATGGGAGAGCAGAATTAAAATCCTCCAGAAAGCATTTTCAGACATTGCCTCATCTCTGTTCATAATTGATCATGAGTTACGTGATTACAGATATAACGTATGCTGAGTGTTGAGTCACTAAATTGTGCACTTGAAAATAATATTACACTGTATGTTAACTAACTGCAATTTAAATTAAAACATTAAGAAAGGAAACAAAAGAAAGGAGCAAAAAGATTAAAAAGAAAGAGAAAGACCATTCAAGAAACAGTTTTAACCATAGAGAGCAAACTGACGGTTAGCAGAGGGGAGGTGGTGGGGGGATGGATGAAACTGGGAGGTGGGGGTGGGAATTAGGAGCACACTGGCGGTGATGAGCACAGGGTGAAGTACGGAAGTGTTCAATCACTATATTGTACACCTAAAATTAACATGACAAAGTATTAATTAAGTGGAACATAAATGAAAACTTAAAAGACCAAATATAACTAAAATATAGAGTCTCTTTTTCTAGAATTTGATACTTTTCTTTTTACGATTTGGAGAAAAAAATTGCCTTTAAGCATTAGCTATCTTATGAGCCTTGGACTGTTTGTGAGTATTTTATTTCTTAAAAGTCTAGAGCTCCAAAGGAAACCTCATAGATTTAAATGAAGGCTACTCATATTTGTAGCGATTACTTACTCGGGCTCAGCCTGTTAAAAATATGTGACAGAAAGATTATTTTTGCTTCTTCCTCAGCAAGGCAGATGTCCTGACACTTTATCTTCCACCACAAGCACAGATCCCTTTACAAAAATAACACCTTCCTCTAGGGAAATATTTGCGCATTTAAAATAATTCAGTAGCATTTTTTTGTGTCTTTGGGTGTTTGATCATCTACTGGTTTGTTTGTTTTGTCTTTCCTGGTTTCTGATCCAAGACCATCTGACGCGTGCTTTGGTTTGCTCAGTTGGAGCCGTGCATATGGAGAAAAGTACGAGGCATGAGCAAAACAGTTTCTCTTGCCCTTAAGATATGCCTTCTTTTAGAAAAAATAAAATCAGAAAGGACACACTGGAGACTCCGCCCTGTCCAGACAGGGAGTAACAAGAACCGGGCGGTGGAGAGATGCTTACTGGGAACTCGGTTCTGAATCTCCCTGGGAAGTTGTTTCAGGCAGGAGCCCCGCAGCCAAAGCTCTATCTTGTGGAATGAAACACGTCAAACCCATGTAGACCTTTCTTCTGGTCTGTTTCCTTTCATCACCTTCCTGACAGGGGCACATTCATTCTGCCTAGTTCTTAGAACAATTTTTTATTAGCATCCAGCCTCCATTCTCTGCCTGGCTCTGGAGTGAGCCCCTGTAGCATTGTGTTTTCTTTTTCATCCATAAAACCCTTTGTAAATCTGGCTCTCTGACTTTGATGTCAGTGGGAAGAGATGGCCAACTTGAGAAGAGAGACATTTTATTAGCAAACGTGCACTTACAGCAACCGCAGGCACATTCTGAAAAGCCGGGAGGGATTTGGAGTGGAGGTGAGAATCCCGCGTTTCTAACTCTACACAGAGGGTGATGCGTTAGAGGTCTTTTTCGTCTCTGCTTTAAATGTTTAGAATCAAGATCTCTTGGGCAGGTAGCAGAAACATTCTTTAGCTCCAAAGTATCATTTGAAATATGATATCAGTAAACTGCCAAGACAGCTATTAGCTTGAGCTTGGTACAGATCAGCATTGACAGGGAGGACTTTTCTGCCGACAATGCATGAGGAGTCTTGCAATTTTATAACCCTTGCTACCGGCTAGCGACCGTGCCACCTCTATTTGTGGAGAATGAGACATGGAGGTGAACTAAGTTGCCTAAGCTGCTTGCCAGTCATCGGTGAAGCAGGGCCTCTGACCTAGCTCCAGCATCTGTGTTTGCGACTATACTACACCATCTTGCATCCAAGGCAAGTAAACTCCATATAAACTTCTATTAGTTTTAACTGAAAAAACATAACAAGTCATTAGGTTAAGCCAAACTTAAAGCAGTTGCAGCAATCTACAGTAAAATCCAGTCACTAGTGTACAAAATTCTAAGGAGTGGATATACTTCAAACAAAGGATTCATAAGTTTTGGTGAGCTCATTCAAGAATACCAGTTAAAATAGCATGGTGTATGGTAAGCACTTGATAAATACAAGGTAAATGTAATGTTGATAAGAGGAAAAAAAACAAATCAGCACTGGTCATAAAAATTACCTCTTAAGATAGTAGAGGAAAGGGCATCAAGAAACAGACCTACTTGATGATAGATGTGCAAACAGGCAATTTAGCACCAAATCTGGAGGGCACAGTTGTTTTGGGTTTCAATACAGAATTAGTCAATATCAGGCTGTATAATCAGGACTTTACACAATAACAGAGGGTGAAATTTTAAGATGTAAAATGTGAAAACTTATTTTCCATGCTCTTTTTTTAGTCTGTAGCCTACAGAGATAGTCTGCAGAAAGAAACAAGAATAAAGCATTGTGGACAGAGAAGCCCAGACAAGACTAAAAGTCTCAATTTTATGGGGATCCAGGGTTTAGCTCATTTCCGAGATGTGGCTGTGTTCCTGTCATCCGATTTTTTGGAACACCCGAGCTTCTTTTCTATGTATGGGAGTCCTTCTCTGAGCACCCAAGTCAATTTTAAAATCTGTATATATATTTATATATGTAATATGTATATTTATATATACACATATATGTATATTTATATATAACATATTACATATACACATATATACACATATACATTATACACATACACACAGATATATATATATATATAAAACTTCTCTCTCTTTTTTGTATTATACTATATATTTATTTGTTTATTTTCTGAATCCCCCATAAAAGGTTAGGAGCTTGGCTCACTCCTCTATCGCCAGAACATGGGACAGTGTCAGGCACATAGTCAATGGTTTTTGAATAAATCAATAGTATGAATGGATTTTTCCTGTGCTTAAGCTAATTTCAGATGAGTTTATGTTTCTTACAAGTCGGAATTGTAGCCTAGCCACAGAAGCGCAGTTTGATTGAAATGCATGGACAGGGAAGATTACCCAGGCTGAGACTGTGAGAGGTAGGAGAGTGGGCAGAGAATATGCTGGAATAAGGAGTTGCACATATCTTGGTTGTTTGACCAAGAAGCATCAGATCCTGGATCTGCCCAGCACTGTCTTATGAAAACACCTGTGCCAAATAACGACCTGCATTCTGGTAAATGTGGGGTCCAGAAACAGCATGGTTCTGTTTCAGTAGACGTATTGGTTTATCTACCTATTTAAGTGGTAAATGGAAGATGCTTGTGGGGAAGAAGAGTCTGGCATTGGTAATCATTCACATTCTGCCTCTCTTGGAAATCATCATAAAATAAGGGCATGGCACCCATGAATTCTGATCCCAAGATCTGGGATAGATAGAGAAGTACAGCCACGTTATTGACTACACTATTTCATGCTCATTGATGGCATAACCCTGAGTAACTGAGTTTGGCTGACAAAGTCTGGAGCTTCCCAGATGAAATTGGAAACTGGCCCGAGTATATGGAGGGCAAGGATAGACTGAAGAAAGAGACAGACTACTCCAGATTGGTAGGTGTCAGTTCTAAGAAGGGAACTGATATATGAGGGTTACCTCAGTGGCTGCAAGACAAGTAGATTTCAGCATTTCCCCACTTGAATCTTAAAAGCTTTTATGGAGGCCTTAACTGAGTTCAGTCACATATTCTGTCCAGGGGGTCTAAACAGCACTTTGTTCTCTACATCCTTGAAATAGCTTTGGCTATGGGAATGGTAGGTGGAATGGACATCTCAAGGAGGAGGGAGGAGGCGAGGAGCCTCCAATTGCCTGGGTCCAACTTTTGGGTCAACCTGTGATCACTTCCTCTCCATGACCTCCTCCACCTCTGAGAAATAATGAAATCATGTTCAGCATCTGCTGCTTAATTAGGAAGTACATAAAAACTGGTAAAGAATTTATAAAAGAGTAAATTTATCAATGTGAATATTGTTGTATGTTCTCTAATACATTTCCATTATTTTAATATGGAAATTTCAGATTTCTAATTTCTAATATGGAAATGTATTAGATGACCTCCAAATTTTAGCTGGCCACATGATCATCCACCAAGAAAGATACTTCCCTTTTGCTCTTGTAGCTGAGTGTGGCTATATTACCATGTTATGGACAATATTATGTAAACATGGATGGTAACTTCTGGAAAGTACCTTTAAGGGAGAGAGAAGCCATGTCCTTTATCAACTCCTTTTCATTTCTATTTGCTGGAATAAGGACATAATGGCTCTGGTCGCCATCTTGGGCCGCAAAGTGATCTTGGGAATGAAAACTCAAAAAGCCTAGGTCTCTGACAATTCAAATCTTCAGTAACATCTATGGACCATCTTCCTTCAGAATAACATATGGATAAAATAAATTTCCAATTTTGCTCAACCCATTACTGACGCTTTTACTTGTGACCAAATCAAGTAGGGGAATTTATTCATTTGCTGAGGTTGCAAACAATGTATGTAAAGTATCTTGAGCACAATGAGTGTTAAATATCAATATTATAGTAATATGCTATTAGTCATCATTATTATTATAAACCATTACATTTGTAAAGTACTTTAGAGATGATCTAAATATGTAATTCTATCATATGACGGAATATTCTTTTGTTTCCCCATTCTTCGGAAAAGTTTGATATCCTCCTTCAACTTAGAATGTTTGCTATATACAAAGAGTCTGGGTAACTGGGAAGTGGTCTTCTATACTTTCCCTACCTCCACACTCTCCATGTATCATATCAGAACCCATGATTTTAGGCTAAGACTAAGAAGTCTGGAGGAGATGCCAGAATGTACAGTGACAATGGAAACTTGGAACCCAGAGAAAAGGCTAACAAGTAGACAGATTATTGTTTAATACACCAGAAAGCCAGGAAATTTGGATTGGAGAACGCAATCATGAGAACATAAATACAATTTAAAATGCATGAAAGAATTTAGGAATTTCTCTGAAAGTTATATTATTAGCCCCACATTGTGCCTAATAATGGACTCCATGTCCTTACAGATCTTGGCAACCTCAAGAATGAGTCAAGAATTTCAATATCCAAGATAAGCAGAAAATCATACAATAACCTCAATATAACATGAAAAACCTGTCTTCCAATAAGATAAAATCAAACAATAAAAATGGAACAGACTTTTGCTTCTTTTGTGGTTTATTTTTTAGAGATTTTTAAAATATTTTTTAAAAGTAATCTCTATATCCATCCAACATTGGACTTGAACTCTGAACCTTGAGATTAAGAGTCACATGCTCCACTTACTGAGACAGGCAGGTAACTTGAGGATTTTTCCTTCTGAGTAAGATGGAGAAAATAACAAGCAGCTCATCCCAACTCATATAGCAACTAGGAAGAAAATGGGTAAGTTATATTTTATTATATATATTAATATGTTAAATTTCATTATTTATTATATTAATATTACATTTGTAAAGAAACCAGAAAGAAGGAGAAAGATCTAGATGAACTAAAGTTTCAGAGACAGAAAAGCCAGTTCAGGTTGACAATTCTGAATCATTTTATTCCCGGAGGGAAACTGATTCTGGAAACAGACTGATGATTGGGCTCTGTAAAGGGAGAGGGACTCTGCTATGGAAAAGAGAAACAGACTATTTGATGGCCACGTGGCTTGAGGGAAGGTTTAGAATCTAGAAGAGTCCCCAAACGCATGTTTCTTTTTCCCCACATGTTTGCTAAGTTCTCAGGTAAGACATAATTCTGGGGAGAGCTAGTTGACAGAAGAAAATCTCCCACAGAGTAAAATCTCCCACAGTCTGATGTTGCTTTGGAAACAATGACCCACTTCAGGAAAGGGGCTGTAGTAAACAGATATCAGATCACCCCAAAAATTATTTGCAGATTTTCAACTGTATATTATGTGAGGCTAAAGCATTAAACTAAAATCTCCACAGGGCAGTAGCAAACTTTCTGCAATATTTAAGGGATGGGAAAGAAATATTCAACCTTCTCCCAATTAAAAACCTAAGAGGACCATACCTAATGAACAGGACAAGAACAGATGGACTGAGCCTAAATAAAACTTCAGCCTAGCCCAGCTCAGTTTCTAAGGGAACTGGGGTAATCATCCTCTTTCTTTATCTGTTTAATAGAGGAAAAGAATTCTTATTTGGGAAGAAAATAACATCATCTTAATGCTCTACAGTGATCTCACACAATGTCAGCTGGACAATAAAACGTTTAAGATTTGCAAAGATGCAGAAACAATGAGGACATTGAGGCCAAGAATCACGACAAGAAATAGAAAATAAAAGTAGAATCGCAGATGATTCTGATGTTGAAATTTGCAGACTATGAAGTATTTTATTAACCATAAATATCACCTGACTTCTTCAAAGAAATTATGAAAGTCAAAAGACAATAGACTGACGTTTTTAAAGGCCTAAAGGAAAAACAAAAGATGCCAACTCAGAATTGCATATAAAACAAGAATATTTTTTAAGAATAAAGGAAGAATAATGAAAATATAAGAAACACAAAATCTGAGGGAATGTATTACCAGTAGTCACGGTGCTATAAGAAATACTGAAGGACATCTATGGGGTTGCAGGACAGTGATGCCAGATGGCCATAGGGAACTGCTAGAAAGAAAGAAGTGTAGTACAAAGGGTAGGTAAATATGAGAGTGACTATGACATAAATTATTGTTTAAATCAATAATAATCCTTATAGCAGATTTATAAGTAAAAATGTATGCCAGCAATAAAAGAAAAGGCAGGAAGGAGATAGTTAGAATTGAACTGTTGGAATCAAGAAGTTATAAACTTTCTCACACATGGTAGACTGTAAAATGCGAACATGCATATTAAAAAAATACCAATTATTTGCTGAGGAACAGAAGCAACTGGAACTCTGATACATTGCTGTTGGGACTAAAAATTGATACCACCACTTCTGATAGTACCATTTTTAAAACCTGACAGCACTGTTATTCACAGTAGTCAAGATATGGAAACAATCTAAGTGTCCATCAATGGATGGATAAAGAAGAGACATAGAAAATAGAATATACAAGCCAAAACAAACCAAATGTCCTTCAACATGAGATAGGGTGGATAAAGTGTATTTCTATTATAGAATGCCACATAGCATCAAAATAGCAGACATTACTGTGGATGGATGTAAAAATATAAAGATGATTGAAAAAAATCCAGACACAAAAGTGTACATAATGTCCGATTAAATTTTAATGAGATTCAAGCACAGGCAAGATAAATAGAGGGCACTAAAGGGTAAATTAACTAACCTCTAAAAAAGTGCTATTGGGTGGGAAGGAGATTTGGGGAACCTGCTTGAGTATAAGAAATTTTGTCTGTTTTCATCAGAGTAGGGGTTACACCTGCTAATTACATGTAACAAGCCTTCAAGCTGTATTCATTAGTGCATGTTACTATAGGCATATTATACTGTAATATTTATTTTGAATAAGAAAAGCATATTTTCAAAGCATGGGGAATCCAGGATGACTAGGTAAAGTCAGTATTCAGCTAGGTAGTGTAACTCTATACACTTAAGAGATCACAAACCTGCAACTGATGTTGATGGAGTGGAATACAGAATCAGAATTCAAGGATATACAAAATAAGTAGCATCTAATTCTAAAAAAATAAACAAAAAAACACAATTCCTTGAATTTTTTTAATGTTTATTTTTGAGAGAGAGAGAGAGAGAGAGACTGACAGACAGACAGCATGAGCAGGGGAAGGAGCAAAGAGAAAGGGAAACACAGAATCCAAAGCAGGGCCCAATGCGGGGCTCGAACCCACTGACCATGAGATCATGATCTCAGCCGAAGTCAGACGCTTAACTGACTGAGCCACACAGATGCCCAGATTCCTTCAATTTTGTATGTGTAGATCACAATCAGAATCCTTTACATGGCCTGTAAAAGACAACCTTGTGGGGTGCTTGAGTGTCTCAGGCAGTTAAGCATCGAACTTGATTTGAGTTCAGGTCACAATTTCACAGTACTAAGATTGAACCCTGTTTTGGGCTGCCCACTGAACATGGAGTCTCCTTAAGATTATCTGTCTCTCTCTCTCCCTCAGTCCTTCCTCCACGTATGTTCTCTCTCTTTTTCTCTCTCTGTCAAAAAGAAAAAAAAGGCAGACTTGTAATTAGTATCCAAGACTGTTTGACTTAATGTTTATGTGACTTTAAATAACAACTGAACTTGCTTTTTTTCATGTTTTTTAAAATTTATTTTTGAGAGACAGAGAGAGACAGCATGAGCAGGGGAGGGTCATAGAGAGAGAGGGAGATACAGAATCCAAAGCAGGCTCCAGACTTTGATCTGTCAGCCGGAGCCTGATGCGGGGCTTGAACCCACAAATCGTGAGATCATGACCTGAGCTGAAGTCAGTCGCTTAACTGACTGAGCTACTCAGGTGCCCCAAAAATTGAACTTTCTTATAAAAGTTAGGTTGTTTCACACACAACACAGTACTAGTGTGGACTCAAAGCCTGGGGACTACAAGGTATCTTATCAACTCGCTAGTCCTACTAAAAAGCGAAGCTTATTACTATTATTATTTAATCAGAACTGAAGTTACAATATGTGATGAGTACAAAAGGCCAAATTTAAAGTAAAGGAAAGGGTTTAGGGAGCAAGGGACCTTTGAGAATTCTGACTTGAGATTTTCTTTAAATATTTTTTTGTTGTTTATTTATTTGAGAGAGACAGACAGACAGACAGAACATGAGTGGGGAAGGGGCAGAGAGAGAGGGAGACACAGAACCCGAAGCAGGCTCCAGGCTCTGAGCTGTCAGTACAGAGCCTGATGTGGGGCACGAACTCACAAACAGAGATCATGACCTGAGCCAAGGTCAGATGCTCAACTAGCTAAGCCTCCCAGGCATCCCCTCACTTGAGATTTTCTATTTATTTTTGGCTACAGTACCATCCCAGGTGAGGCACTTTTTATACCACAAAATTATATGTATTTTGGGTTAGATGATACCCATATGTATTTTTTACTGGGATATAGTATATCCTAACATGGCAATAAGAAGAGGAGAGTGAAGAGGTTGGTTTCACTCACATTTAAAAAATTGTTCACATTGGAAAAATGGAAAAATTCAGCAAACGAGATCCTTACTGGTTTTATTTTTGTTTGTCTTGTTTCCACCTTTTTGAGCTATAGTTGACATATAGCATTTCATAGGTGTAAGGTGTACAATGTGTTGATTTGATACAGTTAACATTGCAAAATGATTACCACCTTTACATAAGCTAACAGCTCTATCTCATCATATAATTACCATTTCTTTCCTTTTTAAAATTTATTTATTAATTTTGAGAGACAGAGAGTGCAGGGGAGGGGCTGTGAGAGGGAGACAGAGAGAGAATTCCAAGCATTCTCTGCACTGCCAAAATGGAGCCCAATGCAGGGCTCCAACCCATGAACCATGAGATCATGACCTGAGCCAAAATCAAGAGTCAGAGGCTTAATTGACTGAGCCACCCAGGTCCCCCTACTATTTCTTTTTTGCAGAGAGGATAGTTAAGATTTACCTCCTTTGCTACCTTTAATTATATAATTCAGTATTATTAACTGTAATCATCAAACTATGCATTAGATCTCCAGAAATTATTCTTATAATTCTTATAATAATATAATTTTGATCAACACTTTTCTATTTATTTTCCCCTCCAACCCTGGTGACCTCCATTCTAGTCCCTGTTTTGGGGGGGATTTTTTGGTTTTTTTTGAGTTCAGCTTTTTTTAGATTCCACACATCACTGATATCACCCAGTATTTGTTTGTCTTTCTCTGATTTATTTGACCTAGCATGATGCCCATAGGCCTATCCATGTTTCCATACATGCGAGGATTTTCTTCTTCCTTATGGCTGAATAATAAACCACATCTTCTTTATCCATGCCTCCATTTACAGATACCTAGCTTATTTCTATATCTTAGCTGTTAGTAAAGCTGCAACAAACATTGGGAGTACACATATCTCTTCAAGATCTTGTTTTCATTTCCTTGGTATGTGTACCTAAAAGTAGGATCTCTGGATCATATGGTATTTCTATTTTTAACACTGTGAGGAAACTCCGTATTGTTTTCCAGAATTGCTGCACCAGTTTACATTCCCACTAACTGCACACAATGGTTTCCTTTTCTCAACATCTTGGCCAACACTTGTTATCTCTTATCCTTTGGATAAACTCAATAAATGCCAAGCAAGACAGAGGCAAAAACAAAAACCAGAAAACAATATGTCTTGACATCATAAACAATGTGCTGTAAGGTAATAATGAGGTGCATATCATTAACGTAGGCTGTTTCACACAAAGATTCATTTCATGCAAGTAAACAAAGATAAGAATGACCACCGATCTCATGAGAAACCACACAATGTGCAAGAACTGAGTAACGTCCTTAATAGGAAAATAAAAATAACAGGGGTGCCTGGGTGACTCAGTCAGTTGGATGCCCAACTTCAGCTCAGGTCTTGATCTCACTGCTCGTGAGTTCGAGCCCAGCTTCAGGCTCTGTGCTGACAGCTCAGAGCCTGGAGCCTGCTTTGGATTCTGTGCCACCCTCTCTCTTTGTTCCTCCCCTGCCTGTGCTGTTTCTCTCTCTCTCTCTCAAACATAAAAATATAAGAATAAATAAACATGAAAATAACAAGAAAGGAATTGTCAACCAGTAAATTTAAATATAACAAAATTATTAAGAAACAGAAGAATAAAGATATTTTCCTATAAACAATATCTTAATAAAGTTGTCACCAGTAGATTTATCTTTAAGGAATCTCCTCTAGATTAAGAAGAAGAATTCCAAGTAAACCACAAATGCATGCAAGAGAATGAATACAATCAGAAATGGTATATTTGTGAGAAAATATGCAAGACTTATTTTTTCTGTTTTTTTAAGCTTTTTAAAAGATAATCATCTATTTACAGAAGAAATAAGTATGCTCTGAGTGATCATTACCATTTGTGGAAGTCAAATGTATGCAAAGGAAAAGTCCACCTCCAGATTTTCAGATTCAGTAAACATGAGGTAGAGATTGAGAATTTATATATTTTTTTTATTTAAATAGTTTATTACCAAGTTGGTTTCCATACAACACCCAGTGCTCTTCCCCACAAGTGCCCCCCTCCATGACCATCACCCTCCTTCCCCTTCCCCCCTCCTTCAGCCCTCAGTTTGTTCTCAGCATTCAAAATCTCTCATGATTTGCCTCTCTCCCTCTCCCCAACTCTTCCCCCCCTTTCCCCTTCCCATGGTCTCCTATTAGGTATTTTTAACAAGTTCTTTTTTTTTAAAGTAGTTTATTTTCAAATTAGTTTCCATACAACACCCAGTGTTCTTCCCCACAAGTGCCCTCCTCCATCACCACCGCCTCTTTCCCCCCTCCCCCTTCAACCCTCAGTTTGTTTTCAGTATTCAATAGTCTCTCAAGTTTTGCATCCCTCTCTCTCCAATTTTTAATGTTTATTTATTTTTGAGAGAGAGAGAGAGAGAGAGAGAGAGAGACAGCATGAGGGGGGAGGGGGAGAAAGAGAGAGAGGGAGACACAGAATCCAAAGCAGGCTCTAGGATCTGGGCTGTCAGCACAGAGCCCTACATGGGGCTCCAACACATGAACCCACAAATCATGAGCTGTGGGTAGACCTTTAACCAACTGAGCCACCTAGGCGCCCCTATTTTTTAGCAAGTTCTTAGGTGATGCTGATGATGTTTGCAAGAGACTAGTCTTTGATAACCACTGAAGCATAGATTTATCATTCTCACTATACAAATCTCAGCAAGCTTTTTAAAAATTAAATTGACAAACGAATTCTGAAGAGTTAATGAAAATTTAAAGAATATGAAATTGCCAAAAATAGAACAAAATTGGAGGACTTATACATTATCTGATTTCATGACATGTAAAATAGCCAAAAGAATCATGACATGATGATAAGGACAAACATGTGGAAACAGAAAATAAGTTCCAGAAATAGACAAATGTGCAAAGATAGGGTCAATACATCTTCAACAGACTTTGTCAACATAATTCAATAATGGGGGGAAAAAGCCTGTTAGACAAACGTTGCTAAAATAACCAAAGATATATACACACATATGTGTGTGTGTGCATGTGTGTGTCTGTATACACACACACAGACACACACACACACACACGTTTATATCCACATATGGAATTGAACCTTAATCCTTAGAATCATCCCATAAATTAAATAAGCTTGAAAAGGCACAGGTCTAGGGGTGCCTGGGTGTCTCAGTTGGTTAAGCATCCAAGTCTCGATTTCAGCTCAGGTCATGATCTCAGGGTCTTGATGTTGAGCCCTGTGTTGTGCTCCAAGTTTGGCATGGAGCTGCTTTTTAAGATAAGACTCTCTCCCTCCCTCTTCCTCTCCCCCTCCCCTGCTTCTTGCACTTTTTGCACTTTTGCTCTCTCTCTCTGTCTCTTGAAAGAAAGAAAGAAAGAATCAGAAAAAGAAAAATTCACAAGTCTAAATATAATAGATGAAACTACAGAAGTTCTAGAAAACAAAGAACATACGGATGATATTAGAGTAGACAAAAAACAAACAAGCCATGAAAGAAAAAAACATATAGAATAGATTTCATCAAAATGAAAAAACTTCTCACCTCAGAAGACATAGTTAAGAAAATGAGAAGGCCAGTTAATGGAAGGGCAAAAATAATCTTAATCCAAATATTTGATAAAGGGCTATTATCTAGAATAAATAACAAACACATCAATAATAAGATGGCAATAAACCTTGAACAGACCATTCTTGAAAAAGACAAGCAAATGCCAATATACACAGAAGAAAGAACTGTTCAGAATTACTTGCCATCAGGGAATTGTAAATTAAAATCACAGTCATATATTATTACATGTCACATAGAATAGTTAAAATTTAAAAGATGAGCAATACCAGGTTTTGGTGAGGATGTAGAATGACTAGAACTTATCTCCTGCATGGCTGGTGGGAACATAAATGATATCATGACTTTGTATTGCTTTTTGGAAGTTTCTTTAAAGTTAAATGAACACATACCATATGACACAACAATTGTACACATAGGCATCTACCTAGCAAAAATGAAAACACACTAGCACAAAAATTGTCTATCAATGTTCATAAAGACTCTATGAATAGATACAGTTTGAAACAGGCCAAATGGAAATAAGCTCAGTGGTTATCAACTGGAGAATGGATGAACAAGTTGTGTCATATTCATGCAGTGGCATACTACTTCACAATTTAACAACATCACAAATGTCAAAAACATGAGACTAAGCAAATAACTCCAAACAGAAGAGAGTTACACATCCTATATGATTCTGTTTATTTAAAACTCAAGGAAAGACAATTAACTTTGAGTGATGGAAGGTAGATTAGTCATTGTCTGAGGCCATGGATGAGGGAGAAATTGACTATTAGGAGATAAGAGATCTTTAGGCAATGATGGAAATGTTCTATAGCCAGATTTGCATGCTGGCTACATGGGTTTACACATTTGTCAAAACTTACTGCATTTTATATTGACAGTGGCTGTATTATATTGCAAGTAAAGTGTATCTAACTATAGAGGATTCCAAAAGACATTGTTCAAAGGGGTATTCGGGATTACCTCTATTACGTAAGACAAATACTGTAACACTCTTTTTTGACAAAATTTATCTTACTTATAATGTTTTTAGATGATTAATTGTAATACTATACCTTGAGGAATCTGTTCAATTTCTAATGACATACTTTTTAACATCTTAAAATCTATAATGTATGTACATCATTAGCTGTGGATATTTGAAGATAGATTGTTTATGTTAGTAATTTGCACATGAAATAATATGCATATGTATGTAAACTTGTACATAATCAAGTTTCTTACACTTGTAAATATATTAATAGTGTTTTATTATGTAAGTATAAAAGACTACCTAATCCATATTTTGATAATATTTGAATTCAAAATATCCAATAACAATGGCTTCCCATGACAACATTTTTATGATTTTGTCTAATCTTTTTGCAGCAAGAATGCAATTATCATTAATAATTTTGATCTAAAGGCAAAAAAAAAAGTCAGTCTAAAGAAAGGACTGATTTGTTCTCTGTCCCTATGATGTTCTCGGGTTTTTGGGGGGTTTTTTGTTTCAATTTTATTTTACCGTGGTTAAATGAAAATAGTTGATGGATTTTCATTTCATTTTATCCTTTTAGTTCTACAGTAAATAATTAATCTTTTATGATGAAATGTAGTCATGTTTAATAATTCTGTCATTGTCTTTCATTGTAGCCCTGATTCTTAAGACCTTTTGATCCTTAGATTAGGCTTCAGCAAATTTTCTTTTGACGTGCAGACAGACATCTTTCAGCAGATGTAGGATTAACCAGGATTAGCAATCTTTCAGAGACAGGGACACCCAGGATCCTATTTTCTGCAATGATCCTTTTCTGTGGATTACAGGAGGATGTAATACATGAACTACAGTGAGTTCTGCAATGTATGATTTCTTTAAAATGGATGAGAATAGAGAAAATGGGGGATGGGGAAGAGAACTGTGAAAACATTTTATGAGACCTAAAATGAAAATTAGAATCCTGAACTTTGAAGGAAGTAAAAATATTGCATGAAGTGGAAAGAGAGATAGGGAGAAATAGCATCTTTTCTGAAGAAATCACTGACATATTTTGCTTTCATGGGGCCTCTTGTCACTCATACAATTCTCCAGAATGAATTGTGAGAGCACACTTAAGGCCAAAGGAGTTCTTTAGGATTTTCCATGAACCCTCAGGAAAGAGGTGTAGGGTTTCCTGTACAATGTAATCATCCCTTTAAATCATTTGCAAATTAGTCTTGTAAATGGAGGAAGATCTTTCACAGAAATTGTCTTTGGAGTGGAAAAAGACCTATATATTTTATACTACTTTTGGGGGAGATTAAGAAGTCATTTCCAAACGCCTTGATGTTATCCAGTTTACCAAATATTAGCATCACTACAGTTTAAGCAGCATGGTACTAGTGTGTGTACACAGTAGGCACACATGTACACACACACACACACACACACATACACAACATGGCTCAACAGAAGAGAATGGGTAATCCAGACAGAAGTCCGATGATAAAAGCTCAAAGGGCATCTCCACTCACCGCACTTTCTGGTTAAATGAGCAACTCAAGTGATGAGAGAAGTCAAGGCGGCAAGCAGTCTCTGAAAAGACCTCTTCCTTGGGCTGAAGAGCTCTGTGTGAGGCCGGCAATGATGTATCTTAAGCTTGTCTCAATATAGGCATTTTGGACAAAGATGTACTTAGGTTCCAAGGAAGACCATCGTTACAAACTCTTCCCCTAATTTATTCGAAACCAATACAGTGCATGATCATCTACATTATCTACACGATGGGGAGGCGGTATCTGTGATGAATGAACGGAACGTGTCTGGAATGATACTCAGCTTGCAAATATGGTCCTCTCTCTCCTACATCAGTCCTGGGCTCTCTGTTAGCTCATTCCCTTTAGCATGTAATTTAAAGAAATTCTTTTACACCTGTTTTTGGTTCCAAGTTAAGACTCCATTTGGCTCCTCCCTTTTATTGCAAAAAGCATTCATACATACTTGCATAGGTGCATAAATGGAAGGATAACATTTTAAATTCTCAAACCAAACTGTCTACTTTTTAACCTCTCATCTCTTCTCTCTTTGTCCCTCCTTTTTTTCCTTTTGTTTAAAAAGTTTATTTCATTTTAGAGAGAGAGAGCGTGCACAAGCAGGCAAGGGACAGAGAGAGAGGGAGAGAGACAATCCCTAAGCAGACTCCTTGCTGTCAGCCTGGAGCCCAACATGGGGCTCAAACTCACAAACTAAGAGATCATGACCTGAGCCAAAATCAAGAGTCAGATGCTCACCCGACTGAGCCACCCAGCAACCCCGATTTGTCTTTTTGTTTTAAGTTTATTTATGTATTTTGAGCACACTCATGCATGAGCAAGGGAAGGACAGAGAGAGAGGGAGAGAGAATCCGAAGCAGTCTCCATGCTAGTAGTGCAGAGCTGGACGTGGGGCTCTCACAAACTGTGAGATTGTGACCTGAGCTGAGATGGAGAGTAAGATGCTTACCCGACTGAGCCACCCGGGTGCCCCTCCTTTATTTGCTTGTAAGTAACATAAATCTTATTTTAACTGGCTTCAAAGCTAAATATTTCTTCTAAAAAACTTTACAATTGTAGTGTTTATGGACAATTCTGGCTTTTGAGAGAAATTAAGTCAGCCCATGCAAAATTACCACACAAATGAACCAAGTACATGCACATATATTTGCATCCTGTGCCACCGTTGGTATCGAATGGGAGATAGCCAGTTCTTAGGATAAGCTACGAAGACATAAAAAGTAGATTGGTTTGGATCCTGTTTCAAACACACTGATTTTAAAATGATAGTTGCATATGGAATTCACATTAGGTAATATTTTGTTCGATGTTAAAATGTTATGGCAACTGGGCTAAACAAAATTTAAATATATTATCAGGAAATTTATGAGTGAATAAAATGATGTTTTATTTCTTAAGTTTATTTATTTATTTTGAGAGAGATAGTGGGGGTGGGGCAGAGAGAGAGAAAGAGAGAGAAAGAATCCCAAGCAGGCTCTGCACTGTCTGCATGGAGCCCGATGCGGGGCTCAAACTCTCTCGCTATGAGATCATGACCTGAGTCAAAATCAAGAGTTAGGCACTTAACCAATTGAACACCCAGGTGCCCCCAAAATAATGCTTTATAATACTTTAGAGAAAACTGTTTAGAAACATCGATGAAATAAAATTAGAAAACCACTGACAGTTGATGAATGTTGGTAACAGAATTACGAGAATTCATTATTCTGAATTCTACTTTGTTGTAGGTTTGAAAAACTCTAACAAAAATTGTTCTTATTAATGTAAGAATAAAGAATGCACTATTTTTCTCCATATATTTGCTATCAATAAAATTTCAAATGTGCACTTAATAATGAATAGCTGAATTCGTACTCAGCAGTCAGTAGTTAGTCCTACAAGGAACAGAAAGTGCCTATTTATACGAGGATTTCAAGTTGGCCATACAATGTTCAATATGGTACATATATACTAAACATAGAGAATAGGAAACTAAATGCCTAATGTGATATGATTACTTTTGAAGTGAGTTTTGCTATTTGACTTAGCTACAGAAGAATTTTAACACGTTAAATAAAATATACCTTAGATGAAATAGAAATTATACATAGCATAAATATTATATATGTTTGCATGCAGTCTTAGGTAGATTTGTAGACTTCTAAAAAGACTGCATATAAAATGGAATTCTCATTCAGGACTAGAAACTACATAATACTTATTATTTTTCAAAAGACCCAAGGAAACTGTTCATTAAACTGTCCTTAGACTCAATTTTATTTCAGATAGTCATAAATAAGGCATATATTGATTAAATGATGAAGCAAAGCAAATTTACTACCAGCTCATTTTATGATACTCACAGTCACTAGGGAAGATTTGTACATTCCCCCACCCCCGAAAATGGGGGGGGGAGTCAATTAAATTCCCAGTAGGAATCATAGGTGTGAATTTTATTTCTGAAATATGCATATCAGATTATATTCCACTCAAAGGATTGATATTAAAATATGAGATTTGTTTTAGATTTATAATTTCTCATCCTCTAAAGAATTTGTATCTTCCTAGACATAAGAGGAATGTTTAATAAAAATATAATCCAAGCTACAAATATAAATTTTCATTTTCTAGTGTCCACATTAAAAAGGAAGTGAAAGAAAACTGGTGAAATTAATTTTAAGAACATATTTTATATAATTCAATATATCCAAAAGACAATTTCAAGACAAAATCACTATAAAACATTTTAATGAACCTAACTTACTTTTTGTTATTCATATTGAGGTTTTGAAAACTATTTTTTTTATTTTTAGAAAAAGTTTTTATTTACATTTTAGTGAGTTAGCATACAGTGCGGTGTTAGTTTCAGGTGTATAATATAGTGATTCAGCACTTCCATGCAGCACCCCGTGCTCATCACAAGTGCACTCCTTAGTCTCCGTCATCTATTTCACTCATTCTCCACCCCCATCTCATCTGGTAACCATCAGATTGTTCTCTATAGTTAAGGATCTGTTTCTCGCTCTCTCTCTCTCTCTCTCTCTCTCTCTCTCTCTCTCTCTCTTTCTTCCTCTTTGCTCAATCTAGTGGTGTACTTTGTATCTATAGGACATTCCAATCTGAATGCTAAATTTTCATTGGAAATATTTTATCCATATTTTAAGTTCATAAAATTTATAGTTGAAAAAGTAGATTCCTATACTCACATTGTCCCAAATGTACCTATAGTTTTCAACAACTGAGAGCCACTTTTCAAATTTCAACGAAAACTAATCAATTAAAATTATGGTTCCTCAATCTCACTCACTGCCATCTGAGTATTTTTTACCCACATGTAACCAGTAGCTACCACATCCGCTCAGGTCTACTGTCCACACAAGCAGTTCAGGCAATGAAAGTGAAGAAGCCTGGCTGATATTCATTTGGACTGTATATTTTAAAAGGAAAAAGTGACAGGACTAAAAGTATTTTGGTCTTTTCTCCCCTCCAAAAAAACAGCAAGACACAATTTAATTGTTTTCACTTTATATTTTAGCCACAGATAAAAATAAAAACTTCAAAGTCGGTCTAGTATTCACCGTTATACTTTTAAAAAGTTTATTATCCCTTTGAGTATAAAATATTTGTTCTTGGATAAACAAACTTTGTAGTTATTTCTTTTAAAGATACAAAAATATCCCAATAATAAATAGCTTGGATCTTTGCAGGTTTATTTCCAAGCCCTGGGCTATGGGCTTGTTTCAGGCTATAAAAACTGATAGAGGGTAACTTTGAGCCACAGATGTCCTTCTAAATACAATTCCAATGACATTTAGATGCACCACGTTGCCAATGGCAATTTATTAGTTTTCCCCCACATGCATCATAACACGGACTTGCACTGCACCTCGGTTATTTTTTTTGACATTCCTTATATCTTTTCGTTCACTTTTTCCAATTACAACTTCATGCAGCTTAACACTGTGGCCTTGGATACTTCAAACACTACTGAATTCCAGGAATATAATATGGTTTTTAACCCAAATAATTTATTTCAGTATGATTATACAAGGTGAACACTTGTATAGCACATAAAATAGTACCCCACATTCATCTAGAAATGTTACTTGTTCAAGTCTGTTTCATCTTCCCAATACCCCTTGAATGTTGTATTAGTATCTTTTTCATTTATAGATGTGGGAGCCACGACACAGAGACCTAGGTATGTCACCCAATGGTATTCCCGAATCCAGGAGTCTGGCCTCAGTGTCCACATCCATCCACTATTCCCTATTGCTTCACCACAAAAGTCTTGGGCCCAACTTCTTGACAGTCACATCCTGAAGTCAACCTGTTTCTATGGAATGACATTTCATATCAGTTGCTGGAAACAGAAGCACAACTAATCCCTATGGAACCTGTCTTAAGGCAATGCAGAATCTTGATTGCAAGGTTCCTACTAGCTCGGACCACATCACAGAGACTACAAGGGCCACAAGTTCCAGCACTGTGCTGTCAACCACCTGAGCAACCCAGCTTTGGGTTCAGAGAAACACAGCAGTGCTCAGGACACTTCGAAATTCTTTTCATTAACTCTGGATTTCAGAGTCTTACTTCAATATTAGGATACAGGTAAAACTCTTCTGTCTCTTGGCCTCAAGGTACTGGAAGCACCTTGAATTTGACTCATACTGAAAGTAATCTCTTGCTCAGTGGCCTTTTTCTATCACTAATAAACTTATGTTTGCCCTTCTTGGAACAAATCTCGATTTTGACTACTTTTTTAGAAATTGGCCATTAATGCAAATATAGATGGAAGCATGCCTCTTTTGTCATTATTTGTTCACCTCAAACCAATTATTTACATTTTTCTAAAATGAGAGAGATGGCGACGAGCTTTTTCCTTAAATTCTGGATAGCAGTAAATTATTGACCTTTTTTTTAAAATTCATGATCCTGTCAGTCACTGATGGTTGAATAAATACCTCTAAAAACCTACTGCTTAATAGATTTGCATTTTTAAAGATGTATCTTTTTCTGCCTTCTATTTTTAATATGCTTTTTTTTAAACTTTACATTTCTTTAAAAAATTTTTAAATGTTTATTATGTTTTTTTTGAGAGAGAGACAGAGTGTGAGTGGGAAATGGGCAGAGACAGAGGGAGGCATAGAATCTGAAGCAGGCTCCAGCCTCAAAGCTGTCAGCACAGGGCTCAATGCAGGGCCTGAACTCAGGATCCATGAGATCATGACCTGAGCCAAAGTGGGAAGCTTAACTGACTGAGCCACCCAGGTACCCCAACTTTAAATTTTCTTTAAACTATCAGCATAAGTCAAGGCACCTGAGTGGCTCCGTTGGTCAACGGAACAACTTCAGCTCAGGTCATGATCTCATGGTTCTTTGAGTTTGAGCCCTACATCTGTGCTCTCTACTGTCAGCACAGAGTACACTTCTGATCCCTTGTCTCCCTTTCTCTGCCCTCCCCTGATCAAGCACCTGTGCTCTTTCTCACAAAGAAATAAACATTTAAAAACTAAAACAAAACAAAATATCAACATAAGTCAATGTTTCAAAATGATATTTAAGTTAAGTGACATTTTACCTGTCATTGTTTTGTCTTTCATCCAAATAATTTGGGTTTTCTTTATTTTCCCTTTTGCCTATAATCCTTCCACATGGTTCAGTTCTCCAATCATGATAGTGAATGAGTGTGTGGGTGTCTCTGATTGGTGTAAGTGATGGACAGAAAAGACGCAGGGGACCCAAGGGGGAGAAGAGACAGCTCCCTTACCATGACAAACACCTTATGCTTTTTTGAAACTATTCCAGTTAAGGTTTCATACTCACCCACCACACTCTGAAATCACCAAATCCCCCCCCCCCAAATCTTCCTGTGGCCAATCCTATAATTAATACGAATCCTCACTGTTTACCTTATCAGCAATATTTGACCAAGTTGATCACATTTTCCTTTAAAAGTGTGATGACTCGGTATTTAGGACACCTTACTTTCCTGATGACTTTTTTGTGCTTACCTTTGCTACTCAAGCCTCAGACCTGTTTTATTTTGTCTCATCATATTTACTTTGCAGGTGATCCCATGCAATCCTATGCTTTCAACATCTTCCATTCACTGATGAAACTCAGATTTTTATGTCTAGTCTTAGCCTTGAACCTGAGACTCACCCTTAAATATCCAACTTTCTACCTCACATCTTCACTTAGATGTTTTGACTTTAATACATCCAATATTGATTCTTGATTTTCCTCCATAATCTGCTTCTCCGAGTTTTTCTTGTCTTCATAAATAACAGTATATTCAGTTGTTCAAACACTTGGCAATCATTTTTTATTCACTCTTTTATCAATCTTTCATCACCCAAACAGGTGATGAGAACTGATAAGAAGATCCTGTCAATTTCAAACTGATAATTGTCTTAGCTTGGGCTGCCATAATAAAGTATCCTAGACATGTGTCCTAAACAATAGAAACTAACATTCTCATAGTTCTGGAGGCTGTAACCAAGGAGGTAGCAACAAAAGTTCATCCTGCAGTCTTTCTTCTTGGACTCTAGTGGCTGCCATCTTGTTATGTCCCCACCTGACATCCATCTTTTTTCTATGCATATATAAGAGAAAGAGCAAGCTCTCTGATATTAACCTAATCACAACTCCCAGTCTCATGACCTCACCTAAACTTAGTTACCCCCCAAAGGCCCTAGTTTCTAATATAACCACACTGGAGATCTTCAGCATATGGATTTTGGGGGATACAAACATTAATGCAATATAATAACATGTACATCTCACTATCACCATTGAGTTTCACTACATCCTTTGCAATACCCTCGATCAAACACCATCATCCTTCTCCCAAGTACAGTGACACCCTAATTGGATTCTCATGTTTCTGTTGCCACTTCACAGACTACATTTCATAAAGCTGCCAGAGAAATCTTTCAGGTTACTTGTACATTTTCATAGGCAATTCTGGTGCAGGGTAGCCTCCAATACATTTGGTTTTATCAATAGCCACGATTTTCTCTCATCATGAGGACAACATATTACAGAGTCTGAGAGCTTAGAGGCACAAGTCTGCTTGTCATTCAGAGGTGCAGTGAGGCTTTCTGTGAACTAGTCTCTTTTTTATTTTTTTAAGGTTTATTTATTTTTGAGACAGAGAGAGACAGAACATGAGTGGGGGAGGGGCAGAGAGAGAGAGCGAGACACAGAATCTGAAACAGGCTCTGAGCTGTCAGCACAGAGCCTGATGCAGGGCTCAAACCCATGAACTGTGAGATCATGACCTGAGCCGAAGTCGGACGCTCAACCTACTAAGCCACCCAGGTGCCCCATCCGTGAACTATTCTTAAAAGTCTGGGCCACCCTATTTCAACTCCCTGTGAGGTGATAAAGCAGTGTAATAAAACCTTGATCTTCCCTGCTGGAAAAAAAAAAAGCAATAGATCATATTTCTGGGCATATCTTACCACAAAGCAGAGACATTAAACTTGCAGTTTAGTAAAATTCATGGAAAACATAAGTTTTAAAAGGCACCAATACTAAAATCTAAAAACATATCAAGAAATATTTAGGTACAAATGTCACAAAGTATGATCAAGATCTGTACCCTTGAAAACCAAAAACACCAATGAAATAATTCACGGAATATGTAAACAAATATAGAGGGGTAGTATATATATCCCACAGTCCCTCCTTATTTGTCGCCAAAAACTATAGACTTTGGCAACATTTCACATAAATGGAATCACGATGTATGTGGTCTCTTGTGACTGATTTCTTTCATTTAGCATAATGTTTTCAAGGTTCATCCATATAACATGTACAATACCTCATTCCTCTTTATTGCCCAATAATATTCCATTATGTGAATATAACTTATTTATTTATCACTTGATATATATTTGCATTGTTCATACTTTTTGGTTATTATAAGTACTAGTATAAGCATTCATGTTTGTGTAGATATATGTTTATATGTCTTTTGAATTCTCACGTCTCTTGGAGCATATGCTTTCAGTTCTAATTAGGAGTAGAATAGCTAGGCTATATGACAGTCCATTAACATGTTGAGGCACTGACAAACTTTTTCATAATAGCTATACCATTTGTCATTCTTATCAGCAATCTTTAAGGGCTTCAATTTTTCCATATCTTGATTGTAGCCTAGATGGGTATACAGTGGTATGCCATTGTGACTTTGATGTGCATTTCCCTAATGAAGCTAACAATGTTGAGCTTCTTAAGTGCTTATTGTCCATTTGCAAATGTTCGAAAAAATATTTATTTAGATCTTGGGTTTTGTACAATTACTTTATTTTTTGTAATTGGTAGAGTTCTTTATACATTCTAGATATAAGCCTTTCATCATACATGATTTGCAAATATTTTTATTCTCTATGGTTTCTTTTCACACTCTCAATAGTATTCTTTGAAACACAAAAGTCCTAAATTTTGATAAAAGATGATTTTTCTATTTCTTTTTGTCACTTATATTTCTGGGGTTACATCAAAGAAAACTTTGCCTAACTCAATGTCACAAAAATTTATCCTGTCTTTTCTTGTCGGAGGTTCATTGTCTTAGCTCTTGTATTCAGATATATGACCTATTTTGAGTTAATTTTTGTGTATGGTTTGGGGTTGGGAATCAACTTCATTCTATTGCATGTGGATATTCAGTTGTCCCAGGCCAATTGTTGGAAAGATTGTTCTTTCCCTCACTGACTTCTTGGAACTATTGTCATAAGTCAACCAAGCATAAATGTAAGTTAGGGTTTATTGTTGACTCTCAATTCTATTCCACCAATCCATATTCCTAGCTTGACACCAGGAACATACTCTCTTGAAAACTGTTGCTTTGTCATAAGTTTTGAAATCAAAAAGTATGAAACTTTCATTTTTGTTCTTTTTTAGTTTGTTTTGGCTATTCTTGGTCCCTTCTCTTCTTAAAAAATAATTTATTTTAGAGAGAGAGAGAGATTGCAAGTGGGGAAGAGGGGCAAAGAGAGGAAAAGAAGGCTCCATGCTCAGTTTGGAGCCTGACCCAGGGCTAGATCCCACAAGCCATTATGCATTATTCCATTATTTGGGATAATGGCCTGAGCCAAAATCAAGAGTCTGAAATTCAACCGACTGTGCTACCCAGGCACTCTGGCTTCCTTCCTTTTCTATATGAGATCTAGGTTCAGCTTGTCAGATTCTGCAACAATACTGGCTGGTATTTTGTTAGGAACTGTGATCAATATGTAGATCAATTTACAGAACATTGCAGTATTAAGTCTTTTGATCTATGAACATGAGAGATCTTTCTATTTATGTAGGTTTTCTTTAAATTTTCAACAATATTTTTCCATTTTCAAAGGACAAATTTTTTGCTTCTTTTGATAAATTTATTTTAAACTAAATTTAATAAACAAAATACTTAAGAAAAAAGAAATAAAGTATTTTATTCCATTAATACTATTATAAATGGAATTGTTTTCTTAATTTAATTTTCAGATCTTTCATTAGTAGTTTGGAGAAATACAATTGATCTTTGTATTTTGATATTGTACCCTGTAATGTTACTGTTAGTTCTATGATATTAGTGAATTCCTTGGAATTTTCTATATACAAGATCAGGTCATCTGAGAGTAGAGATAGTTTTACTCCCTCCTTTCCACTTGGGATGACTTTTTCTCTTCGCTTTTTTGTCTGGCTAAAACCTTTTGTAGGAGATTGGATAAAAGTGGTGAGAGCAGGCATCATTGTATTGATTCTTATCTTAGGCAGAAAGCATGTCTTTCACGAAAAGATACTATGTTTGCTGTGGGTTTTTCATAGATGACTTTTATCAGGTTAAATTCATGCTTATTGAGATGATTGTGTTTTTGTTACTATCTTATTAACAAGATATAAAAACACCTTGCATTCTTGGGATTAATGTCACTTCATCATGGTGTATAACACTTCTTATATGTTACTAGATTACATTTGCTTGTATTTTGCTGAGGATTTTTTGCATCTATATTAATAAGAGATATTGTCTACAGTTCTTTTGTTTAATGTCTTTGCCTGATTTAGATATCAGGATAATATCAACCTCAGAGAATGAGTTAGTAAGTGTTTCAGTTCTTCTTTAGTTTTGGAGCTTTTGTAAAGGATTGGTTTTAATTCTTCTTTAAATGTTTCATAGAATTCACCAGTGAAACCATTTGATACTGGGCTTTTCTTTGCAAGTCTTTTGATTGTTAATTCAATTCTCGTTATACTTGCTTGTTGTTATACTTTCTTTGTTGTTCAGAGTTTTTATTTATTTTTGAGTCAGTTTTTATAATGTGTTTCTTGTAGGAATCTTTCCATTTCATCTAATTTATCTAATTTGTTTGCCTACCATTGTTCATAATATTTTTTTAATCATGTTTCTATAATGTCTGTATGAAATGTCTATTTCATTCCTGATTTTAGTAGTTTGAGTCTTCTCTCTTTTTTTTCTTGGTCAATCTAGCTGAAGGTTTGTCAATTTTGTCAATCTTTGTGAAGAACCAACTTCTGGTTTCTTTGATGGATCTATTAATTTTCTATCCTGAATTTCATTTATTTATGCTTTCAACTTTATTATTGGCTTACTTCTGCTTTCTTAGGATATTATTTGGTATTTTTCCAGTATCTTAAGATAGAAATTTAGGTTATTGATTAGAGATGTTTTACCTATATAAATATAAGCATTTATACCTATAAATTCCCTTCTGAATTCTGCTTTAGTTGCATCCCATAACGTTTGGTATGTTGTGTCTTTATTTTCATTTATCTCAAATTATTTTCCAACTTCCATTATTATTTTTTGATCCATTTATTATTTAGGAATATGCTATTTAATTGTTATATCTTTGTGAGTTTTCCAAATTTCTGTTATAAATTTCTAATGTTATTCTACTGTGGTCAGAGAACATACTTTGTATGATTTCAATCCTTGTAAACTTAATGAGTTGTTTTATGGTCTATTAACTCTGTAGTTCTGTTTGCACTTGAAAGCAGTTTGGATTGTATTGCTGGGTGAGGTGTTCTATAGATTTCTGGTAAGTTTGGCTTATAGATAGTGTTGTGCACATGTTCTATTTCCTTGTTGATCTGCTAAGTTTTTCTATCCATTATTCAAGTCTCCAATTATCATATCACATTATCAATTTTTCTCTTCAGTTTACTCAGACTTTTTCAGATATTTTGAGGAGTAGGTGGATATAACATTATAATTGTTATCTCTTCCTTACATATTTTTAGCTTTCATCATTATAAAATGTACCTCTTTGTTGCTCCTATCCATTTACTTTCAATCTATTTGTCTATGAATATAAAATGTATACAACACAAGTTAGAGCTCATATATTTTTTAAATTGAGTCTGACAATCCTTGCCTTTTCATTCAGTTTTTCAATTCATTCATGTTAAAATTTTTTTTAATGTTTATTTATTTTTGAAAGAGAGAGAGTGACCAGGAGAGGTGTGGATAGAGAGGGAGACACAGAAACCAAAGTAGGCTCCAAGCTCCAAACTGTCAGCACAGAGCCAGATGCAGGGCTTGATCTCACAAACCAGCAAGGAGATCATGACCAGAGCTGAAGCTGATGCTTAACCTACTGAGCCACCAGGTGCCATTCAGTTCATTCACATTTCATGTTATCATTGATATAGTTGAATTTACTTTTCACATCTTACTTTTTGTTTGCTATACGTGTCATGTCTTTCCTTATTTTACATTCATAATGTAAACATTAATGAATATTTTCTAGTGTGACATACTAATTCCTTTAATTTTTGATCTACATTTTTTTAGTCTTTTTATGAGTAGTTGTTCTATGACTTACAATATCTTACTAATTAATTAATATTAAATTCAGGCTTTCACTAATTTAATTCTAGTATGTTATAGAAACATTACTTCTATGTACTTCTATTAATTCTTCCTGTTTTCTGGGCCACCATTTATTCATAACATCTGTGTATGTTAAAAGCCCAAATATGCATTGGTATAATTATTTACTTGAAAATTTTATTCCGTTCAAGGAAAGAGAGCAAGCATATATTTATAGAGTTTCTTCTATTAACCTTGTTATTTTCCATTTGTTCCTATGATTTCACTACACCATTTGGTATCATTCCCTTACTGTAACACAGCTTTCCTTCCACCCATCATTTTCTGTACTGTTATTGCCAAAGATACTACGTATCTGTTTTTATAGGTCCAATTCCATCCATATTACTCTATTATGCTTTAAAGTAAGTTAATTATGCTTTGTTATGCATAATATTACTCATTATGCTTTAAGATAAGTCAACAGAAGAAGAGAGAAATATACAGTTATAGTGTTTTTAATAATTACCTTAATAATTACCAATGGCTGTACTCTTTGTTTTTCACATAGATTTGAATGGTCCTATGGAGTTTCCTGCCTTCTGCCTAAAGAGCTTGATAAAGTGATATGCTTCCAGTAAATTCTTTCAATTTTTGTTTATGTGGTAAGAGCACTGCCAGGTGTCCATATACCACTGGCTTAGATGAACAACCACAGATCCACTGAGGTTACCAAAGGAAAATAACCATTAAGGATGAGTTACCCCCACATACAAAAGGCAGAAAAACAACCAAGAAGAAAGATTGGTAAAGCAGAAAGGGGAAGGTAATCTACAAACTAAAATTGGAGAAATGGTAAACTTGGGGTAGACAGCAGAATGTCGATGTAAATGTAATAAGTGTGTGTTGATGAGAGTGGAGATTGATGGAATGGGGTGTTTACTGAGGTCACTTACATCCAGGAATAAACCTGGGAGAATTCGTGGAACATAAGCTGCCAGACTGTGTTTGTAAAGGTGAACAGGAGTTAGTATCCTAATAACCACCCTAGTAGTAGCAGCAAGATGAACAATGCGGTGTCATTAAATCACTTCAAATTATTCTCCTGGTCAATGACGTATTACTATTTTTGTCATTTGTTTGTTGTTTTATGTAAAAGAATGAGAAATTTGAGCTTAATCATCCAGATACTAAGAGGTCTATAAACACATGAGGTATTGCATTAGGCTTTTTATCTTCATCTACAGGCATTTATAAGAAGCTAAGTAGCCTTCTGAGTGAATAAATCCAACCCATCAGACATGGGTATGTCAGTGGGCAGGGAGGGAAACGGGCATGAGAGAGATGGCAGTCATGGATAATTTCAAAGTGGTTGGCATACACAATGGATAAATATGACAATTACTGGAGCTGGAAAACTGGAGAGGACAAGGAAAATCATATTGAAGGAAAATCTGTCCCGAGTCCACTCAGACTGTTTTGAGAATTTACTGAAATAAATAATAAGGCAAAGGGGCCTAATAAAAGGTAGTACAATGTACAAATATTGATGGCAATGATTGATTACTACCTTGCAGCCATGGGATTCCCTCTGCACAAATATTTTGGAACCGCTTCTATTACATTCAACTGCATATTAAACACTGCCAAATGTTTCTAGTTGTCTAGCCTATGTGTTGGCCCTAAATATAAATGTGAATGTTAATTCTTTTATACTCCTTGGCATCTCAGTCTTCAGTTTTTTCTAATTTCACTGGGATAAACATAGCCAAGTATTTTCTTCCAAAATACATCTACAGTACATCCAAGGGTTTTCCTACAGACATATTCCCAGAACACTGAGCAAAAGCTAATAGATGTAGTATAAACAAAAGCATCTCTATTTACAAAAATTCAACTTGAGTTTGAACAGAGGAAGAATGAGTCAACACCACTTACCATCAACAGATGTGAGAGGTCGTTGGAGTTGTTATTGTTTTTTAATCTCTGTCAGTTGTTGTTGTTTTTAACATGAGTGTTCATGAGATTCACCTGGTGAGCTTACTAAACTGAAGGTTCCTAGGACACACAGAAAATCTGATTCCATAACTGAATAAATCACAGGAAACTGCATTTTTAACAATAATCATAAAATAATGATGAGATGGTGCTGCCCATGGATTACACTGAGAGACTGCCCATCATTTTGGTCATTAATGTTTGGCATGCTTTCTCTCTCTCTCTTTCTCTCTCTCTCTCTCTCTCTCTCTCTCTCATTCTCTCTCTCTCTCTGCTTACTTTTGAAGATTACAACTGTTGGTAAGATTAAGCACACGCTTATACCTAACGCCACAGCTGTGCAAAGGCACTGTGCCTTCCCTGCATGTCTGTGGATTTCAGACTCGTCCTGCCGCTGTCATTGCTCCCACTGAGCACTCAGGCACTGCCTCGATGCGAACACAACTGCCTCGCAGAGAAAGCAACTGAGAAATGTTTCTAATTAGACAAATCTGATGATCAGTTATTTTGAAAACATTTCAGAAGCTGATTATCAGAGGACATGTACAGATTTCAATTTGACTTTATGATCTGTGTTCAGGGGAGTGTATGTCAAAGCCAAGTATTACATAATCACTTAAGATTTCCTGCTGTGTCGCTCAGTTATGACTTTTTTGTAGAAGGCTTTTCTGGGGAGAAGGAAAATATTGTCACAGCCTCAGTTTCCCTCTGTCTTATGCCTTATTGGTGGAGAGCTCTAAAGGGCACAGGTATCAAAATTACAAAACTGGGATTGTGTGAGAAGAGACACATTCGCTTTGGGAGATTGCAAGCATTAGACATGTCCGAAGATTTGAAGATGTATCTGAGCTGTTATGCTGGAACTCTCCAAGCCAGCAGAAGTAGAAGTAGATAATAACTTCTGAAAAATGAAAGGCAGTTTTAAAAACTATCAATTTATGATCAAATGGACTTTGCAAACAGTCTTTCAGAGTTTAACTTGTTTTTTATTTAATTTAAATGCTTCCTGAAAATTGATTTGTGCAGCGGGTTTCTTGGGGGACACGTTGCACAGCTAATTCGAGTTCTCAGGGAGAGATTCATGACTGTGGCACTTAAAAAGATGATACTCACCATCTCTTCTACAGCGGAAAAGGTAGGAGGAAGTTCTAGAGCTATGAGGAAACATTCACATATTTCAAGAATATGGGGAACGTAGCTAATAACTCTTTTTCTTTTTTCAGTTTTATTAACCTACAATTGGCAAATTAGACTGTAAGATATTTAAAGTGTACAATGTCTTATTTGTCCATTCATCTACAAGTGGACACATATTTATATGTATTAGTCGGCCATAAAAAAATGAATCTTGCCATTTGTGACATGGATGGACCTAGAAGATATTATGCTAAATGAAAGAACTTGGATAGAGAAATTCCATATGATTTCACTTATATGTGGAATCTAAGAAAACAAAACAAATGAACAAATGAAAGCAGAATCATAAATATAGAGAACAAATACCAGAGAGGAGGGGGCTGGGTGGATGGGCAAAATAGGTGAAGGAGTTTAAGAGTTCCAGTTATACAACAAACAAGTCATGGGAATAAGAAGTACAGCATTGGAAACACAGTAAATAACGTTGCAATAATATTCTATGGTGACATGGCAATTACTGAAGCTGGTGGGCAGAGCTTAGTGTGTAGACTTGTTGGATCACTCTGTGATTCTAATCACTGTGATATAATCACTCTGAAAGTAATATGACATTGCACGTGAATTATATACTTCAATAAAAGAATAATAAAATTTAAAAGTAAAGTATATAATGTGACAACTTGTGTGTACACATTGTGTACACATACATATACATTCCTTTCAGAAAGAGGTTTTTAAGTGTCAAGGGCTTTTCTTGTTTATTATTATTTAGTGAGTTAAATTTCCTAATTATTAGATTATTTTGATCGCTGTCTTCTATGAAAATATTTTTATATGTTCATCATTTACCTTATGTTTGAGTACTTCTATTATTCCAAATGCTTGCAACATATCATTTTTTTAATCAAAACATTTTTTAAAACACACATTCTAGTTTTCCTAGAGTTACCTTTCTAGCTAGGAATAGGATAGGATCTAGATGGAGAGAAAAACCATAAATAAGATAAATAGTGAATTTCATGTTATGGTAGAAACTGGTCAATATTATGGATAAAGGGGGAAAAAACACAGGGGAGTTCAGTGAGGAGAGTCAAAAGCACCAGACTGAGGAAAAATGAGGAAGCAAAGACTTGAAGGAGCTGAAGAAATGAGCCATGAACCATGTGAGGAAAGGACATTCAAGGAAGAGGCATTTGCTCTTGTGAAAGCTCTAATGTGGAAGGGTGGTGTTTCAGGAACAGTCAGGAGGCCCGTGCGCTGAGCGGCGTGGGGTGGGGGACTAGTAGGACTCCGGGGGTGTCATTTAAGGTCTTGTAGATTCGGTATGTTCTTTTTTTTCTCAAATCCCTCAGAACTCTACATCTTTGTGCTATCACTCTGGCTGCACTGAGAATAGACTGTAAACACAGACGACCAGTTGTGAAGCTATTGCCGTATTCCAGGCGAGATACAGTGGGGACCCGCATGCAGGTAGGAGAGCGCATCTTTGCTCTGGGCTATGACGGCTTACATTTTCATCAGCCTGACCTTCCCGGAACACTATGAAAAGCTAATAAAATTGATACAACAGCAACAACCTTCCGAAGGCACCACACAACTGCCAAGGTGCCTATAACTTGAATGACTGAGAAAGTCAGCGCTGGGAACGCATTGAGGTGAGTCTACCGGGGCTCACATGTAGGTGTCTGTCTATCCAAGCGGGGGAGTCTGAGAGGATAAGGGGAGAGCAGCGAGGACATTTCACAACTACAGAAAATTCACAAAAATGAGGAGACAAGGGTTGAAGCCTAGAGGTACCAGGGCAGCCTGGATTTGAGAAGAGTAAAGCCAGAAAAAAGGTCATCACAGAAAGTTGAGCCTGTTATCTTTCATGGAGGCATTTGCTGATTCTTAAGCTAAATGGGAGTGAGGGGAGATGGGAGGTGAGAGGCCAACGGGTCAAGCAGAACCACGGTGACAATTCCATGCAAATTAAAGCATGAAATTAAGCCTTTGGCAGAGAATGCCAACACCGAAGTTCAGGACAAGACAAAGCAGAGGGGTCATGTAACACTATGGGCTTTCGGATGAGGTCCCTGAAAGACTGTTTTCTAGGAGAAAGGGAAAATTAGAAATAGATTAGCCTTCCCTAAGAAACCCAGTTTGAAACATCTATCCTGGAATGGGTCAAGTTAATCTCTCTCTATTCTATCTTCCAGATAAAAGGAACTAACCTTTAGCTGAAGGATAATATCTGTCACGTCTTTATAGATTTGGACACAGTAGCCTCCATTCAGTCATTTATTATCAAGCTCTTAGGAGATAAAACCAGGTAATCACAAATTAAGAGAAAAAAATAGAAATTAGCAGCAGCTCACAGGTGATAAAGTTATTGGGTTAATTTCTTCAAGTAAATAAATGACAAGATGTGAAGTTTCTATCAGATAATGGGGATATGTTCAATGGAATCAAATGGAAATTATATTAACTGAGATCAGCAACACAATAAACAGTTTCGGCATCAGGCCAGACACAGGACAATGGGCAAGTAAATTGGAGGCTACATCTTAGAGAAAAGACTCTCTTATGAAGGATAGAAAGAAGCTTTAAAAATGAAAAGAAAAGCAGTACAGAAGTACATAAAAGATATTGTGAAGGATCCAAAATGTATTTATTCTCAGCTCCAGACAGAGAGAGACTGTGGAATAGAAGCAGTGTTTGAGAACATAAGAACCAAGAGAATTTTGAAAACTGATAAAAGACACAAGTCAAAGATTAAAGAAAAACTATGGGCCCCAAGCAAGTTAAATTAAAAAGGAAAAAAAAGCACGCATATCTGCACACCAGCAGCATAGGAAACCTGCTAAAAGACAAAGAGGGAAGTTGCAAAGCATCCAAAGGAAAATAGACGTATTACCCGAAAAGGAGTAACTGAGAGCTGAATTCTCAACAGAAATTACCTAAGCATGAAGAAAATGAAAGGACAACTTAAATGTGCTGAAAGAAAATAACTGTCAATCCAGAATCCTTTATTTAGCAAAAAAAATTGAAAATTAAGTCTTTTACATACACGGAAGCTGGATGATGTACTGTTATCAGACCTACAATGAAAGACACAATCAGGGAGTTCTTCAAGCAATAGGACAATGGAAGTACAGAAAGGAATGAAGAACAATGAAAAAAGTGAATATATGAGTAAATCTAAATGATTATTTCTCTCTACAAAGATAATAATAATGTAATATGCTTGAAAATATACATACAATTAAAGTACATGATATAAGTAATACTAGAAGTAGAAAGAGGTTGATGGAATTCATCCTTTGTGTTGATGAAGAAGTGATAAACATACTTATTATTTAGAGCAGCCTTACTCCCTTTAGGATTTATGTTTAATCTGTAGAGTAATACTAATAAGATTATAGAGAAGAAAAATGAAATAAAGAATAGAATCATAAATATTTGACTTAAGTGTTTCAATAGAGTAATAAAATAGCAAATAGTAGAGGATAAATAGTAAATATTTCATAGATGTAAGATTAAGTACATGTTTCAATTAAAAGACAAGGGTTTAAATTTTTAAAAATCTTAAGTATATGCTGTTATAAGAGATATGCATAATGTAAGAGATATATAATATAAGAGATATCATAAAATGAGAGAAATAAAAAATGAGACTACTTTGAATGCCTGGGTGGCGCAGTCAGTTAAACGTCTGACTTCAGCCCAGGTCATGATCTCTTGGTTCATGAGTTGGATCCCCGCGTCGGGCTCTGTGCTGGCAACTCAGACCTGTAGGCTGCTTCAGATTCTGTGTCTCCCCTTTGCCCTGCTCCTCCCCTGTTCTCTCTCTCTCTCCCTCTCTCTGTCAAAAATAAATAAACTTAAATTTTTTTTAAATGAGGTAACTTTATGACTGATTGGAGTTTAGAAAATAAAAGAAAATAAAGCATGAGCTAAATATATTATTCTAATATATGTTCTAATAATAATAGCTACTTCCAGAACAAAAATATAGCCTTTCCTAATTATCAGGACCTCATAAAGAAAATCAAACAGAGAAAGGAGATTGCATAGTATATGCAAATAATAAATATAAATCAGAAACCAAAACACATTGTTCATGGCAATAATATAAATGGGCTAAATGAGCAGCAATCACATGGTAAAGAAAAATAATTTCAAATTAGAATATTTCATGCTTGCCCAAGAAGCATGCCTAAATCAATGTGATTGGAAAGATTGTCAACCAAAGAATGGGCCAAGGCACACCAGATAAATACCAATAAAAGGAAACCAGAAGCTTCCAGTTTCTGGACCAACATGTAAGGAGCTTAGAAGCTGTGACTTTATTGGAAGTAAAAAGCTGAACAAAATAAAACATTGATAACTATTATATACACATATGTATATATATAATTTATTGCCAAGTTGGCTAACATACAGTGTGTACAGTGCACTCTTGGCTTCCAGAGTAGATTCTCATGGTTCATTGCTTACATACAACATCCAGTGCTCATCCCAACAAGTGCCCTCCTCCATGCCCATCACCTATTTTCCGCAGCTCCTTGGTGCCCCCTCCCCATCAACCCTCAGTTTCTCTTTGTAATAAAGAGTCTCTTATGGTTTGTTACCCTCTCTGCTTGTAACTATTTTTTTTCCTTCCCTTTCCCCATGGTCTTCTGTTAATAACTGTACTTAAATCTGTCAGAGAAGTGAGGTCGCAGCACACATGCCTGCTCCCCAAATGAGAGACAGATAGGCAGGGATAGAGAATCATCCCTTATAGGAACAGAAACCTCCAGGGACTCATGTGGGAGTGGCCGACCCTGAACTCTATGAATGGTGATTAGAAGAAGTCCAATGTTGACAAGTCTGAGAGGAAAACTCTCCAGGGAAGCCCAGCATTAGGGGCAATCTCACACTTTTATGTGAGCACCAGGTTTTTATGGTAAATATTATAGAAAAATCCCCTCATGTTTCTGGCAAGAGGAAAGACAAAGAACATATTTTAAAATAAGACAGAGCACTTGTTTTTCGTACCGAGGCCTGTCCTCAGGGGAAACTGTTTAGCCAGACTCAAACTTGCTGGGACTTGGTCAGAGGCTACCTGATGGAGGAAGGAAAATTGCCAATACCAGCTCCCTGTATGCTTCCATATGGGAGAAAGAAATAGCCAACTCCCGGCTCTTCTAACCATCCTTCCCCACGTGAGGCAGAGGGACCTGAGGAGTGCTGGTGAGCTTCAGGTAGGAACACAGGCTCACCAAGTGACCAGAGAATGCTCCTCCTTCCTGCACACCTTACCACTCTATCACCAAAGGCCTTCTTACTGCAGTTGCTTTTGCCCAGTACCTCATGTTCAACCTTCAACAAAAACTTAATGGTATGCTAAAACCAATACATATAATTTGAAGAAACAGAGCAAGTGTCAGAACTAGAGTCAGATATGACAGGTATTTTTAAAACTATGATTAATACACTTAGGGCTTTGATGGGAAAAATAGACAATATGAAAAGAGCAGATAAATAATGTAAATAATGAGGTGAAAATTCTAAGAGAATTCAAAACCAAATAATGGTTATCAAAAAGACAGTAACAGGAATGAAGGCTGCTTTGGATAAGCTCATTAGTAGACTGAACAAAGCTAGGGAAAAATATATATCTCTGAGTTTGAGGATATGACAATAGAAAGTTCCAAAACTGAAAAACAATGAAAAAAACACAGGCTGAAGAAAAAAACAACAACAGAATGTATAAACAACAGTGGGACATCTACAAAAGTTATATGCTTAATGGGAATACCAGAAAAAGAAAAGAAAACCGAATATTTGAAGCAACAATGATTGAAAATTACCTCAATTAATATCAGACACCAAAACACAGGTCTGGGAAGCTCAGAGAACTCCAAACAGGATAAATGCTATAAATTCTACACTAAGCATATCATATTCAAACTTTAGAAAACCAAAGATAGAAAAAAAATTTGCAAGAAGTCAGAGGACAATCTTACATGTATCTTATCTATATAGAGGAACAGGATGAGAATTACATATGACTTCTTCTCAGAAACTTTGCAAGGTAGGAAAGACTAGAGTGAAATATTTTGAATGTGGAGGAAAAAGCCCCCCCAACCTAGAATTACATAAAATCACCCTTCAAAAAGTGAAGGAGAAACCAATGCTTTCTCAGACAAACCAACCATGAGAGAATGTGCTGCCAGCGTATCTGACTTGTGAGAAATACAAAAAATTTTTTAAAAAGAAGGAAAATTATAGAGGCCAGAAACTTGGATCTACATGGACAAAGGAAAATCTTGAAAAATGAAATGAAAGTAAAATAAAAACTTGCATTTGTCTTACTCTTAGATAATCAAACAGGTATAACAGTTTATTCAAAATAATAATAGCAAAGGTATTCAATTATGTGGTATATGGATAAGTGAAATGACAGTGATGGTACAAGAGATAAGGTGAGGAATGAGGCATGAGTCTACGGTGCTTGCACTACCCACAAAGTGCTATCGTGTTTCTTGAAAATGGACTTGGATTATTTGTAAATAGATTTTGCATATTAGGGCAACCACTAAAAAGGTGAAAGAAGTAAAGTTGATACGCTAAGAGAAGAGAGAAGATAGAATCACACACTAAAATGCTCAATCAAAATCACAAATGTCAGAAAAAGAAAGAGAAAAATAGGAATGAATAACAAGGGTGATGAGTAGAAAATTATGACAAACATAACAGATATTGATCCAACTATGTCAATATGTCAACCGTGAGAGGGACAGAGGGAGGGAGACACAGAATCTGAAGCAGGCTTCAGGCTCTGAGCTTTTGGCACAGACCCGACACACGGCTCAAACCCATGAACCGCGAGATCATGACCTGAGCCGAAGCCGTATGCTCAACCAATGGAGCCACCCAGGCACCCCTATCAATAGACACTTTAGATGTCAGTGGTCTAAATACACCAATATATCAGTCATTTTCAGTCTGACTTATCTCACTTAGCATAATACCTTCTAGATCCATCGACATTGGCACAAGAGGCACACTCTCGTTTTTTAAAACAGATTGAAAATAGGTAAATGCTTAGCAGTGGTCTCATTTGATAATATGATGTTACTATTTTTAACATTTTGGGGGAGCCTCCATATGTTTCCACAGTAGCCCCACCAGTTAGCCTTCACACCAACAGCATCCGAGCATTTTTTCTCCACATCCTCACCAACACCTGTTATTTCTAGTCTTTTCTATTTTAGCCATTCTGACAGACGTACAAGGGTATCTTTGTGGTTTTGATTTGTATTTCCCTGATAATGAGTGACGCTGAGCATCTTTTCATGTGTCTGCTGGCCATCTGTAGGTCTTCTCTGGAAAAGTGTCAACTATATTCATATTAAAAAAACAAAAAAGACAGGTTGCCAGAGTTGAACAAGAAAAAGAACCAAGACCTAACTGTATGTTGTCTATAAGAAACCCACTTTCTTATAGACTAGACACGTATAAAGTAAACAAATGGAGAAAGATAAACCATACTTTCACTAATCTAAAGAAAGCTGGCATAGTTATGTTAATTTCAGAAAGAGCAGACTTCAGGACAAGAGAAATTATAAGGGATAAAAGGAAACATTACATAATGACAAAATTGTCAATACTCTAAGAAGACATAACTCTTAGTGTGTGCAACTAACTAACAAAAAAGCATCACCATACAGGAGGCAAACATAGAACTGCAAGGAGAAATAGATTAATCCATTATTAGAGTGGGAGAGTTCAAGACCTATCCTCAGGAATGGACAGACCCAGCAGGCATAGAATCAGTAACAATATAGTTGAACTCAACAGCACCATCAATCAACTGAACATAATGACATCTGTGGACTACTTCGTCCAGCCAGAGAGAACTCTCATTCTTCTCAAACTTCCATGGAATACATGCCAAGATAAATCACATTCTGAGCCATAAAATACATCTTAACCAATTTAAAAGAACAGAAATTGTGCAATGTCTGCTCTCAGAATACTATGGAATTCAACTAGAAATCATTAACAGGAAGATAGCTGGAAAATCCCCCAAATACTTGGATATTATACTACATATTTCTGAAGAACATGTGGGTCAGAGAAGAAATCTCAAGAGAAAATCTAAAACATTAAAATTAAAGAAATCTCAAGGAAAATTAAATGTTTAGGTCCAAACATTTGAACTAAATGAAAATGAAAACACAACTTATCAAATTTTGTGAGATGCAGTGAAAGCATTGTTCAGAGGTAAATGGATAGCACTGGATGCAGATATTATTATAAAAATTGTATTGACTAAGAATAAAGAGGGGCAGGGGCTACCAGTATTGGCCACACAGTGGGAGTGACCATAGCTCCCAGTGGCTGACTCTGCAGAGGACCCCAGCCCCCTTCAAACTGAAAACCTCAACAGCCCTTTCAGACGTCAGAGTATCCACAGATTTCATTACCGAGAACCTCATCGTGGACTCCAGTGGATGATCCAACAAAGATCCTTGGTGGCTTTCACCATGGGGGACACTGATAACCAGCACAACAGGTGCAGACCTGTGCATTCCATGCTAGGGCCCCACAGCTTTTTGTGCTCACAGACTCTAAGCCCCTGAGTCTCTCTATACCTCATCACAGAAGCTCCAGGTCCTAGGGTCCAGTGTGGCCACCACACCTTCGTGCAGCCAGATCAGTCCCCTGCAGCTGCTTGAGTGAATGCAGATGACCCTGCCACTGTGCCCATGCCCATGACTAACCCCTGAAGTGCAAGGCACACTGCCAGCTACGGCACCAGCAGCTGCATGTTTGCCAATAGTTGGCCTTGTCTCTAGCCCTTATCCCTTCTGGGTCCCTGTAGCCCACCTCTGCCACTACACAGGCACTTGGAGTTGACCCCCACAGTAAAGCATGTGTATACCACCAACTCCAGCCACCATTTTCACCTGACTCTGTCTCTCACTGCTGGACCTAGAGGCTCTGCTTTAGGTTCCACAATCCTGAAGCCACTGAGGATCCTCCCCAGCATCCAGTACTGAACACCATACCATTGTCAATATCATGGACCCCAGGTTCTTATGCCAGAAACACCCTGACTGCTGGCCCTACAAGTGCCACATGCCTCCATGGTGCCCCACACCACCAGATTCAGTGTGCTCTCATCCACATGTGAAGGCATTTCCCTATTAAAGTCAGTCCACATAGTCTGGAAGAGGAGAGTTTTTCAAATGCACAGACACTCATGCAAGGTTATAGTGATCATGAAAAGTCAGAGCAACGTGACTCCACCAAAAGAATACAATAAACTTCCAGTAACTGGCCCCCAAAATGGAAGATACAAGAACTATCTGACAAAGAACTAAAGTTAATAGTTCTGCAGAAGCTCCGCAGGCTACAAGAGAACACAATTTAACAACGTTGAGAAAACAATAGAAGAACAGGATGAGAAGCTCAAGGAAGTGAGGAAATAGGAAAAAGAATAAACAGAAATTTTGGAGCTGAATAATAAAGGAATAAACTAAAATAAAATAAATTAGAGAGCTTCCATAGCAGATTCAACCAAGCAAAAGAAAACCACCATACTCGGAGAGGTCATTTGAAGGTATCCATGGACTCCAGAGAAACCATAAAAGGAAACAGTGTTCAAGTTATGGGAGCCCCAGAAGAAAAAGAGAGGGAATGGGAAAGAAAGCTTATTGAAACAAATAATGGTTGAAAACATCCCAAATATGGGGAAAGATGTGGACATTGAAGGTCATAAAGTTCAAAGATGCCCAATCAGTTTCAATTAAAGGAAGCCTTAACATAGACACATTATATTACAGCTTTCAAAATCAAACTCAAGGAGAAAGTCTCGAAAGCACCCAGAGAAAAGAAGCCTGTCACACATAAAGGAACACACATAAGGCTATAAGCAGATTTCTCAACAGAAGCCTTGCAGGTCCAGAAAGAATGGTGTAACATATGCAAAGTTCTTAAAGAAAGAAGCTGACAACCAAGAATATTTTACCCTGTAAAGATAATATCCAGATTCCCATACAAGGAAAAGCTGGAGCCTACCACCACAATAATTGCCTTACAAGAAATGCTAAAGGGAATTCTCCAAGTTGAAAAGAGAGAACGCCAACTTAGTAAAATAAAATCATATGAAAGTATAAATCTTACTGGTAAAAGCAAATATATAGTCAAATTCAGAATACTCTAATATTGCAATAGTAGTGTATATGTCATGAATAACTCTAGTCAAAGTTTATAAGACAAAAAGTAACTATAGCTACAATAATTTAATGAACACAATCTAAAAGATGTAAATTATGACATCAAAAACATAAAATGGGATGGAATATAATCATTGAGTTTTTATACTCAAACTTAATTTGTTCTACCTTACAAGTATTTATGTAAGCCTCATGATATCCTACCCTGAAAACTAAAGGAATTAATATTATTAAAATGTCATTCTACCATAAGTGTTATACTGATTCAAAGCAATCTCTATCAAAATTTCAATGGTATTTTCACAGAAATAGAGAAAACAATTATGAAATTTGTTTCTAAACACCAAATATCTAACACAAACAACAAAAGCAATCTCGACCAAGGAAAATAAAGTTGGAGATGTCACACTTCCTGACTTTAAACTAGATTTAAAGCTATAGTAATCAAAACAGGATGGCACTGGCATGAAAAGACTTACAGATCAAGGAAACAGAAACACTCCAGAAGTAAAGTAATGCATTCAGTCAGCTGATTTTTAAAAAATGGTATGAAGGTTATGCAATGGGAAAGGAATAGTCTTCTTGGTAAGTTGTGTTGGGGAAACTGACTATCCACATGTAAAATAATGAAATTGAACTCATACCATCTAAAAAAATCAACTCAAAATGGATTAATTAGGAACTGAAGCCACACAACTTCTAAAAGAAAACATGGGAGGAAAAGCTTCTCAACATTGGTCTTGAAAACAATTTTGGGGGCCTGACATCAAAAGCAAAGGTAAGAAAAGCAAAAACAAATGTCAGGATACAATGAACTAAAAAAAAATTGCACAGCAAAGGAAGCAGTCAACAAAATAGAAAAGAAACCTACAGAATGAGAGAACCATTTGCAAAGCAAATATCTGATAAGGGGTTAATATCCAAAATATATAAAGAATTCATACAACTCAATAGCATAAATCCCAAATAACCTGATTTAAAAGAGGGTAAAGGGCCTGAACAGATAATTTTCCCAAATGGCTATTAATTGAAAAGATTCTTAGCATCACTAATCATCAAGGAAATACAAATCAAAACCAAAATGAGATATCACCTTCCACCTCTTAGGATAGTTTTATCAAAAAGTCCAAAGGTATGTATCGGTAAGGCAGTGGAGGAGAAAGAATATTATGCACACTAATTGCAGACAATAGATAAAGAAAATGTAACATATATATATAATAAAACACATTAATATATTGTTACATGTTATGCTATGCCATAAAATATGTTATAACACAATAATACTGTTATATTAGCATATATGTTATATATACATATATAATAAATAATAGCATATACAGCATATATGTTATATATAATGGAATATATTCATTATATAAAGAAAAAGAAACCCCACCATTTGTGACAACATGGTTGGACCTTGAGGGCATTCTGATGAGTGAAATAAGTCAGGCAGAGAAAAACAAATACTGCATGATCTCACTTACATATGGAATCTTAAACACACTAAATGCCTAAAAACAGGGAACATATTAGTGGTTAAGTTATGGAAATGATAGGAGCAGGAAAAGAGAGAAGTTGGTTAAAAGATATAAATTTCAAGTTATAAAATAAATAAATTTTGGGCATGAAATATACAGCATGGTGACTACTATATACTTGAAAGGTGCTAATAGAGAAACTCTTAAAAGTTTTCATCACAAGAAAGAATTTGTTATTATGTGTGTGACATGTTCACTAAATGTATTGTGGTAATCTTTTCACTGTGTATAAAGATAGATACAGATGTATAGATATACAGATAGAGTTACAGATATATGGATACAGATGTAGACAATCATTGTTACATTACACACCTTAAACTAATTCAATGTTATATGACTATATCTCAGTAACACTGGAAAAATATTGGAGACAAAAGTCACTTTTAAAGAAGTGATTATTCATTGTAGTATTGTTTATAAAAGCAAAATATAGGAACTCAACCTGCAAGGATACCAACAAGAGTCTGGTTAAATAAATTATGGTAAACAAAGAGAAATCTCTTTCAATTGGGGTGGAGGGACATACAATGAGAAATTGCTTTTAATTATTATATAGACTAGTCTTCAAAAATATTATTGGGTTTTTTTTCATAATATTTTATTGTCAAATTGGTTTCCATACAACACCCAGTGCTCTTCTCCATAAGTGCCCTCCTCCATCACCACCACCTCTTTTCCCCCCTCCCCCTTTCCATTCAACTCTCAGTTCATTTTGAGCATTCAATAGTCTCTCAAGTTTTGCATCCCGGTTCAGGGGCATCTGGGTGGCCCAGTCAGTGAAACATTTGACTCCTGATAACGGCTCGGGGCCGATCTCACATGATCTCACAGTTCATGAGATGGAGCCCCCCCCTCCCCCCATCGGGATCTGCAGTGACAGTGCACAGCCTGCTTGAGATTCTCTCTCTGCTCTGTGCTCTGCTCATGCACTCCCCTCCTCTCTCTCTCTTTCACACTCTCTCTCTCAGAATAGTTTTTAAAAACAACAGGTGCAGAGCAGTATATAAGGTATGCTACCGCTTGTGTAAAAGAAGAGGACAGAGGGCAATGACAAAAGGTGTACGCAGATTTCTTCCAGATGTGTAAACATTTCAGGACGGATTAGGGTCACCAGATAAAATATAGAACACTCGCTTAAATTTTAATGTGAGATAAACAATGATTTTATTTGAGTATTTGTGCATCCCGTGCAATATTTGGGGCATGCTTACACTAAAATGTGTTCATTGTTAATCTGAAATTTAAACTGAATCAGGAGCACTTTCGTTTCTTCTGCTAAATTTGGCAATGCAAGGCTGGAGAGGATATTCAAGCATCTTATAACAATGTTTAGCTACGGGTGTGAGAGTCAGGGGACTCATGGGAGGCAGGGGTTGAAGGAGGACTTTTTCATTTATACACTTTATTCTTCTTGAGTTTTAAACCATGTGTTGCCTATTAAAGGAACATACATAAATAAAAATAAGTATGAATAAAGCTGAATATTCATATAAGTGAACTACTGAAAAGTACGTGATATTAAATGAGATTTCTTTTATACTCTGTTTACAGTGAGACCAGGTCCTTATAATTTGTAATTATACCTTATAATTTTAAATTACAAATATTCATAATTCAGTAGTGAAAGTTGAAACATTCTGTGATTTTTACCAAGACCAAGCTCCCCCTAGGCTTCTTGTTGCCCGCTTTTAAGCAATGGAAAGAAAAAAAATACCAAACATCTGAGGTTTGGGATAGAGGATAAAAGTGTCATCAAGTATTATTCTTGAGAAGCAAGCTCAGCCAGGTTTTTAAAATCTTCCCAAATCTTCCCAGCCTTTTGACAGCTTCTCAGATAACTCAAATGGCCAGTCAGACATGCTGCTGGAGCAAGCACCAGGTGTGAAAAAAAATCAAAGGAAGAGTTCGACACAGACATGTTAGCTTGGAAGGCTGCGCGTCGACACCTAGGGGGGTTCATATACATGAGCCAGCGCGCGCGTGCACGTGCACGCTAACCCATCTGTAAAAGTAGTGTGAGATTTTCTTGATCATTAGCAACTTGGGTTCTCATTCTAATACAGTCACTATAATACTCAATGGGTGGGGAAAGTGAAAAAAAAATTAAGTAATCCTTGACTAGCTTTGGTATCTCTTTCAAAAAAAAATATTATGAAGTTACTACCATGAATTAACTTTTTGACATGAATAGCTTCGCTGTGTTCCTTTAACATTATCCTTTTTTTAAAGATGTGATGTATGACAAGGTTCCAATCAGAGGCCTCTTAACTGTTAATAATGTAGCTATTTTTTTTCTCTTAAGCACGTTTAAAAAAAAATTATAAGTAAATGATTTGTTTCTAGGAATGCGGGTAATATGAATTAGAAGAGATATTTCGAGCTGAAAATTTCTGAGGCCATCACTGTTTGGCTGAAAGGCTGGGTTTTCCTTGCTCACGATTTTGAAAACTGAATTTATGAAAATGTCACGGCCATAGTCCTAATCAGCTGAGATTCCCACCTCCAACATCATGCCAGCTGGCTCAAGTAGCCTCAGACATCTTTGGCAAATGGTCAAATACAACACACACTTTAAGCATCTGGATTAATCAGAGATAGAAGGCTATATTTTACTGCTGTGTCATTAGAAAACACACACTTTTATTCCTAATCAATACAATGATTCATGGAACAAAACTATAACTGAAATTTCAATTGAAAGATGTTATTAAAAGTTAAGGCTCATCCATTTACAATTATTTTCAATACATATTTTTCGATTCTTTTTCATTTTGGGTTATAATTTTATTTCAAAAGCAGAGAAAAAAAGGCAACAGTTGCCTTTCTGTCTTAATTGCCTGTTCTTAAAAATCAAAAGAGCAACACAGTACAGAATAGAAATTTCTGATAAATAAGACACTAGATGTCTTAGCTGAGTGTGCAGGGTTGATTTTTTTCTTTCTGTCTGAGATTATAATCAAAACAGTATTGGTCCTTCTTAAAATTTCACAGTCTGCATCATGATGATGTTTGCAATGTTTTAAATGAGAACCATATGTTCTTCCCTAACCTATTTAACAGTGGTAGCCAGATGTTTGAACAAATTATGAAGGACAGCTCTACTTGCTTAGCCTAACAGTGAGGCATAATGCTGACCACTTACCAGTTCTCACGATCTGTCCTCGCCTCAGCCAGCAGAAAGAAAAAGAAAAGTATGCCTTTAGTAGCAAATATGATCAGGACTCACGGTTTTGATCAACGTCAAAAGGTGACAAACCTTCCAAAAAGTAAACAAAAATACCTTTTAAAAATATTCACGGAGTTCAGAGGGATTGTAAATCCTAGCATCTTGCAAAAATACTAAAGTCGGCATGAAATCACAATAGTTTTATTATAGACTATGGCTGTGATGTCTCAGTAGACATTTTTTTGATTCTGCAAGTTGGGTAATGGGTTCCTTGGTGTTAAAGACTTTTGCTATTAAAGGGGCACCTGCGTGGCTCAGTTGGTTAAGCGTCCAACTTCAGCTCAGGTCATGATCTTCTGATTCATGGGTTTGAGCCCTGAGTCAGGCTCTGTGCTGACAGCTCATAGCCTGGAGCCTGCTTCAGATTCTGTGTGTCTCTCTCTCTGCCCCTCCCCTGATCTGTCTCTCTCTGTCTCTCAAAAATAAATAAAATGTTAAAAAATTAAAAAAAAAAGACTTTTGCTGCTGAAGCCATGCAAAGCAGGTAAAACAGATTAGACATTATCTCTTGAGGCAAATGTCTAAGGGAACCAACTCAACATGGACTGCGTCACTACCACTCCTTTCTGTACATAAGGATCACATTTGTTTGCAATTGTAACTAATTGTAACCAGTCACTTAAAACTATTACTACTTGGGGAAAGCATATGTATTTAAGGTATATTTTTAAAATAAGAAAAGAGACAAATACCTTTATACATGAACTTATAAACAGCTCTGGAAAAGCAAGCTAAATCTCTGGCAATTACTTAGAAGGATGATACATCATTTGAGTGTTGGTTACATATGATATGATGGCATGAATTTTTAAAAAACATTTCAAAATTGATTCACATAACTAACTATAGTAGGTGGTGATTCATTACAGTAAGAAAGTCTCGGTAAAGAAAAACTCTACTTCAACCTGACAAAAGCCATCTACAACAAAGCTAGAGCTAAATTATATTTAATGGTCAAACATCGAACACTCTCCTTTAATAGTTGGAGTGAATCAAGGATGTCCTCTTTTGTCACTTTCATTAGCATTTTATTAGAGGTGTAATGAGGCAAGAAAGAGAATCAAAAGGGACACAGGTAGAAAAGGAAGAAGTAACATTGTTTTTATTTATTTATTTATTTAGCCATTTTTTCATACTACTATCTTCGTGTTTTGTTTTGTTTTGTTTTCAGATTAGTTAACATAGAGTACAGTCATGGCTTCAGGAGTAGAACCCAGTGGTGATTTATCTTTTACATATGACCCCCAGTGTTCATTCTGAAAAGTGCCCTCCTTAATTTCCATCACCCATTTAACCCACCCCTACCCACTTCCCTGTCCATGAACCCTCAGTTTTGTCTCTGTATTTAAGAGCCTCTTGTGGTTTGCCTCCCTCTCTGTTTTAATCTTATTCTTCATTCCCTTCCCCTATGTTCATCTGTTAAGTTTCTCAAATTGCACATATGAGTAAAATCATATGATATCTATCTTTCTTTGACTGACTTATTTGGCTTAGCATAATATCCTCCAGTTCCATCCATGTTGTTGCAAATGTCAAGATTTCATTCTTTTTCGTTGTCAAGTAGTATTCCTTTATATATATATATGTGTGTGTGTACATGTATATATATATGTGTATATATATATATGTGTGTGTACATGTATATGTATATGTGTATATAATGGAATACTACTTTATATATATAAAGGGATACTATCAATATATAATGGAATACTTAACATATATAATGGATACACATATATACATATATATGTATCCATTCATCAGTTTATGGACATTTTTGAGTTCTTTCCATAATTTGGCTATTGTTGATAGAGCTGATATAAAATTTGGGGTACGATGTGCCCCTTCAAAATCAGCATTTTTGTATCCTTTGAATAAATACAATTCCTGGGTCATAAGGTAGTTCTATATTTAATTTTTCGAGGAACCTCCACTCTGTTTTCCAGAGCAGCTGCACCAGTTTGCACTCCCACCAACAGTACAAATGGGTTCTCTTTCTCCACATCCTCACCAACATCTGTTGTTTCCTGAGCTGCTCATTTTAGCCATTCTGACAGGTGTGAGGTGATATCTCATTGTGGTTTTAATTTGTATATTGTCTTTATTTTTAGAAACTATGATGGTATAAGTAGAATATCCTTAGAAATTTACAAAGAAATTACTGGAACTAAATAAGTGGTTTTAGGAAGGAGGAAAGAGGAGGATAAAGGGTATATCTCTAAAATCAGTTGTATGTCAATATACAAATAGCTCTAAAAATAACATGGTAACATAACTACCATTAAAATGACCATAATATCATGAAATATTTGAGGATAAATTTAACAAAATATATCTGCGCCCTGTCACTGAAAACACAAAATGCTTCTCAGAGAAAATGAGGGAACTAATAGTATACAACCCAACATGGATGAATATTAAAAACATTATACAAAGCACCAGAAACATTGTGTGAAAGAAAATAAACACAAATGACCACAGGCTGTGTGAATTCATTTATGGGAATCTCCTATTAGTCACACCTTCCAGCTCTTTTTTTTTTTTTTTTTTTTTTTTGGCATCCTTGGTAGTTTGTGATTGACTGTCCAATATTGTGAATGTTGTATTGTTCCCTGCTGGATTTTGTTGTATTCCTTTAAAGAGTGTTGGCTCTTTTACCTGACATATAATTATGTTACATGAAATCAGATTGTTTTTAGACTTCCTTTTAAGCTTTGGTAAGTCAGGACTAGAGAGGCCTTTAATGTGTACATCTAATTTAACCATGCTACTAAGGCATGTCTAATACAGTAGCCTTAGCACTCCAGTGGAAACACAAACTATTCACAGCTTTGTATGAATTCTGGGAGTTTCTCTACCTTCTCTTTTCTAGTTGTTTTTTTCTCTAGCCTTGGGTCATTTTGACTCATGCATGCACAGATAAGTACTCAGACCAAACCCCAAGGTTAACCTTCTGAAGCTCTCTCTGTAAAGTTTCCTCCTTTATGGTATTTTGCCCTAAAAATTATAGGTACCCTAGCTTCCCTGAGTTCTAATTTCAGTCTCCTCAACTCAGAGATAATGGCAGAATGTCTCTGAGTTCTTCTTGAAACTACCTCTAGGCATTTAGCTATTGCAACCATGGTGTTTTTATTTATTTCACTATTTATCTAAATTTATATTTGTTTAATTAAGTTTGAGTGCTTGTATGGGGAGCAGGAGGGCAAGGTCATTAAACCCAACTCTCTTCATCTTTTCTAGACTTACTTGATTTCCTTTTAAAGTAATAAAACTATAATTCTAGAACCACTGATTTCTATAAGTCAGCCTCTTCAATAATTCAGAACCATTTTAACCCACCCACAAATTCATAATTTTCATCTGTGTTTTTGAAAAGTAACATTATACTGTGTTAATGATAATGCTTTCCCCTTCCCCCAATATACTGATGTTTGACACCATATTCGTTTTGAACCTAGAACTAGGTTAAAGTTAAAAGTATGTATTATTAATTTCCCATAGACTTTCACAACTGTATATGCACACATACAAATGCAATACAGAACATTTATTACAAACAAAAACTCAAAGAAGTATATAATAGAATGAAGAAAAACATTAGAAAGACTCATTGGAGCCAACAAGTAACTGAACCACATAAGATGAAGTATAGCACATGTGCTCTATGATCAAGTGGGTTTTTTTTTCCACATCCTACATTTTCATTTCTAATTTGATGGTGGCAAGACCACCCTCTAGAGGGATAATGAAGCATGTTGATTGGCCAAATTGTAAAGGAAAGCAATGAAGTATTCTGCAGTATTTACTTCTCATCTTCCTTTATTTAAGAGATTTTACTTTAAATTTATTAGTATAAATTGGTACTTTTAAAGTTTTACATATTTTGGAAAGTAATCTTTTATTCTCATGTAATGCTCATGAAATGAAAAGGACAGGGATTAATAGCCTTATTTTATAGATGTTGAGACCATGAATTGAAATGGGTTTAACCTACTTAATCAGCTATATTAATAATTAAGTGATGTGATTAGCATTCCCAAGTCTGGTGTTAGGAGTAACTTTCGTTGTTTCATGAAAGCAGTTGTACACATTTCTACAGAGAAGGTTACTGATGTTCCTAGATTTTAATTTTTTTAATGTTCTAGTTTATTTTTGAGAGAGAGAGAAACAGCATGAGCAGGGGAGGGTCAGAGAGAGAGGGAAACACAGAATCTGAAGGCAGGCTCCAGGCTCTGAGCTGGCAGCACAGAGCCTGATGCTGGGCTTGAACCCACGAACAGTGAGATCATGACCTGAGCTGAAGTCAGACACTTAACTGACTGAGTCACCCAGGAGCAGGGCTGCTCCTAGATTTTTAACAACAATCATATTGTGGAATATCTATATTTTCCTTTTTAGTCCTTTTTAGTATGCAATCTTGATATTAAGGTTACTTAAGATTACTAAAATCATTACAGAGAAATAAAAACATCTTCCTAATTCATTATATGTATTTTAAAATTTAAAATAGCAAAACCAAACAGCATAGATATCTTTAATCCTGAAGTAAAAATTTCCAAGAATATTTGGGGAAAAAAGTTTCCTTTGTATGAAAAAACATCTATCTTTTTTACTGTATCAGTTTCCAGTAAGTACTAGAAAACCTCTGACTTTGGGGGTCTCAGAGAAATTCCTAAATATCTCTTTGGTTTTGTGGTGTGAATTTATTTAAAGTCTCCATTAACTTTATTTTGCTAAGAAACTCTTTATCCCCATTTATTTATTGTGGATTTTTGTCTTAGTGGCTAAGATAGACACAAAGTTCAACCCAATAACCTAACTTCTAATTTTATCTCATCACCTCAAAATCATATTTTTACACCTATTACCTAAAGGAGTAATTAGAGGGAGTAGTGGTGTGGTTTAGTGGTTAAAGGCAGCCTGAGAATGAAAGAAACTTTACTCCCACTCCTTGAGCTGACTGTATGTCATTGGTTAACCCTTTACATTCTATAAATGTAGGGTTTTCAAAAAGAAAACCAACACTTCTCCAGAGGTGATGAGGCAAGTATTTTCCAGAATAGAGCCATGTTGTAATTGTCTTGAATGACTGTAATTTATTTTGAGGTTTTACAATCAATGGTAGATTTTGAGCAAAGCTATTAAAAGATCATGAGCTGGAGTGAACAAAAGGCACACTCGTCTGGTGGCCCAGGTTTACTGTTGCATGCCAGAGAAGGAACAAGAGAGTCTGGAAGACTTACTTTGTTATAGAAAACAACCCAGTTACTAAAGAAGGTCACAACTATCAACTTTATTTTACATTTGACCAAACCGATAGTACTCTATAGAAAGTCGTACACTATTCTAGCTGCATTGAATCTGAAATACTAAAGCTTTCAGAGAGAAAAGGAAGAACAATATATATTTCCAACTCTCCCAAGTACACATTCCCAAATCCACTGAAAAGAAATACAAGAAAATGAAGATAATTCATTCACACAAATATTAGAATAAAACCCAAGTCTGTATCTTAAACTCCAGAAATTAACTAGTTAATTGTGTTTATAGAACAGTTTAAATCAAGGTGAGGGAGAACATGAGGAACTTTTCAAATATCACAGCAAGTTAAGTAAGTACAAAAATTTTGGACAGATTGTACTTGTACCCCCTGAAGAATTTTTAGATTACATGATTTACAGTCATGGAAATTAAAAAAAATTAACTATTTGTCACAGAATATAACACAGTAGAATGATAGAAATGAGACATGGTATATCTAAAAGACAAAATTTGGGGGAAATAATAAAATTTTAATACACACAACAAAGTACAGACAGAATTGACCCCGGAGGAAATAAAATTACTAACCGTGAGATATGAAATAATCAGAATATAAAGAAGTCTTACAACTCAACAACAGAGAGATACAACTGCAATTTAAAATGCATAATTTAAAGATTTGAATAAACATTTCCTAAAATAAGTGATATAAATGACCACAATCACATAAAAAGATGTTCAATGTCATTAGTCATCAAAGAAATGCAATCAAGACCACATTCTGACAGTTTAATCATGAAGTTGCCATATGACCCAGCAACTTCCCTCCTTGATTTACATCCAAGACAGATGAAAACACATGTCCACATAAAACTTTTACACAAATATTCATTGCAGCATTATTCACAATAGTCAAAAGATGAGAGCAATCCAAATGTCCAACAATGGATGAAGGAGCAAACAAAGTATAGTATATTCATAACAAGGAATGTTATTCAGCCTTCAAATCAAAGGAAATTCTGACACATGGTATGGCATGGTTAAACCCAGGTGACATTATGCTAAATGAAATAAGCAAGACACAAAGGGACTAATACTTGGTAATTCAAAAGAAGATCACATTCTGAAACAGGTGAATATCAATTTTTGAGGGACACTATTGAAAATCTAATCATTTTATGCTAAGCAATAATAATTACAAGAATATTTACATATATAATTTATTCCTCACAATAACCTAGGCGGTCATTACTATTAAATCCATCTTGTCAGATAAGGCAATAGTCATGGGAAATACATACAGCTAAGGATTAAGTCAGTATTTGACCCATGGTTAAATTTAAAAGTATTTGGCTATGCACTAGACACTGCTGAGCACATCTGGTTTGGCATATTTTTGTATATTTACTATCTTTTACTTACTTAAATAATTCTTCTACTTTTCCATTTATTGATTTATCATCTTCAAACTTTTAGTAATTGATTCGCATTATGCATTATTTTTAATTTCAAATAGTCATAATAGTGAATGTCTAACACATTAGGTTAATAATAAAAAATAGGGGTGCCTGGGTGACTCAGTGGGTTGAGTATCTGCCTTTGGCTCAGGTCATGATCTCATGGTCCATGGATCGAGCCCCATGTCAGGCTCTGTGCTGACAGCTCGGAGCCTGGAGTCTGCTTCAGATTCTGGGTCTCCCTCTCTCTCTCTGTAACTCCCCCACTCACAGTTTCCCTCTTCCTCTCTTAGAAATAAACATTTAAAAATTAAATAGTAATAATTATAATAAATGTCTAGTTATAAGATTTATACTTAGTTTTTATAATTATGTTTTTAATGTCAAAAATGATATCTGTTAATTTCAAAAAAAAAGATAAATAAAATCAAGGATGACAAGCACAATTTTTTATCTCCCTTACCCAGTGACAATCATTATTAAGACTTTAGGATAAAACTTCCTATTTTATACATAATTTCTTTTACTATGGAATCATATTTTACATACTTTTTAAGTATTTAATTGTAAAGTTAGAGATTTAATTTGCTTGTTCACTTCATTTGTTCACATATTCACTAACAGGTTCCTAGGTACCTGTAATCTGTAATGTGATGGGTGTTATGTCAGGCACAGGGTATGATGGTGAACACAAGAGCCCCTGCTCTCATGTGATGTACGGTCCGGTGGGAGATACATATTTTTAAAAATAATCATTCATATAAAGTGAAAGTAAGCCATAATGGGAAAAATGCAGGCAAAATGTGAGGGCAAGATGTTTCTTTTTTTTTAATAGTTTATTGTCAAATTGGTTTCCATACAACACCCAGGGCTCTTCCCCACAAGCGCCCTCCTCCATCACCACCACCTCTTTTCCCCCCTCCCTCTTCCCCTTCAACCCTCAGTTCGTTTTCAGTATTCAATAGTCTCTCAAGTTTTGCGTCCCTCTCTCTCCCCAACTCTGTTTCCCTCTTCCCCTGCCCCTGGTCCTCCATTAGGTTTCTCCTGTTCTCCTGTTAGACCTATGAGTGCAAACATATGGTATCTGTCCTTCTCTGCCTGACTTATTTCACTTAGCATGATGCCCTCGAGGTCCATCCACTTTGCTACATATGGCCAGATTTCATTCTTTCTCATTGCCATGTAATACTCCATTTTATATATATACCACATCTTCTTGATCCACTCATCAGGTGATGGACATTTAGGCTCTTTCCATATTTTGGCTACTGTTGACAGTGCTGCTATGAACATTGGGGTACACGTGCTCCTATGCATCAGTACTTCTATATCCCTTGGGTAAATCCCTAGCAGTGCTATTGCTGGGTCATAGGGGAGTTCTATGGATAGTTTTTTGAGGAGTCTCCACACTGTTTTCCAGAGCAGCTGCACCAGTTTACATTGCCACCAACAGTGTAGGAGGGTGCCCGTCTCTCCACACCCTCGCCAGCATTTATGGTCTCTTGATTTGTTCATTTTAGCAACTCTGACTGGCATGAGGTGGTATCTCAGGGTGGTTTTGATTTGTGTTTTTCTGATGATGAATGATGTTGAGCATCGTTTCATGTAGGCCATCTGGATGTCCTCTTTGGAGAAGTGTCTGTTCATTCACTGGGTTATTTGTTTTTTGGGTGTGGAGTATGGTGAGTTCCTTGTAGATTTTGGATACTAGCCCTTTATCTGATATGCCATTTGCAACTATCTTTTCCCATTCTGTCAGTTGCCTATTAGTTTTCTTGGTTGTTTCTTTAGCAGTGCAGAAGCTTTTTATCTTGATGAGGTCCCAGTAGTTCATTTTTGCTTTCATTTCCCTTGCCTTTGGGGATGTGTCAAGGAGGAAATTGCTGCAGTTGAGGTCAAGAAGGTTGATTCCTACTTTCTCCTCGAGGGTTTTGATGGTTTCCTGTCTTACATTCGGGTCCTTCAGCCATTTTGAGTTTATTTTTATGTATGGTGTAAGAAAGTGGTCTAGTGTTATTCTTCTGCATGTTGCTGTCCAGTTCTCCCAGCACCACCTGCTAAAGAGGCAGTCTTTTTCCATTGGATACTCTGTCTACTTTGTCAAAAATTAATTGGCCATACATTTGTGGGTCCAGTTCTGGGCTTTCTATTCTATTCCATTGGTCTATGTGTCTGTTTTTGTGCCAATACCATACTATCTTGATGATGACAGCTTTGTAGTAGGGGCTAAAGTCTGGGATTGTGATGCCTCCCGTTTTGGTTTTCTTCTTCAATATAACTTTGGCTAAACGGGGTCTTTTGTGGTTCCATATGAATTTGAGGATAGTTTGTTCTAGCTTTGAGAAGAATGTTGGTGCAATTTTGATGGGGATTGCATTGAATGTGTAGATTGCTTTGAGTAGTAATGACATTTTCACAATGTTTATTCTGATCCATGAACAAGGAATGTTTTTCCATTTCTTGGTGTCTTCTTCAATATCTTTCATAAGCTTTCTATAGTTTTCATCATATAGGTCTTTTACATCCTTGGTTAGGTTTACTCCTACGTATTTTATGGTTTTTCATGCAATTGTGAATGAGATCAGTTTCTTGATTTCTCTTTCTGTGGCTTCATTTTTGGCGTATAGGAATGGAATTGATTTCTGTACATTGATTTTGTACCCTGCAACTTTACTGAATTCATTGATCAGTTCTAGAAGTCTTCTGATGCAGCCTTCATCTGCGAAAAGGGAAAGTTTGACCTTTTCTTTGTCAGTTCTGATGCCTTTTATCTCCTTTTGTTGTCCGATTGCTGATGCTAGGACTTCCAGCACTATGTTAAATGACAGTGGTGAGAGTGGACACCACTGCCGTATTCCTGATCTCAGGGGGAAAGCTCTCAGTTTTTCCCCATTGAGGATGATATTAGCTGTGGGCTTTTCATAAACTGCTTTTATAATGTTTAGGCAAGTTCCTTCTAATCCGACTTTCTCAAGGGTTTTTATTAAGAAAGACTGCTGTATTTTGTCAAATGCTTTTTCTGCATCTACTGACAGGATCATTTGGTTTTTATCCTTTCTTTTGTTAATGTGATGAATCACATTGATGGATTTGCGAATATTGAACCAGCCCTGTAACCCAGGAATGAATCCCACTTGATCATGATGGATAATTTTTTAATATGCTGTTGAATTCGATTTGCCAGAATCTTGTTGAGTATTTTTGCATCTATTTTCATTAAGGATATTGGTCTGTAGTTCTCTTTTTTGCTGGGTCTCTATCTGGTTTGGGTATCAAGGTGATGCTGGCTTCGTAGAATGAGTTTGGAAGTTTTCCTTCTATTTCTATTTTTTTGGAGTATTTTGAGAAGAATAGGTATGAGTTCTGCTTTAAATGTCTGGTAGAATTCCCCTGGGAAGCCATCTGGCCCTGGGCTCTTATTTGCTGGGAGATTTTTGATAAAAGATTCAGTTTCTTCACTGGTTATTGGTCTATTCATGCTTTCTACCTCTTCCTGTTTGAATTTTGGCAGTGCATGTGCATTTAGGAATTTGTCCATTTCTTCTAGGTTGTCCAGTACAACTGGACATATAATTATATTATATAATATTATTATATTAATAATTATATTATATTATATTATTATATTAATAATTATATTATACTGGCATATAATTTTCCATAGTGAACTCTAATAATTGCTTGTATTTCTAAGGGATTTTTTGTAACAGATCATTTTTCATTCATGATTTTGTTTAACTGGGTGCTCTCTCCTTTCTTTCTGAGGAGCCTGGCTAGAGGTTTATCAATTTTGTTTATTTTTTCAAAGAACCAACTCTTGGTTTCATTGACCTGCTCAACTGTGGGTTTTTTTTTAATTCTATATTGTTTATTTCTGCCCTGATCTTTATTATTTCTTTTCTTCTGTTGGGTTTCGGGTGCTCTTGCTGCTCCCCTTCTAGTTCCAGTAGGTGCTCTGTTAGACTTTGAATTTGCGCTTTTTCTAGTTTGTTGAAACAGGCCTGGATTGCAATGTACTTTCCTCTTAGGACTGCCTTTGCTGCATCCCAGAGATTTTGGATTGCTGTATTTTCATTTTCATTTGTTTCCATATATTTTGTAATTTCTTCTCTAAATGCCTAATTAGCCCAATCATTCTTTGGTAGGGTGGCTTTTAACCTCCACATTTTTGGAGGTTTTCCAGACTTTTTCCTGTGGTTAATTTCAAGTTTCATAGCATTGTGATCTGAAAGTGTGCATGGTATGATCTCTATTCGTTTATACTTATGGAGGGCTGCTTTATGCCCCAGTATGTGATCTATCTTGGAGAATGTGTCATGTGCACTCAAAAAGGTGAATTTCCTAACTTTAGGATGCCGAGTTCTAAATATATCTATCAATTCCATTTGATCCAATGTGTTGCACAGGTCCATTGTTTCTTTAGTGATTTTCTGTCTGGTTGATCTATCCATTGCTGTCAGTGGAGTATTAAAGGCCCCTGAAATTAGCACATTCTTATCAATAAGATTGTTTCTGTCTGTGATTAATTGTTTTATGTATTTGGGCGCTCCTGAATTTGGCACATAGATATTTATAATTGCTAGCTCTTTCTAATGGAGAGACCCTGTAATTATTATATAATGTCTTTCTTCATCTCTTGTTACTGCCTTTCCTTTAAAGTCCAGTTGGTCTGATATAAGTATGGCTACTCCGGCTTTCTTTTGGTTTCCAGTTGCATGATAGATATTTCTCCATCCCTTTACTTTCAACCTGAAGGTATCTTCAGGTCGAAAATGAGTCTCTTGTAGACAGCAAATAGATGGATTTTGTTTTTTTACCCATTCTGCTACCCTGTGTCATTTGGTTGGAGCAATCAGTCCATTTACATTCAGTGTTATTGAAAAATGTGGGTTTAGGGTCATTATGTTCTCCGTAGATCATGTTTATAGTGGCATCTCTGGCACCTTGTATTCTTTGCAACACTTCCCTCATAGAGTCCCTCTTAAGATTTCTTGTACAGCTGGTTTGGTGATCATGAATTCTCTCAATTTTTGTTTATTTGGGGACACCTTTTTCTCCCCTTCAATTTTGAATGACAGGCTTTCTGGACAAAGGATTCTTGGCTGCATGTTTTTTCTGTTCATCACATTGAAGATTTCCTGCCATTCCTTCCTGGCTTACCAAGTTTCAATAGACAGGTCTGTGGCCACTCGGATAGGTTTACCTTTATACGTGAGGGCCCTTTTATCCTGAGATGCTTTCAGAATTCTCTCTTATCTTTATATTTTGCCAGTGTTACTATGATATATCATGCCAAAGGTCGATTCAAATTATATCTTAAGTGGGTTCTTTGTGCCTCTTGAATTTGAATGTCTATTTCTTTCTCCAGATTTGGGAAATTCTCAGTTATAATTTGGTCTAGTATCCCTTCTGGACCTTTCTCTCTGTCTTCCTCTTCAGGAAATCCTATGATACGGATGCTGTTCCATTTGATTGTATCACTCAGGTCTCAAATTCTCCTTTCCTGCTCCTGGATCAATTTCTCTCTCTTTTTTTTCAGCTTCCTCTTTTACTATAACTGTATCTTCTAATTCACCTATTCTTCCCTCTGCCTCGTCAATCCTTGATGTGGCCACCTCCATTTTATTATTCACATCATCTATAGACTTTTTTTTAACACATCACACCTATTTTCAAAGTTCCTAGTAATTGTTTCAGTTGCTTCTTTGATGCTTTAGTCAACCCCAGCGATTAATTTTATGACAAGTTTTTAAAATGTTTGTTCAGTGATGTCGTTTAGGTCTGTGTTGAGCAGTTCTGTGGCTCTGCCTTCTTCCTAGAGGTTCTTCAGGGGAGAGTTCCTTCGTTTTGTCATTTTGGCTAGTTGTCTGTCCCTTGTCACTTTTAAAAAGCTTGTTGTGTACTGTGCACCTGTTGATATTGCTCTGTTAAAGGAGGCTTATTGAGTGTCCAGAGCCTGTCGTTTCAGGAAATATTCTTTTAATGGTTTCTCTCAGTTTCTTTTGTTGTCCCTTTGAATATTTTATTCCCCTACTCAGCGATATTTGGGACTTTCCATCATGCACACTTTGGCTTGTTTCTTGGGGTAGCCCTAAGAAGGAAAACAGACAGACAAACACAGAGGGAACAGAAGCACACAAATGCACTGACAAATCAAACAAACAAACAAATTAAAAGGGGGAAAGGAAGGAAAGAAGATGGAGAGGAAAGAGAAGAAAAGAAGAGAAGAAAAAAAATAAAGGGGGGGGTAGAGACAACAAAGGACAATGGACAGTCTAAAAGTGTATGACCAGTTGAGGGGAGAGAGAAGGATGAGACATGGGAGAATACGTCTGGATTGCAAGAAAGAAAGAAAAAGAAGAAAAAGAGGGAGAAAGGGAAAGGAAAGTAAGGAGTAAAAATTTTAAAAAATTTAAGTAAAAAAGGTAATAATAAAAAACAAGTACAAAGAAAGAAAGAAAGAAAGAAAGAAAGAAAGAAAGAAAGAAAGAAAAGCAGCAGCTCTCCCTCACAGATAGACGTGATTTGGTGTAGTAGGTCTAGGGCGGCTGCTCTCAGAGGCCCTGCCTTGGTGGCCGCAGAGAGTATAATGGCGGTGCTCCAAGCTCCGCTGGAACTTAGCACTGTAGGCCACTCTAATGAGTCCGATCTCCTTGTGCCACAGCTGAGTCAAGTTGTATTTTCCAGGCCCGCCTCATTTCAAATCCTAGTCCATGAACTTTTATGATACCACAGATGAGATGTACTTGCTTTGGTGGCTGGCTTCTTAGCCAGGATCTCACAGGGTAAGGGAGCAGTTTCTCTAGGAACTGGCAGGGATTTGTGCTGCTGCTGCCGGAGGCGAGGTGCAAGCCCTCACAGACACCTCTGCCGACTCCCAGCCCCCAGCCAGGATAGTGATGGTGTAGGGGGAGGGATCAGTTTCTCTTGGTGCTGGCCAGGACTTGTGCTGCTACCGCCTGAGGCAAGGTGTGCTGCCTGAGATGAGGTGTGCAGCAGGAGGAGAAGTGCACGCCCTTACAGGCGCCACTGCCAACTCCAGCCCCCAGCCGGGATCATGATCACGTTGGGGGAGGGATCAGTTTCTCTTGGTGCCAGCTGGGATTTGTGCTGCTCTGCCTGAGGCGCCAGGCGCTGCTGGAAATGAGCTGCACTCTCCCGCAGCCGGAGCACATGCCCTGGCCTCCACCTCCACCAACTCCCTGCCGGGATCACATAGGGGTGGGGGATATTTTTTCCCTGTTGGCACCCGGGATTCGGGATTCACGCGGCCAATGTTGGGGGCGAGATGCACCGTGGAAATGAGATGCGTGCTCCCACTCCCACAGCCGAGGTCTAAGTGAGCACCCCTGGCATTGCAGCCACAGGCACCGACCCCTGCTGGGATGGCACAGGGCTGGAAGCTGTTTTTGACCTTGTGCCACCCAGGTTCAGGATTTGGGCTACCCAGCAGTTATATATGGAGTGAGAGTTTTTCTCTCCGTGTGGGGCTAAACGTTCTTTATCTCTTCTCTAGAGACAGTACTAGGAGCGTGTTCAGTTTCTCTTTCTCTTCCCTTTGTTTCTCAGGGGCTCCGTGCATTGCCCTGTGTAGGGCTGGGGCTCCTACCTCCCCTGCCCTTCTCGGGCTGACCCATTTTCCAATCTCCCCAGTTCGCACTCACTCACTCAGGCATCTTTGAGGTTGTCTTCTTTCTGGAGTCTGTATTTTCTCCTTCCACTCTTGCAGATGAGAGTAATGTCCTTCTCAGTTTGATAGATGAGGCAGATGAAGTTTAAAGAGCTCCCTTCCTCCCCACCATCTTGGCTCCTCCCCAAGGGCAAGATGTTTCAAATGGAGAATACATCATGTGCAAAGGGCCTGAGGTACTGTAAGTGCTCACTATATTCCATGTGTTGAAAGATCCACTAGTTAAAGAGAGTTTGTCTGGTTCTGAATCTACTAGTTATATGAAAGATGGTCCAGTAGCTTCTTCCAAGCAACATTTGATTCACCCTACTGTGGAGAAACATGACTACTTGATGACTTTTTATCACTCCAAGAGTAATTCTGAAACCTAAATGAAATGTATAATTTCAAATCTTTCTTTCACTGAACACTTTTTCCTAACAGTAGATTTAGTAAGTAAATTTTAGTAGATAAATAGATTTGACTTCTCTTTGGTCCTTGATTCCAACACAGTAGTGAGAGGAATAAATTAAACAAGAAATGGACAAGAATGAGAATTCCAATGATAAAGCAAGAAAAGAGTTTCAGGAGGGATGGACAGGATTGCAATTTTGTTAAAGTAATCAGACTGGCCATCTCTGAGAAGGTGACATGTACATCAAGAATTGAAGAAATGACATCTCAGACAAGGAAAAATAAATGTGGAAACTTTGAGGCAGGTGCTTGCTTGAGACAAGCAACTTTAAGAGAGGCAAAGAGCAGCAACAATAAATGAAGATGAGGTCCTGGAGGTAGGAAATGAAGGGTATGAAGCCAAGGATCACTTCTATGTAATGAAGACTATGAAGGAAGATAAGGTGAAAGAAACAAAGTTGCATAAGTAAGAGCTTTGTAGGGTTGTTAAGGATATCTTGAAAGTTACAGAGAATAAAGGGAAATATGTTTTGGTATTATTACAGTGGTATATTATATAGTTAGTCAGCATTTTAGAAAGAAAGACCAAACTTCTTTCTCAAGACCGCAGATGAAACTTTCACTACAACTTTCTCTAGGGGCAAAATGCTAAGATAACACAGAAAATAATTTTTAAATTGGCGATCTCCCATTAACACAAAAGGGAAACCAAAGGCTGTGATGAATCTCTGTTGTACAATAAACAGAATCAGCCTGGAAAATGAAAACCATTGAAATTGTGCATGAGGCATTTGTAGCAAAACCAAGTACCACAGCAAGATGGAGAGTGTTTCCCACCCTGAGCAGAGAGATGCCAGAAGCACTAGGGGATCCAGCAGAAATCTGCAGACAGTTTCCTGGAGTAACTACATCGGCAGTTATGAGACTATTCAAACTCTGCACTGCTCCTCTCCTCACAGGTTTGGGTAGGCTGCAGTGATTAAGAAGTCCACCTTTACCTGGGACTCAGCAAGTCAGAAAGACGCATGGTGGTCATACTAGCTAGGTGAAGCTTGGGGAAGACACGCAACAGATTTGTCACTGTAGTGCCCTGTTAGATGGCCCATCGAAAACTTCCATCTCCATACTCTGCATTCTTTGCGGGCTATACAGACACAACAGAGAAATGAAACACTGCATCTCAGCTTCAACACTCACAGTGACGAGACAAACTCAACAAACTAAAGAACTGACACCTTGAAGAAACAAAATTTATAGAATGGTGAAACAGAGCTTCAAAATAACGCATGTCTAGGGGCGCCTGGGTGGCTCAGTAGGTTAAGCATCAGACTTTGGATTTAGGCTCAGGTCATGGTTTCCCCTTTAGGAATTCACACTAAGATCCATCCAATCTAAGCATGGATCCTGCTTAGATTCCCTCACTCCCTCTCCCTCTGTGCATGTGTTTTCTCTCTCTGTCTCTCTCAATAAACATAAAAATAAATAATGGATTTCTAAAAGCCAGAGGATATTGAGAAAAATGCATCAAAGAAAAATGGACATCAGAGAAAAGGTGTTTAGTGAGATGAAGAATTAAGAGAAAGAATTTTCCTAGAATGTTGTACAAATGCATAGAGAGAAATTATAAAAGGGAAATATAGAGTATTACAAATTCTATATTTGTAGGTATTGTAGGTATACAAATTCTATATATTGTTGGTAGGGGGAAATGTCAAGAATAAACATTTAAAGAATAAAGAACATTTGTAATAATGAAGAGATTTTCACACTGAAAAGGCAATCAGGTTCTAAGCTGAATTTATAAAGCAAAAAAACCAACCTCCTCTACAAACACAGGAAAATTTTTAAATTTCCCAATATTTCCAAAATATTTATAAAGCAAAGAGGAACAGGTGGATATTAAGCTTCTTAGCAACAGTAATTACCAAAAGACAGTGGGGTCATACTTTCCGTATTGAGGGAAAATAACCTTGAATGTAGAATTTTAAGTCAAAACTAACATTCAGCCAAGTTCTCTTTAAAGGGTGAGAGTAGAGGCGACTGGGTGCCTCAGTTGGTTAAGTGTCAACTTCAGCTCAGGTCATGATCTCATGGTTCGTGAGGTCAAGCCCCACATCTGGCTTCTTGCTGTCAGCACAGAGCCCACTTTGGCTCCTCTGTCCCCTCCTCTCTCTTTCAGTCCCTCTCTTGCTCATTCTCTCTTTCTCTCTCCCTCTCTCATGTTCTCTTTCTCTCTCTCACTTCCAAATAAGTAAATAAATCTAAAAAAATTAAAAATAAAAGGTGAGTGTAAAATGATAACATTATACATGCGTAGAACAAAAACTCTATCAATTACTGACTCTTCTAAAATATGTACCAAGAGATGTATTTCAGGAAGAAGAAAATAAATCCTAAGTAAGATGTATACAAAAAATAGAGATAAACAAACATGTATTATTAAGCCAAAATGTGTTGGATATATGTGTCTATCAGAATTAAATCTGGAAATATTATAATGCATGCAACTTTATACTCCTATTTCTAAACAGATTTTATTGACATGAAATTGACAAAACACACAAAATTAATCATTTTAAAGTGAACAATTCAGTGGCTCATAGGGTTTATCAGGGCATTTGGATATGTTGTGCTTTCACATTCACTTATCTCTATTTTTTTAATTCTAATTTCTCTTGTGGTTTCCTCTTTAACCATTGGTTGTTTAAGACTATGTTGTCTTAAATATCTAAATATTTTAACATTTTCCCCAGGATTGTTGTGGATTGTTAACCTTAGGATGTTTTTGAGGACTGCTCAGTGCTTTTCCACTCCAGTGAGTCATGGGATCCTTCAGACAGGTTAGAACAGACACACATGATTATTTGTGACTATGATCTGCAGTTCTCTACAGAGTCAGGGATCAGGGTTCCACACTAGAAGCATGGGCTGCCATCTTCAAACTGCTGTGAGGGGCACCCAGGTGGCCCAGTGGGTTGAACTTCCGACTTCAGCTCAGGTTATGATCTCACAGTTCATGGGTTCAAGCCCCATATTGGTCTCTATGCTGACAGCTTGGAGTCTGGAGGCAGCTTCAGATTCTGTGTCTCTTGCTCTCTCTGTCTTTTCCTCACTCACTCTCTGCCTCTGTCTCTCAAAAATAAATAAACATTTAAAAAAATTGCTGTGAGCCTGAAAGGAGTGGGACAAAGGCAATTAAAAACCCCATAAAGTTTTCCTACTATTTTCAAGTTGCCTACTCCTTGATTCAGGATTCAGTTAGATGCTATAAACCTTTGACCATTTTTCAGAGTTCTAGCAAAATTGGTTCTGACTACTTCTGCTTGATTTCTTGATGTTTCTGTGGAGGCATGAGTGCTCAGAGACGCCTCCTGGGCCATTTTTACTGATTTCGTTCTCCTACACCCATATATTTCTACCCTGTGGGGAAACGGTACACTTTCCTGGGAAAACGTCAATTATAATTATCTTGAGAAAAGGTAGATAACTGAAGTATGACAGGAAATAAAGGAAACACTGAAGTACTAATCAAGATCTGACCCACAGAATGGAACAAGGTTCTGGAGGTTTTGTAGTTGATTTCAGTGAAACTTCTAGAAATAAATAACCCTGAGCATATAAGACATTGAGACTTATTCATTTCCCATAATTGCTTTTTGCTAATGTCTTTAAAGAATGATGAAACATGGCTAGGAAAGTTTATCATGAATATAAGGATCTTGCAATAGTAGTCTATCAATGCTAGTCTATACTAATAGAATTGATGATAAGAAAATCAACCACTCATATAGATGCCTAAATGACAGGTGATAAAGTTCACCACCCAACTGCTGGCTCAGAACTTAACTAACACACATTTCCTTCTAAAGTAAACAGAAATTCTTATTCAGTGTTTTATTAAAACATGAAAAAATGCATATCTGATCTGGAAGAAATAAAGTGTAATATCCGGGTGTCAGAAAAACAGAAGGAACTTGTAACTGAAGATTAAGCCAACAAGTTAGAGATTCAGTGGTCCCAAAGGATAGTTGGAACCTGGATATAAATTCACTAACAGTGCTCATGTAATTGGTCTGATTTTCCTAAAAAAATTTCAGCATAGAGGAAGAGAAGGACATGCAACCAAGGCTTACACAAGATTTTGGCCTCTGAATTATAGGTTTGCCACCGTTGCAGGCTGCAGTGGCAAATCCCCAGGTCTCAGAGGTCAGGCAACATTCTTTGCAGCAGCTGAGTGAAAGCAAAGGCAATGGGGGAACTAGAGTGAGCTGAGGAGGGCGGCCCATATACAATACTTAAAGTCAAATTTTAAGAAGTAAATACTGCTGGCAAACAAAGAAACAAATCAGCCTGAGTTGAGTAATTCCCTGGCCGCCTTCAGCTTCCGCGGGACCTAACTGTAATGGTGAGGGGGAACTCACATCATTCCTTAGTGGGTTTTTGGTCAGTCCTGCTCAACATTTTTACCCACAGCCAAATGAGGACTCCTTACACTCTGCTCCATGGCAGCAAGCTGTTCATGTCAATCATCAAATTAAAATAAGTGTTCTCAGCATTCCCTCACAAGCATAGATGTTTAGGCAAACCACATTACAATGGAATGTAAAGAATATCCATCTTGCCTTGTTTAAAACATTGTTTGAGCACTTTAGCATATTTTTTAATATGTACGCTGATTTCCCTGATGTCACCAGTAGGGTTTCAAAAATTGTTTAGTATTTATTTAATCCCTACAGAAGGCAGAGGGTAAAATGGGAAACAAAAATGAGATGTAAAAACAGCCATTGACCAATGTAATTGGAACTTATGGTAAGAAATATAAAGGCAGTTAACAGAGCTCATTAAAATAGAAAAAAGAGCTGTATATGTGGGCTGTGAGTGTATTTGAAGTCAGAAACTACTTTGGATAAGTGGGTGGTCATGAGAGGCCCCATTGACACACAGAGCCTACGTTCAAGGTTGATTTATGTCTTCTTTCACTGGAGGTCAATATGGTGTTTAAACTTACCTGATTGAACATGTAATGTTGTTATTAAAGGTACCTAATTAGAGTATGCAAATCTAACACAATTTCATCTATAATGACAATAATATTTTTGAACCAGATTGTTAAAATAAATATTCTGAACTTGCTGATAAATTTTTTAAAAGACTGCCCATAGACGCTTGCTCTACCCCGTATTAAGATGTATTATAAAACTGCAGTAATGAAAGCAGTGTGATACTGGTAGAAACAAATCAATGGAGCAGAAATTCATAAAAGCTATCCAAATTATTGGAAGCTTATATAAATGTAAAAGGTATAAATGGTTATTCCTGTGTGCTATAGTCACAGCCATAATCACTTCCCACCTTTTTTCTCTTTGTGCTGATACATAATTTATAGACCACAGCAAGGAGCTTCCTTGAATAAGGCTTTCAGTTGTGAGAAGCATAGCAGGAGATTAAGGGTAGGGGGTGGATAGTGAGTTTGGAGTATTTATTTTTGCAGCTCCCTTGCTGCTATGTTTTGTAGGCTTGATTGTACCCCTCTACAGAAAGCCACAGTTCTTATCAGGTGGCATTCTCTCCAGCTGCTCAGTGTTGTTCTGGTATCCCTCTCTTCCTTTGCTTCTCTAAGTTATGCTAAAGGTTGTACTATTGCTAATGGTCAGGGTACTTCACTTTTCTTTATTCATTTTCCTTATCTGCCAATATCTTTGGAAATGGTACCTTTATTAAACTTCCTTCAATGGTTTTCTGTGATTGTTCTATCTTGTCCTATCAGGGCTCTAACCGATTCATCAGAATGGGCTTGCATTTGCCACATGTTCAAAGAGTGGAAGGATAACCTCATTGCTGGGGAGGTGGGGAAATACCTTGTTAAGTCATAAATATCTTGTAAATTGGTTATTCACGAGACACTTTGCCATCCATGGGAAGAAGTGCTATCAGAAGACATTGGGACCAGCAAGATAGTAGGGGAAAGAGCTGACCCTGTTGGTTATAGAGACCGTACTCTGTGAAGAAGACAGATTGAGTGCCTTGAATTACTGGCTTATAACTTGTCTATGGGTGGGGGAGTAAAAATCAGACTCTATGATATGCTTGAAGGACTCTCTTCCAGTGGAGTGGCACAATTGCAGAGTTGGGTTGTTGAGTCCCACCAGGTTTCTTGTCAATGCCTGGGACCTAGGGATTCTGAGATGTGGGAGGAAGTACTCTGGGTAGATACAAATAAGCTGAGAACTTTGAAAGTCCTGATCTCCTGAAATTCTCTTGTTGATTAAGGGGCAGTTCCATCAACTCATCTGGTAGGAGAAGTTACTTCCAGAAAAACATCCTTAAGTAACTACTTCAGAGGTGATTGTCTTTCAAGGGATGCTGCTTGTTTTCAGAATTCATTCTGACCATTCCTCCCTGACTGCAATTTCGTAAAGAAACATGTCCCAGATGAACCCAGACCTAGGAAGTGTGAAGCAGTCTTGAGAAGACTCCTAAGACCTAGAAAACTGCACCAGTGGGAATCTGGAGAACAAATATGGGAATAGAGGCTTAAGTACTACCCCAAGGATGATATAATGTTGAGTTTTATTTATTTATGTATTGATCCGAAAAATTAAAATTATTGATGTAAATAGATTCACCTGAAATTTGGAATTTCATGTATTGATTTAAGCCCCTTGGAGTGGCTAAGTTTGCTTGTAGTTGCCTAGACTCAACTCATTGGCTTATGACCAATGAGATTCAATGCTGGAACTTTGCTAACATACTACAGAGGAAGCTGTGTACTGGCTCAGGGAGTTAAGAATGTTGAACTGAAAGGATTTTGTGCATACTTCTCAAATTCACCTATCGTGTATTTTTAAAAAGGCCTGGAGAACATTCATTTCTCTCCATCATTGAGAAATGCATTAGGAAGAGGTTCACTGAGATCCTTGAAAAGCCCTGTGGTGATGCCCTCTCTGGGACAAAGATGGTGGTGGAATATGAGTCCAGGCTGACGTCTTGATTTCTATGGAAATGATGAATCCTAGAGTGGGAAATGCCAGAAAGGATCTGGTGCAGTTACTTACAATAAGGCCCAGTCTTGGAGTCATAACAGACATTTTGACATGCAGGGGTCTTTGGTAATAAAGTACATGGGTAACGTACAAAGATTTTGCTTTATATAGACATTTTCTGAACTGTGATGGGCAGAAACATAATTTGGTCCACTGTGGAGGACGTTCACATCAACTTACCCAGTCCCCAGAAAACACAGTTTAAAAACAGAGCACCTCAGATGAGGAGGAAGCCAAATCCCTTAACGGAAGAGCCCTCAGCACAGGCACCAGTATATACAAGTGACCCTTGGAGCAATATGGGGGTTAGGGAAGAGAATTCCCCACATAGCTGACACTATGCATATGATCTCTGACCCTTCCAAAACTTAACTGCTAATAGCCTACTACTGACCCAAAGCCTCACTGAAAACATAATTAGCTAATTAACTCATATGTTGTATATGTATATTTTTCCCATAAAGTGAGCTAGAGAAAAGAAAATGTTAAGAAAATCATAAGGAAGAAAAAATACATTTACAGGGTGGTACTGTAAAAAGTCCACATATAAGTGGACCCGTTTAGTTCACACCATGTCGTTCAAGGGTCAACTATACTCTGAATTGTCTCGCCACTTTTTCCAGAGGGATCTGCAGCCATTTGCCAGTTTGCACCCAGGAAAGGGAACACTGGTCTTCTTGCAGGTTGTCGGAATGGGACTTTAAGAGACAGCAAACTCCTGGGGACTCACAAAGTCACTGTGGCCTCAGGTCAGAGAGGAGTCTTGGCCTAGGTCCACCTGTCTCTAAGGCCAGTAGAACCATTGCCCTAATTCTAGGTCTCTGTTGTAAATGTCCTAAGGTGATCTCAGTGGCCCCTGGCCTTCTTGATATTCCACTGAGGATTCCCTTAATGCCATTACACCACCTGGCCATAGGTGCAGGAAGTTCCCCAAGCATAGCTCTGGGTGCTTGGGCTTCTCCACTGTCTGTCCTCTACAATGACACGCTTTCCCAGACAGCCTTACGACAAACTTCTCTGCCTGTTCGGTCTTTACCTAAATGTTTCTTCTTCAAAGAGACTTTCTTGTTTACCTTATTTGAAACCCTATTCGATGCTGTGTGCTTTACCAAAACCTGTTTAATGTTATACACATTTAAATAGGGGCTAATATGGTAATGGGAACGGAGAGAAGGAATATTAAAGTGAAACAGGAGAACTGGGGTGCCTGGGTGGCTCAGTTGGTTAAGCATCCAGCTTTAGCTCAGGTCACAATCTCATGGTTCATGGGTTTGAGCCTCGACATCAGGCTCTGTGTTGACAGCTTGGAGCCTAAAGCCTGCTTTGGTTTCTGTCTCTCTTTCTCTCTGTCCCTCCTCCACTCATGCTCTGTCTCTCTCTCTCAAAAATAAAATAAACATTTAAAAAATTAAAAAAAATAAGAAGGGGGCTCTGTGTGGGCTGATGACACTAACATACCATAAGTTATGGGACATTTATCTCACTCTTGGCACCTAAAACTCAGAAGAGAAAAAATAAATAAAAAGACATCATGCATATACTGTAAAGCTATGTATAGTCATCTATTTTATTTATGCATAAACATGTATACAGTAGGTATATAACATAGTTTTTTAATGTTCACTTATTTATTTTAAAAGAGAGAAAAGGAGATAGAAAGGGAGAATTGCAAGCAGGCTTTGCACTGTCAGCATGGAGCCCGATGCAGGGCTTGATCCCACGAACCACGAGATCATGACCTGAGACGAAACTAAGAGTCAGACACTTAGCCGACTGAGCTGCCAGGTGCCCCATACTAGACATATAAAAATAAGACTGCAATCTTTTAAAATAGGGATGTCTTTGGGAAATTTGAGAGAGAAGAAATGGAAGAGAGTGTGTTTATAGCAAATGGAAAAACCGTAGTATCTGTCCAGTCTCTATGGCCGATTCAATAGTTTCTACATCCATGTCTAAGTGTCATTACCTAACTTTTTAAAGTTTGTTTATTTATTTTTGAGAGAAAGAGACAGAGAGAGAGAATCCCAAGCAGCTTCTACTGACAGTGCAGAGCTACACGTGGGGTTAAAACCCATGAACCCAGAGACCATGACCAGAGCCAAAATTAAAGTCAGATGTTAACTGACTGAGCCACCCGGGTGCCCCATTACCTAATTTTTTGTAATGAGGCAGAGGGGTGTGGAGGATGAAAATGGAAGGTAGACAAGGAGAAGCTCATGAAGGTTCCTCTACTCCATTCTAGGAGTTTTAGACTTTGTCCTATGGGAAAAGGCAAGCCACTGAAACTTTCTTGAAGTAAGGAAGCAGACAAATCTTTCCTTTTGTGCAAATCACTCTGGCTATCATATAAAGGAATAAAAAATGGGAGTCCAGTGCAAGACAGCAAAGAAGAGTGCCTCATATGTGGGGAAGCAGTGGGAAGGGATAAAAAGAGGGAGTGGAAATCAGGATCCTCACGTTGTGTTGATTGGCTTATCATGGCATAATTCAGTATGTGAAATAGAACTGGAATGATTAGATCCAGTTCTGCCTCCAGCCTAAATCCCCAGGCTTCACACAACGTAGAATCATTCTGCTGAATTAGATGCCAATCATCATATCGAAATGTGGTACAGGATGATAATGAATGTCCAAACAATGTTGTCCAGCACTATATCTAAGTGAAATGAAATATTTCTTATTTGTAAGGTCTCAAGGGAAAAAATCTGTTTTAAATGATTCTTCTTAATTGCTACCTAAAGTCCATAAAAATTTAAGAGTTGCCACCTCAAAGTGGCGGTTAACACATGCTTTGCATTTTCTTAAAACTGTAAAAACTGAACTTCTATGAAAATAAATCAGTAATTACTCACGTAAACTTTTTTGAATCAACAACCATCATTCTATAGGGCTTGACTTATAAAAATCCTATATAAAGTAGATCAAAAGTATAGCAAAATTATACATAGTTAAGAATACTGAATGAATATCCTAATGAGTAACAGAAAACTAAAAGTAGCATTCCCATAGTTTCAAATAACAGTTTTGGTAACATTAAGTAAATAGATGTCAAAGAAAATATCTAATCCACACCATAATAATCAATCAAATGGAAAGGTCAGAAATATTTACCAAAGTGAGGTGTGAAGCTACTGGTTACATAATATATTAAAAACCCTAATTTCATTTTTCTTGGTTTTTACCCATAGAGTTCACAGAAATAGAAAATCTAACATATAGAAAGTATGTACACATGTATTTTTTTTAATTAGTCCCAAAAGTCATACATGCAAGTGTTTGGTTTACAATCCATGCATATATAAAGGCCAAAGATGTTGGTACAGCATTTTAATTAACCCATGGGTCACCAAGGTTCAACAGAAGCCCAGGAGAAAGTGACAGAGACAAATTGAATCTTTTACAGCTCATTATATTCTGCTAGTGAAAATCAAATGTTCATGGCTAATATCCTGTCTAGAAACCTGTTTCTATACTTCTTTCTCTAGATGCACTGCAAATCAGTATTTCATCAAACTTTGAGAAAAAAATTAATACATCTCTTTGAAATATTAATTCCTATGACTCCTGATTTCTTGAGTAGAAAAAAAGGGAAAAATCACATTTAAGAAAATAGTCCTTTTCTTTTTTTTTCCTGAGGATCTCTAAGCACGATTCATGTTTTCAGCATTTGGTAACAAATGAGAGATGAAGCGCGTCCTAAAAATTTTTCTAATCTTGACTTGTACTTGAAGGCAGAGGGATAAGGAGGGAAAAGTACAAATCATGAATATTCACAAGCCGGTCCTTTGAGTCGTTCTACGGAAGCCGCCTCCCAGGAAGCCACCGTCAGGTAAAGGAGTCCTGGTCCCTTAGCAGGTGGTGCTGGGATTCTTAGAGGTGGCAGCTTCTGTGCCCGTGGCTGGATTGAAGGTGTGCAGCCAAAGCCTCAACCCAGCATTCCCTGCAGCAGGTGTCTCTGGGGCCAGCAGCCTACAAAGCAGAGACACAGAAGCAGTGAGTTACTCCTTCTGGAATGTTGGAGGAGCTCCTCAGAGGGAGCACAGCACAGCCTCAGACATGGCCATCCTCAGCCAAGACAGATTTGAGGGGCTGGCAGTAGTCCTGGTGGTCTGTTCTTCCTCTTCTCCCATCTGCGGGACACAAAGAACACCAGGGTGCCCTTCTTCTGCTGCTGAGCTGTGCGCTCAAAAATCTGCGCTCCCCCAAGCTGGGTGGTATGGGGGAGCCCACTGAAACATGCCACCAGCCCTTCTATTTTCTCATCTCCTGAAAGAGCACACCTTAAACCTTGCACGTGGGGTTCAAGATGCCAGCTTTGAGACAAAAGTCACCCTGCACCCATCATGCCCTGGGGACCCATGGCTGTGGCTTGATAGAAAGGCTGTTTAGTGGTTGTCACTCTTCTTTTTGCTAAAAAAGCCTGTGCCACCTCGTGCCCTGCATTCCCCATGCAGAGCCAGCTTCCTGAATGCAGGAACTCCTGTGACCCAGAGAAGCCATCTCTGTGAATCCTCCTTTAGAGGAGCAGGGCCAAATTGCGAGTCTCAGGGAACAGGCCAGGTTGGTTGATCTGAGTGCCTCCCTCTGTGATCCTGCGTCGGTTTGCATAGCAATATGTTGGTCCCAGACATGAAACTGTCTTCCTTTACAGGGGAACAAACAAAAAAAGCAAACCAACACACAATTTTTAAAATAACTTAAAAGCTCAACTGAGCATGAAATTGAGGTTGGGAAAGACCTTGATAATTGTAATAAATATTGCAAGCGATCCAGAATTGACATGTGGATTAAGCTAAAAAAAATCAGTTTTCATTGTGGAAGAGTCAGCGTCATTCTGCTTAAGGCTTCATCCAAATGATCCTTAAGCAGAAAGCCCTGCGGCTGGAGCGTGCCTGAAATCGACCCCACAGGGTGGCGGGCGATGGGGGCTTCCTGGGGTGCTGGCGCTCTGCACTTGCTTCCAGAGCAGGAACACAGACACCCCACATCCCTGCAGGAAGCAGGAACAGGAATCGAAAGACAGCTACCTGGCACCAGGCTGGCACAATCTGTTCAAGGGACTTGTCTGCCGGCATGGGGTCAGCGTGAGAGAGAAGGACCAGGGAACAGACTTTTCCTCCAGCCACAGAGTCTCCCAGAGACGCTGAGTGATTGGCGCCAGGTTTAGGGCCAGAAGGAGAGCTGAGGGCTGCACCCCCCTTCAATCTTATTATCCATGCAGAAGATTATTTTTATGTCCCAGATACTGAGGATCTTCATTTTCATAAAGTGGCATGTTTGAGGGATGTTTGCACTCAGTGGCTTCCCTCTTTGTCTTCTCTTGATGATTATATTAGATAAGGAATTGTTAAATTAGCCAGAGTCAAGGCAAGAGAGAAGGAAGAACAAAACATACAAAAACAAGACATCAGTTAAAATGCAAATGAGAGCCCAGGTGGATAGCAATGCAGTTAGATTTCGTTTTAGAAATCCAACATTTCTATTTCTATTTTGGGAATCCAACTAACATACATGATTCTAGGTATAGTTTTATGTTGTTATTTTGGTGAAAAACTCAGAAAGAACCTTACATGTATGACTCTAGACATGATAACAAGGGGTCTATTGAGTAATCACAGAACCTTCCAGCCCTGATATCAGCCTTACATGTTTCTGAAATGAGACCTGAGACTAGGGCTTTAACCTGCTGGTATCTCCGCAGAAATACAGCCTCTTGGCCTCTCTTTGGCAAAAAGAGAGCCGATGTGTAATTTTATAACAAATACATGAATTTTACATATGGCAGGCTAAGGGGGGACAAAGATGCAATGACTCAAAGACCGGTTTAAATAGATCCTTCTTCTCAAATACCCTTCACACCTACCTGTGCACAGGTGGTATGATCACACAAACAAGCACATACTGAGGCAGCTAATGGCTACTGCATTCGGACTCTACTATCTGCCCCCAAACAACCACGAATGTTCTTATGAGTTTGAGAGTCTACTATGTACGAAGCATAATGATGCAGCAATTACCTATGTTAAAAGAAAATTTAGGGAGCTTTACTTGATATGAACACTTTATGGAGTGATAAGCAGACTGTGAACAGTGCTAAAAATGTGAACTGTGAAGGTTTCAATCGGGAAAGTGGTATGAAAGTCAGAGTCCCGAAATTATGGGCTGGTTTGTAAAATGAAAATGTTTAATTTCATAATGGTTGCATAAAACAATGGGCATTTCCAGGCAGCAGGGGATTGGTTAAAAGTGATTATCTTATATCATTTGGTACAACAAGTTCATAGTTAAAATCTTATATCACTTTAACAAAATGACTTAAGTTTTGTTTATGATTTTCAGAGGCATTTGCAAGAGAGAAGTTAAGGTTTGCTTATATTTATGAAATAAGCTAGCTTACATTTTGTTACATGACTTAACCAGTCTTGTCTGTTTGGGGGATTTACAAAGCTGGGTTCCAATTTATTTCATTTCATTCAACAGTAGATGAAATTCCTATCTTTCTAGATGAACAGATTGAAGCTTTATATTCATTTAATGTAAATAGGCCTACCTGGAGAGGAGTCAAAGATGTTTTTATTAATTTGTATGAAATGTAGATATAGTATGGTCTTATATTATAAAACAGAGGGTGTATTAGCACCTGTGCTAAAAATGTGAACTTTTACTTGGGCGAGACTTTTGCACACCAGAGAGCAAGGTGAAAGAGACTTTTTAAAATCTTTTGAATTTCATTTTTCTCTCTCATTTATTAGAACATTATCAGAAATCAGGGTAGATTATAAACAAAATGTAACAAGCCTAAGGGACAACATTCACCAAGAGGTTATTATTATTAACAGTGAACAGAAGCTGAACAAGAGATGTAGATGACTACTGAATTTTACAGAAAAATTAGACTTTTTGCACCACTGAAGTCTAACCAAACACCACCAAAGACAAATGCTTCCCTACTTTTCTTGTTGTAGATGTTCTTTTGTTTTGTTTTTCAAACCTTTATCAAACTTGTGCCTTTAACCTCTGATAGGTCTGAAACAAAAAGAGAATTAAAACTTTTGACATTTAAGTGAAAGTGATAGGTTTTAGACACTGCCTGGTGAACTTGAGTTCATGAGGAGCAGCCAGTCCCGTTCAGGTCACAAGCAGGTACAGATAACAACACGTTGGCACATCTGTCAGCAAAACAGGTTTTCAAGTTCCAAAGACTACGGTCCCTCTGAAGTGCATCCAGGATGACAGCTTCTATCAGAGTGCTGAATTCACCATGATCACTTTCCGAGTGAAAGAAATTGCACTCCAACACAAAGTTTGGACAGTAAATAATCTCCCGTTTTCCCCCTTAATGTTCTGCGAGATTGTGGCTGGTATAGACATATACCAAGTTCCCAAAGCAAAGGGCAAAAAATAGACAAGATGTTTTCAAGGATTCCAAAACTTGGGATTGAAATTCTTAGTGCTTTTGAAGATAACAGCATATAGAAGCCAAAATTCTTGACAACTCAGAGTCAAAATACTTTTGGAGATACCACGGAAAGTTTGGACAACTCCAACCATAGACACGGCCGCATGGCAGAGAATCCAATGCTATCTAAAGAGAAAATTTCCACCTTTTGAGAGAGATTTCACCTTTCCTTGATCTCTGATTTCACATAGTTGAACTTTTGCTCTTATCTTTTTTTTTTTTTTTAGTATAGTTGACACACAGTGTTACATTACTTTAGATTTAAAACATAGTAATGCAACAAGTTTAGGTCATTTGATTTTAATCGATTAATACATAGATTTAGCCCACCAACAAGAGTTTTAAAAAAACACAAGAAACTTCCTATGAAGCATCAAGAAAAGATCACTCCCCATGTCAAGGAACTCAAGCTCTTTATTTTCCAAGTGAAGCACTGAGTGTATAGAAATTTGAATTAATGATATCTAGAGCCAATCTTATCCACAATGTGCACTTGATATAAGTTGTATTTGGGAAATATGTTCTCTCTGCATCCTGGATTAAGATGTTGGTGAGCAAGAGCAGATCAGAGTTTACTTTTGACTAAGGAGCATCATTGGGCAAAACTCACCACTCCACCACTCTTTTCTGACAGTGGAATCAAGGGGATAGAATGGATCAGCAATAGACAAACTTTTCTCTCTCTCTCTCTCTCTCTCTCTCTCTCTCTCTCTCTCTCTCACTCTCTTTTAGTTTAGGAAATGTCTTACAGGAGAAAATTGTTTTTAGGAAAACAGTAAGGATACACTTATGAAAGCAACATGTGAGGGCTTGGAGGAAAGGCGATCACAAAAACTTTAAAGTTCTCTTAAGGTTCATGATGTGAGCTTCCTCAAGCCCACTGTGCTCCACTCAAAGGTGGCTTATATTTGAAATAGTTTAGAGGTTTTATTACTTAACACTGCAAGAAAAGATTTTTATTTAAAGTTTTATGATTTGCTCTACACATTTCAGTGTATTTTGCCAGCGTTTTACATATTATACATATGACCTGACACAAATACCTAGTAGTATGTCTGCATACATTAATTCTAGTGAATAATACACACCCACATGGGAAAAAATACATAGTTTGTGAATTTTGATTTTAGACATAAGAGAGAAACAAAGTCATATACTTCAATAACTCATCTGGGAAGCAACTCTTCATTCTAAACCCCAACTGAATCATGGAACTGATCACTGGTGAGAAGCTTAACAGCTCATGATGCCCAGAGTTCACTGTCATAATTGGCAGAAATTCAAGCTGGTCGAGATTTACATAAGATTTCATATTTACTTTACACCTTTAAGACATTTCTTAAGGTAGATGGCATAATACCCTCTTTATGGATAAAAAAAATTACAGGAACAAAAGATTAATTAATTTGCCTATATTCTTTCATTAGTTTGTTAATGGTACTAATGATGAAAATTATGAGTCTTTTGATAATAAGTTTTTGTTGTTCTTCTCTCTAGACCAGTGTTTTTCAAAATACTTTTGACTAGGATCTATATAATCAAAATTACATTTCATAAACAACACAATAAAATATACATCAACCAACACTAAAAATGAAATAGATTTATGAAGCAAAACTTAACATTTCTTTCTTCTTTTTCTTTCTCTTTCATCTCTCTCTTTCTCTCTCTCTCTCTCTCTCTCTCTCTCTCTCTCTCTCTCTCTCTCTCAATTGCTATTCTGGTCACGTAGTCTACTTCTTTTCTTTCGACCAGATATACAGACTGAAAAACACTGCTTTAAATTTTATATCATCACATGCCGTTTTTGTTGTAATTTTGCTCTATTATTAAGTTTTAGAAAAATAAAGCAATCAGAAAGGCCCATGTGCTTTGCTTCTTAAAACAAGGATGATATTATCTCAACAATTATTCATGTTTTTTAACAACTTATAAATAATTAAACAGCTGTCAATTTTGTATATGCTCTCTAGATTTTATTTGTTGTTGTTGTTTGAAGTTTTGGTCAGTGTTGAAATGTTTATGTCTGTTGATATTTTTAGGTACTTGAAATCACGATGTCTGAGAACTAGGAAAAATGACCCCATTATCTACCTACTGCTAGTTCTGGCTCTTACGTACTTCTGGATACGTAACTAGATCTCTAAAAAGCTGACTTTGCCAAGAGAATATGGCTGTTTTTCAAGAAGAAACAATTATTTTGCAGTTTGGAAAAGCAAACTTGTCTGATGAATATCCAGCACAAAGAGGCTTACCTTACACAGCATTTTTTTTTTTTGAGGGAAAGGTGTTACTGATTTCTTTAAATCTACTGAATGCTGCCAACCTGTGCTGTCCGAGAAGACAAATACAAGCCATATGTGACTACTGAGCATTGAAATGTCAACAGCATGACTGAGGAACTGGAATTTTAAATTCATTTAATAACAATTTTCATTTAAATTAAAAAATGAGGACTTACCTGGTTAATGGGGGAAAATCACTGTGGGAAACCCTAAGCATATGAATCTATTTTTAATAAAATCTAATTACACATCAAGTATTTCCAATGAAGATAGAGCACACTTGAACTGAGATAAGCTATACGTGTAGAGCATACCCCAGAATTCAAGGACTTAAAACAAGCGCACAGGGAGGAGTTGAGATGGCAGACCAGCACGGGACCCCGGGCTCGCCTCACCCTCACACACAGCCCCGTCAAATGAAATCACCTTGAATGCCTAGGACACTGATCTGAAGATTGAGAGAACAGTCTCAGGGAAAGAATGTGGCAGGTATGTGAAAGGAAAGAAAAGCTAAGCTACTGTACCATGGAGGGTTAGGAAAGCTTCTCACAGAGAGAAGAAAGAGAGAGGGCGAGAGAGAGAGCAATGCATCAGGTTCCTGTAAGAAAACACATCCCCTAAAAGTAGCTAGAGAGAAAGAATGGAACCATGTGCACAAGAAAACTGCTCCCCAAAGCCACTGGCAGGGGAAAGGAGAGAGTTTCAGTACCTCTAGTTTTTTTATAAACAGCAGAGCACAAAGTCTGGGGATTCAGAGGTCAGTGCCAGGCAGTGTCCTGATGAGTACGCAGGGCAGAGCCCCGGCAGGGCTGACGACCCCCGGGGTCTCACAGATTCCCCTGCTTGAGGTACATTTGGTAGAGGAGATGTGGCCACTCTGCAGGCCGAAGGCCCAGCAAACACCGTCATGCCGCCCGTTCACCCATATAGGAACAGACCCGGGGCGGGGCAGCAGACCCCGGTGCCCATTGGGTGTTGCAATTTACCATGACCTCCGAGCTGGTGCCACTGCGCGGTTTCGTGACCGTCTCCTGGGACAAGAGCCTCTCCCGAGGCTCCGCTGGGGTCCAGGCCACAGGGGTCCCGAAGTGTGAGGTTCATAGCTACACCCGAGGTAAAACCCAGGACAGAGGCACCACCTGGCAGGTGAACAGCTTGGAAACAGACAAGGTGAAGGTGAGGATCTGACAGAAGCTGGGGCAAAGGAGGGGTGACTGTGCCTCTGTGAGAGGGCGAACTTCCTGCTGCAGAGACTAGAGAGTGAGGCTGAAGCCATTTTTACCCCATCCCATCAGCATTGATCCACCTACGTGAACTAATTAGAAGTTAAATACAGAATTGAAAAATAAAAACAAAAAAAGAATGCAAAATCCCGCTAATAATTCTTTATGTTGATTTCATGTCAAAAGAATAATATTTTTGATATATAATTAAAGTAAATGTCACAATTTCTTTTTACTTTTTTAAGGCTACAAGCAAACTTATAAGTGCGTATGTGGTTGTGTCTATTGATCTATCTGTTGGACAGCACTTTTATAGAACTTTCCCGTTCCCCATTTTGCGCACATGCCCCAATATCAAAATACTTCATGTAATTCAGGATTAATAGATTCTTTGAAGCCTAATCATGAGCTTTGTCCAGGTATTTCAAATAAAAAGACATGTCTTATTTCTGTATCCATTGTAGAAATGGAAACTGGATCTCTGGGAAGTTTAGTGACTTAAAGTAGCTCAGCTAGCAAGTGTTGAAGCTGGAGTAAAACTAGGTTTGATAGCTTTCATTATTTTCTCAAAATTTGCACTTAAGCATGTAAATACTATTCTTAACTGCATGGCTCCTTTATTAGTTTTTCAATGATTTTTTAAATGTTTATTTTGAGAGAGAGAGTGCACAAGCAGGGCAGAGGCAGAGAGAGGAGAGAGACAATTCCAAGCAGGCGCTGTGCTGTCAGCGTGGAGCCCGACACAGGACACAATCCCACACATCATGAGATCATGACCTGAACCAAAATCAAGAGTTGGAGGTTTTACCGATTGAGTCACCCAGAAGCCCCTTTAAATGATTTTTGTATGAGAAAGATAAATATCAGACCCCATGAAACTTTAAAATGATGTGAAGACTTTGAAAATGATTATTTATATTTGAAATGTACCATTACAATGGCTACAGATAGCAAATTTAAAATATATAGAAGTAAATGAAGACCATACTTTATTTACCAAAAAAGATCATGTTTCTTAACTTGTAACTTGGCCCTGAGATGGGCAAGGTGGGAAGCAGTAGAGGCCCTGAAAGACCAGTGCGGCCGGAGTACAGGGGAGAGTGGACGGATATCACCTGGAGAGGTCGAGGAAGCCACACTGTTATGTGGTCTGTCATAGACAGTTTGTCCCAAACCCAAGAAGAAGCCAGGAAATACATTTCTGGGTTAAGACTCCTTGGGTTCTCACAAGAAAAATGTGGTGGCACTTAGACTAGTTCCAAAGCCTTTAAACTTGCCCTCTACTCATTTTATAGATTACCACAAGATTACTCTTCCCAGAGCGTCCATCCACTTGGAATGCCTGTCCTTCTTTGTTTGTATATCCTAAATACTGTCTTTTTAGGTCTCATGCCACTTCTTACGGAGACTTCTCGGACCCCACAGACAACAATAATTGTATCAGTTTTTTATTTCATAGAAAGTTTTCTTTATTGTTCTTATAATGTTTATCATATTCTTGCTTAGACCAACATTTTCTTTTTCTAATTTTGTTTTTAATGTTTTATTTATTTTTGAGAGAGAGAGCGAGAGAGAGCATGAAGGTGGGGTCAGAGAAAGAGGGAGACACAGAATCTGAAGACAGGCTCTAGGCTCTGAGCTAGCTGTCAGCACATAGCCTAATGCGGGGCTTGAACCCAAGAACCACGAGATCATGACCTGAGCAGAAGTCGGACACTCAGCCAACTGAGCCACCCAGGCACCCTGAGACCAAAGTTTTCAAGTTGTGAATAGTAACCCATTTATAACTCACATGAACATTGGGCTCAGGGCTGACAGCTCAGAGCCTGGAGCCTGGTTCAGATTCTAGGTCTCCCTCTCTCTCTGCCCCTTCCCTGTTTGTGCTCTGTCTCTCTCTATCCTTCAAAAATAAATAAATATTTAAAAAATTAAAAAAATAAAATAAAATAAAATACAAGAGTGCATTTTTGTAATAATTTGTGTATATTATTTAATAAAAGCACAGTATTTTATACAGTATTTCATGCTGGTAAATTTTAAGAAACACTGTTAACTAGAATGTATTTTTTCTTGGACATGTGCTCAATCATATTTATCTATTTGTAAAAAGTGTTGAGCAGAGTACAAAGCATTTAAAGATGTTTGTTCAATGTGTGCATCATAGTGTTCTGTGTTCCTATTATTTCCTTGACTAGACTTAATAAGTCTAAATACATCAATCACAAAAAATGTGAATGTGGTAAATCACTTATAAAAATATAAAATAAATGAGTAACAAACATTTCTGTGCATTTCTAAGAAGGAATCAGCATTTATTGACTGCTTTTGGTACTAGACATTACTCAAATGCTGATTCCTTAATTAAATGTATCTAATTTGTGTTCTAATTCAATATCTACATAATCCTGATTGTCCCCACTTTACAAATGAAGAAACTGACCAGGCCAAATACCTTAGGTTGGTCCCCCCAGGAAACAAACAGATTCTTGTCTTGGTGCGGGCTCCTATAGCAAAATATCATGAACCGGGTGATTTATAAACGACAATGTATTTCTCACAGTTCTAGAGAATGAGAAGTCCAATATCAATTGCCTTCAATTCTGCGTCTGGCTGGGGCCTGCTTCCTTGTTCAAAGACAGCATCCTCACATGCTGGAAGGGAAGAGGGAGCTGTCTGGAATTTCCCTTAGAAGGGCACCAATCCTATTGATAGGGCTCCACCCTCCTTCTCTAATCACTTCCCAAAAGCCTGTCTCCAAACACCATCACACCGGGGTTTAGGCTTCAAAATATGGATTTGGGAGGGATGCACAAAAATTCAGTCTATAGCAACTCTGAAGCAGAGATTGGCCTCCAAGAGGTTTATTGGCTAAGATCCCGTGGGCAGGAAGAGAAATCCACATTTCCAGTATGGGTTGATTTTGGGCAGATTGGATCACTGCTCCCATCACAGTAGGGAGTATTTAATGAAACAATGCCATACTTGGTGCATGACTTCCATTTCTGTTGGTGGCAGTAATAATAGACCAGCTTTGGGCAGTGGGAATCCATGTTTGGGTCAAGGCATGGCCTCCATTCCTGAAATCATGGCTAATTATTTCCTGAATTCATTTTGGTAGACACTAACAATGGCTGGCTGAGTCATTTTGTCTACTTCATTGTTTAGTGCTTCTCCCATCATGGGTGCTCGCTAATTGGTGCTGATACATGATGAAAGTGCTCACACTTTGTGCCTGCTTCCATAGATCCATATACACGCTGCTTCTCCGATGTTCCTTGCCCTCCAGCTTCTAGGCCTTTGCCTAGAAATCAACGACATGAAGCATTTCCTGTGAGTCTATGTATATTCTTACCTCAGCCCATTTCTCTTTCCACACAAAGCAGATGACCAAGGGTAGTGTCCAAAACTTTGTCCATTTGAGGCTTTCCTCTGAGCGTTGTCTTTCAGCTTGCACTTATATATTTAGCTAGCCCATTCATGAATGCCTTGATCTTTTCCCTTTTTGTCAAGCAAGTCATAAGAGGCCACCTGTGCAGCTGGAGGTGTCAACTGAGAAAGAGACAATAGTTAGCCATGGTGGACACATGAGGAGCTGGTTTATATGCTCATGAAGTTTATTTGTTCTCTCTGACTTGCTTGTTGCTTGTACACAATCCTGCATGTACTATGCCATCTTGTTTTTGTTGGGCTTCACAACCCAACTCATTTTGGACATCCATCAGTGGCTGCATCGTCCCTTGATGTTCTGAGGTAAGATGCTCCATTTCTACCAGCCTAGTGGCACAACAGGAGCTGTTTTTCTAGTGATATTTAATTATCTGCATTATCTGGCATTATCTGGGCATGATCCAAACCCCCAAAGATCTAGATTTCTAATACCATAAAGTCTACTAGCTTATATTGCCCAAACAGTGGGGCTGTTTCACTGCAACCAGGACCTACTGTAGAACTCTTTACTGTTCTAGACTTTCCTCAAAACTGGCAGATCTTCATCACTCCTGGTATGTGCTGGGACCATCTGCCCCCCACACCTACGTAATGTAACATTACGTACAGGGCTTTTACACGGCCAGTGTGGCTCAGCAGCTGGCAGTTTTACTTATGCACTACCTCACCTCTGTAGGATAAGAAACTAAATATAATGACTTACAAAACAGAAGTATATAAGAAAACAAAAAATGAAAATGCAGTTGTAGCACTCTTTTTTTTTAAAAAAAATTTTAACATTTATTTATTTTTGAGAGAAAGAGCATAAGCAGGAGAAAGGCAGAGAAAGAGAGGGAGGCACAGAATCAGAAGCAGTCTTCTGACATGGGGCTCGAAATCACAAACTGTGAGATCATGACCTGAGCTGAAGTTGGAAGATCAACTGACTGAGCCACCCAGGCACCCCGAGATGTAGTACCCTTAATAGTAAGGTAAAATTTAAGACAACATATTAAAAGAGATAAAGAAACAGTAATAATATCATTAACATGAAAAATACACTGAGATATAACAAACATGAGTCTTTAGATACTAAACAATACAGCTTATAAAGCAAATTAGGAGATGCCTTTTATCTAGTCTTCCATGTAAGGTGCCCGTAGTCTCCACTTCATCCTGACAATTAAAAAGTTGAACAAAGTGAAAAATTGACTCATTTTAGATCCATAGGAGAAATGAGATCACAGTGCAAACTGCCCCCAAAGTTGGAGAGACAGACAAAATATAGAAAATTATAACTACTGGAGCAAAAATCCCCAACTAGAAACCTCTGTGGGAACCAGTACCAAAGTATGATAAACATGAATTATAATTGATAAATTTCCAGAGACTCAGTCTAGAAAACTCGGTGCATTAAAAACGCCAGGGATAGAGAACACCCTTGTGAGTTTTAACTCAGGGAGCTTTACCAAGTTTTAACAGCGAAGATCAGAGAAGGATCCCCTCTTGCTTCCATCAGGGAGAAAGGGAAAAAGAAATATGCCAGAGGGTTCTGTAAGCCTGCCCTCACAGGGAATTATTTAACCAGAGTTTAATTCCTGAATTTTTATCAGGGCCTACCTGACCTGCGGGAAGGGAAATACTGAACTCTAGCTTCCTCTAGCCAACCTGTCCTACCTAAGAAAATCCTTGTGAATTTCATAGCCAAGAGGCAGAGATTACTGAGAGATTGAAGTTAATCATAGGACTATAGAACACTTCCCCTCCCCCTACACCTTACTCCCTTATTACTAAAGTTCTATTTATTGAAGTTTCTTTCACCCAGGGAGTGAAAATACCTCACCTCTGGCTTTCTTCCAAAAACTGCAAGGCATACTAAATAGAAAACCACAGTTTTAAGACAGAGTAAGCATCAAAACTAGACTCAGATATGGCATGAATGATGGGTTCAGAACATGAATTTAATGATGACAAATATTCTAAGGACTTTAACAGAAAAAAGTAGCCTGCAGGAATATATAAATGGAAAGTATTTCATGTTTATGAATAAGAAGACTCAACATTGTCAAGATGGCAATTCTTCCTAATTTGAGCTATAAATTCAACCCAAACCAAATCAGAATCCTATTAAGTTATTTTGTGGATATTGATAAACTGATTCCAAAACTTATATGGAGAGCACCATACCTAGAATCTTCAACTGGTATTGAATAAGAAAAACGTCAGAGAACTGACGCTACCTGACTTATAGATGTACTAAAACTATAATAATCAAGAAAGTGTGGTATTGGTGAGAGAAGAGACAAATTGATTAGTGGAACAGAATAGAGGGCCCAGAGATAGATCCAGATTCATAGAATCAACTGATCCTTAACAAAGGAGCAAAGATAGTCTTTTCAAAAAGGGTGCTGGAATAACTGGACATGGTATGTCAAAAAAAAAATCTAGACCTAAACTTTACACCCTATACAAGTCTTACTTCACAATGAATCATTGAAACAGTCATCAAAACCTGAAAAATAGCAATATATCCAAGAAAGTAGAAAGATGTTATTAATAAACATGAAGAAGAGAAGATAGCAACATTGATTTTTAGAAGATTTTTGATAACTTCAAAGACATCAAAATTAAAAATTTTTTAAGTTTATTTATTTTGAGAGAGAGAGAGAGACAGAGAGCACAGGTGGGGGAGGGGGAGAGAGACAGAGAGACAGAGAATCCCAAGAAGGCTCTGTGCTGTCAGCTCCATGGAGGGCTCAAACTCAGAAACTGTGAGATGATGACCTGAACCAAAACCAAGAGTTGGATGCTTAACTGAATGAGCCGCCCAGGAGCCCCTGAAATTACACATTTTAAACGGCAAAACCTCCATAAATTAAAAAAAACTTAAAAAATAGTTTGTGGAAAGGAATTTGTTACATAAAAAGAAAAAATGTTGCTTTATTGCCCACATTATATAAAACACCTATAACTCAGTAAAGAAAAATCAAACAACCAAATAAAAGGAGAGACTGACCATCTGGGAATGCACAACTGGCAGTAGAGAAAGACGAATAGTTGGCAAGTATTTTAAAAGCTTCATGACCTCCCTAATAATCAAGATGATTTAAAATTAAATCAGCAATGCCATCCTTTCCCCACTCACCAGATTACTAAATCCATGTTTAATAAAGTCAAATATTCGAGATGATAAGTGGCAACTGGTATGCTAATGCACTGCCTAAGGGCATGTAGTTTGATAAAGTTATTTCTAAAGGGTTATTTGGACGTATTTATTTAAAAGTGTTGGAAAACTGTGTTATCTGAATCAATAATTATTTTTTCTATCCTAGAAAATCACTGGCAATCACACACCTATGTATTTCAGTTTTGTTTATGGTGAAACAAAATAGAAAACAATTTAAGTGTCCCACAGAGAAAATGGTAATTAAATCATTATCTTTGTAATAATACAGTGAAATAATATGCCGTGGTAAGAAAAGGATAAGTTAGATCTTTGTATATTGACTTAAAAAGAATCTCAATACAATTTGCATTAGAAAAAAAAATGGATATTGCAAAGCCAGGCTTATATATGGTATGATATACTGTAAAAATCTGTAGGAAAGTTATACAGTACTAGATTGTGGTGGGAAATATGTGGAAAGTGATGCATTCAAGTGATGATGGTCACCAATGAAAGAACTGGGTTGGGGGAGGTCAAAAGAGTATATTTTATTTGTAGTGTATGAATTTTTTACATCTACCCATGACTTTCCAATATATTTAAAAATAAAATGTAATGAAATTTAAACTAAGGAGAAATGAAAAAGAAAACAAAATAAAAATTTAATTTTGTTTAAAATGAAAAGTAAAATGTATTGTTTATATATTAAAGCATTTTTTCAAGTGTTTTTGCCAATATTAGCTTATTTAACAATCCTCATACTGATTCTGTGGATCAGGTACTATTTTTATCCCCATTCTAAAGATTAAGAGAGGCACAGGGCATTTAAGTAGGATCAAATCTGGGGCGCCTTGGTGGCTCAGTTAGTCAAGCATCTGACTTCGGCTCAGGTCATGATCTCATGGTTCGTGAATTCGAGCCCCGCATCAGGCTCTATGCTGTTTCCCTCTTTCTCTGACTCTCCCCTGCTCACACTCTGTCTCTCTCTCTCAAAAATAAATAAACACAAAAATTAAAAAAAAATAAGTAGGATCAAAGGAGCATTTTATGCTCTTCATACATTTAAGAGGGAAAGGAGTTAAAAAGTAGACAGAGTTAAAGGTGGGCAGTTTCTTCTAAGGAAATATTTATTCAGGGCCACCCCTGAGAGATTTCTATAAACCGTATAGGAGAATATCTGGTCCAAATGGAAAACTCCAAAATAGACCTGATGATATAAAACTTAAAATTTGGCCCAGCTCTAATGGTAAAGGAAAGATCTAATGTACTTGCCATAAACTGCTATGTCCTCATTTCATTATATATTCTTTGGATTTAGCTGGTTTAGGACAAATCAAGAAGCCTCATGATTATCCTTACTTTTAAATTACAGTCATTTCTAAAATTGTTTACTTGCATCTGTCTGCAAAAATTGGGAATCCACTTCCCTCCACCGATCTGGTAATAAATGTGGGAAATTCGTCTAGAGAGCTTTCTAGTGTTAATCAGTGGCCCTAGATGGATCACATGGCAGGCCCAACTGAAAGAAGAGTGGGGCACACACCCCAGAGCCATAGGTACCAATGTCACCCCTCTCTGCTCCTGCTTTTGCTTCGTATTCCTTTCCATTGTCTTTACTTCCTTTCAGTTAATCCCCCTTTCCAGATCTGGTTCATCAGTATCCACTCCTGCTAAACCTCCTGCTTGGAACACTCCCTCTACTCACTTGCCTTCACTACCCCACTAGTGTCTCTTGAATAGACTCTGTGTGATGTACCTTCTACAAAATGCTGGTAGAGTGGACAAGCACATAGAAATTTTACCAATCTCCTCCCTGACCCAGCCTTACCAAGAGAGTCTCTTACAGAAGTTATAATTGTTTGTGCTGTACCTTGGCTCACCTGCTAAGCAACACGTACTGACATTCTCCTTATTCAAGGTTTACTGTAGGTGTGTATAAGGAAAAGAAAAATTTTTAGATCCTTGCTATATCTGGCGAATGAATGATGGACAAATATAAGAGTAAAAACACGTACAAAATCACTGCTATACAAGGCAGACAGTCAAGTGCATGAATAACATGAAGTATAATCTTCTTAAAATCAGCAAAATGTTCCCATTGTGTCCATATTTTCCATAATCACATGTTACTCTATAATTACACTTTATTACACATGGTTTCTCAGAATTTTATAAATTTGTAGGACAATAAATAAACAAGAAAATAATTCAGCAAGGACAAATAAGACTGTGGTGGATTTTTCTCTGGAATGTACATTTACACCATTTTTCTTTCCAAACCACATTGTGCATTTGATTCTTTTAAAAATGTGTGAAGGAGCCAAAATGACAGGTTAGTCTGGATATGATATTGCTCTTGGAGCGATTTATGTGACTTTTTTAACTCTTTGATCTTAAATCAAGTTCACCAACCATAAATTCTAGAACAAAACTAACAAGGCAAGAAAGGTTTCATGGTTGAAATACATATTGATACTTCCTAATGTCCCAAAAGTCATCTTTTTTTCTGATAGAAAACTTTTTAAAGATAAAAATTAAAATCCAAGAATTGTAAGTGATTTGTACCAACATATTCTTAGTATACTTGAAAACTAAAGTCAGGGAAAATGATAAAATGGGTGAAAATGTTTAACAATCAACCTAGTTTAACATTTTGATCTCAGTTGTTGAAAGACCAAATACACTTTCAAAATAGACCTGGTAAGCATTGTGGGGGGTGCAAGTTTGAACAAGGAAGGGTTAGCAACGTTATTCTTAAAGAATCTCCAGAATCACCTAGAAAAAAATCTGTGTCCAGCTGGTATGTGACAAGAAAGCAAGTTCAGTGTTACCAGAAGGATGGTGCATGGTTAGCATGATTGAGAGAGCGTTAGAACAGAGGCATACTTTGGATGGGTCTCAAAGAAGAATCAATTGCACTTTGATAAACAAATACACCAAAAATGACTAAATAAATATATTCTCCATGTTAACATTAAATATGAAGCATTATTCCAAGTGGACAGAATAGCAGGGTAAAGCAGCACATGTCTACAGAGGGTTTTAGGAACGTAAAACTGAACATAGCAAATTGGGGCACAAATGAAGAGGCACCTGGGTGAGCAGAGGATTCAGCTTCCTGAGACTGAAGGTCTGCTTTAGGGAAACGCTGACGGTTTATTAAGAGAAAATTAGCACGATGAATGTTATGCTTTCGGAAGACTAATATCATAGCCCTGCAAACTGGATGGAAAGAAGACAACGTTTTTGGGAAAGACGCCATTTTGAATGGCGACCGAGGCAGCCTATATAGTAGTGTGATCAGAGCGGATGTGTGGCAATGCGAAAGTTAGGCGTCTGTAAAGGAATCGGAAAGAATATTTGACAAAATTTAGCACTGCCGAAGTCGTCTTCTAGTTGCTACTTAACAGCCCAATTCACATCCTGTTTGCTCCCCGTCATCTTCATCATGTGTAATCTTATTTATCAATGGCCTTTAACATCTTTAGCCCCATCCACTGAAGCTATCGTCTTCTCTAGTCTCTCTCTAATCCCAAATAAGCAGCAACCTACTTTTACTAGATTTGATTTTTACCATGCCAGCTAAGTCGCTAGGTCTTTCCCTAATCTGCTCACCTCCCTGCATTCTTCGGCTCCACTAAAATTTGCAGATACATTTCCTCAGATTACTCCTCCTTCCTTCCAATTCAATAGCATTTGCTCTCATCTATGGTTGCAGTTGCATTTGCAGGCATTTGTTGGTGTTGACTGTATATTTAACCTTTATTCCCTATCCTATTAGTTTAAGAATAGGGCGATTTTTAGTAACTAAAGCATGAACAAACTCCCACGCGCATGTCTACTATGTGGGATAAGTGTATCTTTAGCTGATAAGTGGGAAATTGTAAGGCTGAGAGAGCAATAGAAGTATAAAACGTCGTCACACTTGTATGTCTTTGAATCTGACAAATACTGTGTTTGTCAGGTCATTCAGTGCTGTGCTTTGGGGAATAACACATTCAGAACCAGATGTGAGGAACTGGAACTGTGGGTCTGAAAGTTGAAAAGGGGATTCTATTCTTAGAGAACTAAAATGCATTTGAAAAATCCCTACTTTAGCATCCTTCCTTTTGGATATGAGATTCCATGACTGATCTATAGATTTTTTATAGAGATTTGAATTTTGTTCCTTCAAATGAACACTGAAACATTGCCTTAATTTCAATAAGTATCCAACTATGAATGAATATTCTTTTTTGCTTTTTGCATACTTTATGATGTCTACATTTGCCTCAGTGATGTTGCTGAAGCAATCTGTTTCCCACTAGGGTTGGCATTTTTAGTGTTCTGCTCCACATATTTTTGTATATATAATAATATTAAAGAAAAAATGCAATGAAGTTTCTGATTAATTGAACAATTTCAATTTGATACACCAATATGGTAACTGCACTTTAACAAACTATAGGTTGCTAGACATCAAGCTTTATGGAGGGGAATAGTCTTCAAAATCTATAAAAGTTCTAATTTTGTATAAGGAAAGTGCCTTAAATATATTATATATAACACCAAAAATTCAGGTTGTTGAAACTGAATATACAAAAAATAAGCCTTCTCTCTCAAAAAAGTGGCACACACATTGTCTTAGAAAAACGTGCTACCTTTGTATCAAAGCACAACAGAGCTATGAGGGGTTTTAACAATGATCTTGCACAAAAGCCTGTTTTGCGAACGAATCAAGTGAGGCCCAGAGAGGTAGAGAGATTGGCACAAAATAATGCTCCTTGTAAGATACATAATGGAAATGTGCTACAGTAAGCAGTGAGGAAAGAATGTGCATTTACTTTTTTATATGAACCAACCTTGCACCTTTAAGCTTTTAAATTTGACGTTTTAATTGTGGTAAAACACATCATGCAACTTTGGCCATCATAACCGTTTTTTTCTAGATTTCATTTTAAGCATTCATATCTTGGGTCTCTGCCGTAGCGTGTAAGAAACAGCTTGGAAGTGGGCACCGGACCTTGCTACGTGGACTACCACTGGAGGCGGGATGTCTTTAACAGATCAGAAAGCTTTAGGTTTCATGAATGTCAACATCATTTTCTTTCAGTTCTGATCCTGCTTTTGGTGTTGTATCTAAAAGTCATCACGATGTCCTAAGTCACCCAGATTTTCTCCTATATTTTCTTCTATAAATTTAATAGTTTTGAAATTTGCATTCTGTTCTATGATCATTTTGGAGTTAAATTTTGTGAAAGTTTGAGTACTGTGTCTAGATTCATTTTTAGAAAATATGAATGTACCAGCATCATTCTTAAAAGGATAGTCCTTTCTCTATTGAATTTCAGCTCTGCTCCTTGGTCAAACATCAGTTGACTATATTCATGTGTGTTTATTTCTGAGCTTACTATATTGTTCCATTGATCTGTTTATCTAGTCTTTCACCAATACTATACTGTCTCATTACTTAAATGTTATAGTAGTATTTAAATCTGATAGTGCCAGTCATCCAACTTGGTTCTTAATATTGAGATAGATATTTTAGGCATTGTATCTTTCATTATGAACTTCAGATTTAGTCTGTTGACGTCCACAAAGCAACTTACTAATATTTTGATTGTGCTGACTCTAATAGATCAAGTTGGGAAGAACTGACATCCTAATGATATTGAGACTTTATTTACATAAACAAGAAATTTCTCTCCATTTATTTAGATCTTTAATTTCTTGTATTTTGTATTTTACCTCATATAAATCTTATGCATTTTTTTCTTAGATTTATGTCTAAGTATCTTGATGTGTCCCTCAAGTGTGTTGGTTTTAATTTCAAGTTTCCATAGGTCAGTGCTGGTGTATAGGATGTATGTATGTATGTCTTGTAAATTACAACTTTACTATAATTGTATATTAGTTCTAGGATGGTTTTTGTACCAGGCTTTGGCATGTTCTACATTTATCATCTACAGGATAGTTTCTTCTCTTATTTTTATTATTTGTCTTTTATACTCACTCTATGTATAAATTATTATTTCCCTAACTCCCCAAGATGAAAGTTTGATTACTGATTTTAGGTTTTTCTTTTTTTCTAGTAAATGTATTCCATACTGCAAATTTCCCTCTAAGCAAAGCTTTCATTGCATCCCCAAAATTTTGATAAGGTGTGTTTTAAATCTTGTATAGTTCAAATTTGCATAAAAAACTCTCTTGAGACTTCCTTTATCTATGTGCTATATAGAAATGAGTTGTTTAATATCTGTATATTGGGGATTTTCCAACCATCTTTCTGCTATGGGTTTTAAATTTAATTCTAATTGTGGTTAGAGAACATACTTTATATGATTTCTATCCTTTGAAACTGGGTATGTTTATGGCCTAGAATGTGGTCTATCTTGATGTTTGAGAAAAATTTGTACTGTTGTTGAATGTAAAATTCTATAAATGTCAATTAATTCAAGCTGATTATAGTGTTATTAAGGTCTACTGTGGTCTGATTATTTTCTGTCTGCTTGATATATCAATTAATTAAAGAATAATGTTGCATTCTCCAGATACAATAGTGAATTTGTCTATTTTTACTTGCAGCTCTATCATATTTTGCCTTATGTATTTTGATCCTGTCTTGTTAGGTGCATATACATTAAGGACTGCTACCATCTTATAGAACTGACTTTTTTAAAATTAGTATGTGGTGTCTCTCTTTTTACCTCATAATTTGCCTTGTGCTTAGTCTGTTTTGTATGAAATTAATATTGCCATGCCAAATTTCTTTTAATTAGTGTTAGTATGATACATATTTATCCAGCTCTTTTCATCTATGTCTCTATGTTAAAAGGGGGGTTTCTTATAAACAACTTACAGTGAGACCTTTATTTTAAAGGCACTGTAACAACCTGTCTTTAATTAATGCATTAAAACTATTCACATTTAAAGTGGTTATTGACATAGTGGGATTAAGTCTACCATGATTGCAATTGGTTTTTATTTATTGTTCTTTCCTTATATTTTTTGTTTCTCTGGATTTAATTTACCATTTTATGGGATTCTATTTTTTCTCAGAATGTCAGTTATACTTATTTCAAAATATTAGTTTCCAAAAATTTGCAATATGCACTCATAACTAACTTAATTTTGTTTTCAAGTAACACTATACCATTTTGTGGGTATCACCAGTGTCTGATTGCAAAGTGTCCCACATCCTCCCTCTCATCATCACTTACAAAATTGCTCTCATTATTTCCACTTTACCATATGCTAAATCACGCAACACATTGTTATTACTGTGAGCAAAAATTTATATATTAATTCAATGAAGAATAAAATAAATAGGGGTGCCTGGGTGGCTCAGTCGGTTGAGCATCTGGCTTTTTCTCAGGTCACGATCTCGTGGTTCCTGGGTTTGAGCCCCATGTCAGGCTCTGTGTTGACAGCTCAGAGACTGGAGCTTGTCTTTGGATTCTGTATCTCCCTCTCTCTCTGACCCTCCCAGCTGCTCACACTGTCTCTGTCTCAAAAATAAATAAAACATGTAAAAAAATTTAATAAAGAAGAATAAAATAAATAAAACATTTTACTTTACCTTATTTCTTCTCTGTCGTATCCCGCGCTCAGGGTCGCGTTCCTTCACTGAGCCCCGCGTTGAGGCGCCAATTGTCATAACCCGCGGGCTGGGGCCGCTCGTCCTGGCATATGCACCTGTTTCGTCCGCCCAGACCCGCAGGGCGGAGAATCCTGCGGGTCCTTCTCCTGAGGGAGGGAGAGAAAAAGGGGGCAGGAGAGGGAGACGCAGAGAGTAAAGACAGAACTCACGGTTCTCTGATCAGGCGAAAGAGAGAGCTTTATTCAGAAAACTGTCTTTTATATAGGTTTCAAGGTGAGAAAACAAAGCAGCTGACCAAGGTCAGTTACCAGGTAAACAGAGTCAAATGAATATCAAAAGAAACGCCCAGCTTTGCCTCAGCAATGCTGGGAAGGGGGGAGTTAGCACTGAATAATCCAAAATACGGTTTTGATCTTTTGTGCAGCTTGGCCACTCACGTCTGGCCCAGCATGACAGACGCCAAAGTTATTTTGACCAGGAAATGGCAGTCTCCAGCCTCTAGATGCAAATCTTGTTTGCTGGTTCACTCTCCGGAGAGTGATAATCCTTGCCTGAGGCAGACAGAAAACTTGGCGGCCCGACACTTCTCCAATGCTTTTCTGTCTCTCTTCCTTTTTAAAATGTGGATCCAAGGTTCTGACCTATAACATTTCCAAGAAGATTTTTTAACATTTCTAGCAGGGCAGGTCTGCTGGTGGTGAATTCTTTTAATTTTTATTTGTCTGAGGAAGTCTTTACTTTTCCTTCATTTTAAAAAATAAACTTTAATGTTTATTTAGTTTTGAGAGGTGGAGAGAGAGAGAGAGAGAGAGATTGAGAGAGAGAGAGAGAGAGAGAGAGAGAGAGAGAGAGAGAAAATGAGCAGCAGAGGGACAGAGAGAGAGAGGGAGATGTAGAATCTGAAGCAGGCTTCAGGCTCTGAGCTGTCAGCACAGAGCCTGATGCGGGGCTTGAATCTACAAACTGAAATCATGACCTGAGCTGAAGTTGGACACCCAACCAACTGAGACACCTAGGAGCCCCTACTTTTCCTTCATTTTTGAAGATTGATTTCTTTGTATATAGAATTCAAAGTTAATGGGCTTTTTTTTTCCCTTTCAACATTTCAAATAACACCATCCCATTTTCTTCTTGCTTGCATAGTTTCTGATGGGAAGTGTGCTATAATACTTGCCTTTTTCCTCTATAGAGAATGGGTTTTTTTCCCTCTGCTATCTTTCAAAAATTTCTCTTTGTTTTTGGTTTTTCTGCAATTTGAATATGATGTGCCTCAGTCTAGGTATTTTGGTGTTTATTCTGTGTGGTTTTCTCTGAGTTTCACTAATCTATTTTTTGATATCTGTCATAATTTTGGAAAATTCTTGACTGTTTTTTATTCAAATATTTCTTCTCCTCTTTCTTTTCCTTTTAATATTCTAGTTATGTGTATGTCACATCTTTTGAAAATATCTCACTTTCTTGGATATAATGTTATCATTCTCTTTATTCTCTATCATGTTCTCATTCTCCTTTATACTTGTATTTCAGTTTGTAAAGTCTATGATGACATTTCTTCAAGTTCACTAATCTTTCCTTGGCCACATACAGCCTATTGATGAGCCACTCGGGCATTCTTTATTTCTGTTACAATGTTTTTGGTTTATAGCATTGCCTTTTGATTATTTCTTAGAGTTTCCTTCTCTCTGCTCACATCACCCATGCATTCTTGCATGTTGTCTACATTTCTGTTAGAGACATTAGCATATTAATTAGCTATTTTAAAATATTGACATGAAATTTCCAAAATCTCTTCTGTTTTTGATTCTGGTTTGCTGTTTTTTATTCAAATATTTCTGCAAACTGTTTTTGTCCTTGAGAAGCCTTGTAATTAGTTGTTGAAAGCTGAACATGATACATAGAACAGAGGGAACTATGGTAAATGGGTCTTTAGTGGGAGATTTTTCACTCACCTGATTAGGACTTGGGCTGTGCTTACCGTTTGCTGTAGCTGTAGGTGTCAGAGACTAACATTTCCTGTGGTGTCCATGGTTTTGTTTCCTCTATTGATTTTGGGTTTCCATAGAGACTCCTTATTAAACAGAGTCTACACTTTGTAGCTGTTTGGTCTGAATACACCCTAATTATTCAGGACCCTGTGAATGTGACAGTAAGGAGTGAGGGAGTGGAAGCATTCTATAATCTTATAATTAAATTTCAACTTTTTTTGTTTCCCTCAGCTCTATTTTTCACAACCATTTCTTACCTTGTTCTCTCTCCCTTTCTTAGGTGAGACAGAAAGGTTAAAGTTGGCTGCAGTTGAGTAATTGCCCTTCCACCTATGTAAGATAATGCTCTGGTGACCCTTTTTTCACTGGAGAGTAAGCTCTTCTTATAGAGAAAAGAGCAGGCATATTTCAAAATAAATAGTGTTTTCCTCATAAAAAAAAAACACGAGATGATTTTTCTTGGTTTCTGCATGAGAACTTGCTGGGGTCCTTTCAGTTAAAATTCAAGAAATTATGGAGGCTTCACGAAGACCAAAACTCTCAGGGATTCCTTACTATTGGTCTAGTTCAAACCTAACCTCCAGCAATTCATCAAATCACCCTTTCAGTGCACCTACTTGCTTTCAGGGGGTTTTGCTCTGGGTGAACTGACCTTGGCTGTATTTCCCTGATTTTGCTTGTATCTCAAGATTTGGGGGTAGCAGTTGGTCTTGCAAACTCAGTTCTCTGATGGGTTCAAGAAAAGCCTTTGATTTTTTTTCCCAGCTTTTCTCTTACTGTGAGGATGAGAGCAATGATTTCCCAGCTTTTTACATATTGCTGCTGAAACCGGAAGTCTTTTGCACTTTTTTTATGTGGCATTTTGCAAAAAGACTAACATTGTGGTTGACATATGGTTACTAGATTAAAATTTTGTGGTTAGAAAAATATTTTTTAAGGTATAAGGCTGAGCAGTCAATCCATGAAGCGTTGCGCACGCGAACGAGTGTTCCACGGAGCGGGACCCCTCGAGCAGTTTGGGAGGGCGCTGTCAGTCCCATGTCTTGCAGGTAATATTGTTCGTCACAGCGAAAAAGAAAACATATCATCTAAACAAACCACTTCCCTATTGGTTGAGTTAACTGAGACGACACGATCTACTTATAACGACACTTACTTATCTTTTGAGGCGCAAAACTTGAACAAGGAAGGCCTTTGCCTAAAGCTCAAAATTTTGAGACATCAAACCATTACTAATCACAATTCAATAACATTTTATTGCAATATTTTAAATAGAGATGAATGGGAAAATTCACACTAAACAAAAGACCAAAGAGCATTTATTTTTGTTTATTTTTTAAAATGTTTATTCAATTTTGAGAGACAGAAAGAGACAAAGCACAAGCGGTGGGGGGGGGGGTCAGAGAGAGAAGGAGACACAGGCTCTAGGCCATAGCTGTCAGCACAGAGTCCAATGCGGGGCTCGAACTCACAAACCAGGAGATCATGAACTGAGCCGAACTCCGACGCTTGACTGACTGAGCCACCCAGGTGCCCCATCAAAATGTATTTAAATTAAGAAACAGTGCAATACAGAGTCATATTGGAGCCTAAGACAAAAGGTAAAACCTTTATTGCTAACTTTTTGGTCCTTAACTTACGTGCCCTAGGTGTCTTACCATTGTCCCAGCCCTCGTGGGGAATCTTCGGTCATTAGACACCAGAAAGAATTATGTGTATATTAGAGATGAGAAAATCAAAGTATTTTAGAGACAACTAAGCTTTCTTCCCTACATAGTTTCATATCATTATCATTGAAATACAATCTAGCTAAATGGGAAAAAAACCTTTTGTTGTTTTCTTAGGTAGAAAGCTATTATTTCATACAGTAGATCTTTGCAAATTGAAAATAATATGATGCTAAACATACATACATATTCACATACACACATACAAGTATTACAACAGTAATCAGAGATTGAAAAATCGACATTCCACCAAGAGAATTTTCTTTGGCTTACTTCTCTCTGAAGCTTCTGGTTTACCCATGAGAGCAATATTCTTTTGTCTCTTTTTATCATGTTTTATTAATGTCTTATAAGCTGGATGTTGGCTTTCTATTTTCATGAAATGTTGACCTTGAGGCAGCTGAGGCTCAGTCAGTTAAGCTTCCAACTTTGTCTCAGGTCATGATTTCGTAGTTCATGAGTTCAAGCCCCATGAGGGGCTCTGTGCTGACAGAGCCTGGAGCCTGTTCGGATTCTGTGTCTCCCTCTCTCTCTCTGCCCCTCCCCCACCCTGTCAAAAATAAGTAAACATTTAAAAAAATTCTTATTTTGAGTTCAATTTTGCCATTATGGAAAACAATAAAGGAGGACTTCAGTCCTACACATAATCTCATTATTTAGGCATATGAATCATCGAACATGTAAATAAAAATATCATCACCATGTATAAAGACAGGGAACAAAGACCTACATTCCAAGTATTAAATTTCATGGTTTGTGCCTTTATTGATCATAATCCTTTCAGGATTCTCTCCGCAAGTTGCAAAAATGACCAAAAGATGGAATGTGAGAGACTAGGAGAGAAGCAGAAAAATTAAAAAGGTAGGCATGAAATAAAAAAATAAAATAAAATGAATAAGTGCAGGAAGGAATCAGATCCAGAGCAGAGGCTTTTTCACTTCATAAATTATCATCTTGATGTAAATTCAATACTAGCAAATTCAATACACAGGCAATGCAGAGAATTTTCGTGGGTGGGGATGGCTGAGAGAAGGGATCGAACAATGGTGTCAGTAGCTCTGGGGAGTCTCCTGGGGCCCCAGGTTTCAGCACAGACTGAAATACATTTCTCACATAGCTTTGCGCACCCATGTCTCACAGAGAAGGTATAATCATTGTGCTGTTCTTGTGTCTAAGTGGAATCTTGAAAGATCTTTCTAAGTAAAATGCTGGCAAACATATAGACGCATCACTAAGTGTCCCTGTCATTTTGTCTTTTAAGTGATTTGTTGCAGATGTTTCTTTGGGGAAAAAAAAATGCTTCATCTTCTTTGTCGTTCCTCTACCATCAGTTCACACTCAGAGTCCAGTTGGGAGAAATATTGAACATACTACTTGGCTATTGGGATCTAGCTTTTAAATGTACATTTTCTTATCTCAACTTACTGGTGCTTATTTTGTGAAGGGAAGGTCCAAGTGATTTTAGATTATAAAATAAGTTAATAATCTTAGATAACTTTATATCATACACACACACAAATAATGTCTTATATCTTAGATAACTTTACGGAACATGAGATTAAGCTTTAACACATTTTTTATTCAAGTACAAGAGTTATCAGATATACTCAAATCCAAGACCAAGTTTCAAAGTAGATCTGGACTGGCGCAGCATGAATACTACTTAATCATACCTCTTAACAGAAATACAAAATGAAGGTAGTAAGAACTGGGTGCTTGTGTAAGTGAATAAAAATCTAAGACTAATTTTTAAAAATATTCATAATATATACCCGGAAAAGTTACTTGTAAAGGTGCTCTATTACTTATACAGCATAGATCGATGCATAGCATTTTGATATTCTATATGAAATACCACCAACAAACAAGGGTTGGCTTTTTTGTTGTTATCGTGTATCATTAAGAGTTGTAAAAGCAGGGATGTGTTAGCATAATGTGATACACTGTTTTATTGTTAGTGATGTTTACATATTCATATTATTGTATAGTATGATTATTAATTTACCAAAAAAGGTGCTAAGTATACTGGGAGAATGGAAGGGGGTGGTTTATGTGAGTTATGGGTAGAAAAGATTGTATAAAATAGATTAAGTCATTAAATCGATTAAATCTCAGCCTCAATAATAGGAAAGTAATAGATATCACCTGAAAGTTAAAAATCAAGAAAAAGCTGTCTAAGCATTTTATTTGGCAATATGGTGGTCAGTTACACTAGAAACCGCTGAAAGAGGTGAATGAATAGTGCACAATTGGGACAATGGGCAGAGTGCCATCACTTTTTTCTTAAACAATCGTGTATTTGATTATCCGAATATATGCATATTACTATTTTGATAAAATAAACACTTAAAATTTTTTAATTAAGTCCTTCTATTAAATTTTGTTTTGATGTGAAACAAATATTTCCCTTCAGTTAATGTAGCAAAGTGCAAATGTTAATCAGCCCACACTGTTATTTCTTGCCAAAATATTAAAACACCATCAAGGACAATCAGAAAGAAAGAATATAGGCTGCAATCCTGCCTCCCCAATAGATAAAACTATCTTCATAGTCTTGTCTAATCGTGTAAAGACCTTTAGCATATTGATCAAGACTTGAAGCTTTGAGTCACACTGTCTTGTTTCAAATCCTGGTTGTACTTCTTATTACATGATTTTGAGCAAGTTAATTAAACTACTTAGTGACCACACATCACTGAGTTACTTAAAAGTTAAATAAGAGAATGAATGTAAAACACACCTTGAGTGGTTGGTACGTATTCGGGTTCCATAACTGTTAGGATTTCTCTTGTCCATCATTGAAATCACAACACAGGTACATTTGCATCTTACCATATGAACTCCAATCATAACCCACTTCCTCTTCTGATGTTGTAATGCCCTGTCACACCGGCCCTGTGTTCTGTGAACTCCTAGCCATTCTCTAGAAATGCCTTCGCTAGTTACTACTCTGTAAATCAGATTGTTTCTTTTCTGTGTTTATGCTCTATAGCATCCGACTTATTTTCTTAATAAAACTTACTGACACACAAAATAAACACTTCTGTGTGTAATTGTTTGTTCCACATTAATTTGTGTCTAGTAATAGACTTGAAACTCTTTGGGGGAAGAGACTATTTCTATCTCAATCATTATTATATCCTTAGCTCTGAACACAGTTTTTGACACATAGTAGGTGTTCATGATATCATTGATTCAAAGAGTGATTGGATAATCATTACTATGGTTGCCTAACTTTCCTTTAGGTAACTGAGCTACTTCTTCCTTAATTGTCTTACTATTCGAATGCTTCCAATTTTCAGCTACCTCCACTTGTTCATAGTGCCCTAATAAGTACTTTAGGATTGGATTAATACATGTTTAACTAATATGCCCAAAGTGTGAATGCTTCTGTCTAAATTCTCAGATCATATTTATACCACTGTAGTATAATAGTATACTTGAATAGACGATCAATATATATTTGAATGTGTAAGTGAGCAAATGAAAGAATAAACGAGTCAAGACTACCAAGCACACAGTTAGGAATGTTCCTGATCTGAGCTCTACATTATGGTTTTTTTTCTTAATACATCTTACCAGGGGCCAAATATTCTGCACAATTGATGCTTCATCTTTTGAGAGGGAAATAGTACAACATGGAGTACTCCTGTGGTTTTTCTTAACATATTGATCATTCTATCTCAATGCTCACATACTTCATCACTGTGATTTGATGCTTTCTTACTGAAAACCAATGTCAAAAATCTTCTTTTGTTAGTCACTTTTTTAGAGAAGCCTTCCTTGGTTATCTAAGCTGATTTAAGTCCTGACCCCCACCCAACGATCATCAGCATTGTCATTATCATCATCTTAAAAAAATACTGAGCGCTTATGTGCATGGCATTATGGTAAATAATTTACATATATGATCTTGTTTACCTGGACAAAAACAAGCAAATCTCTGATCATGTCCCTATTACAAAAACTAAACCTCTAAACGATACATAAGGCCAATCAAATTATTTGACTTTGACCCACTGTTTCATTTTAGCCAGTAAATAAGATTGTCTTCCTTTAAACAGATGTGGAAACTGAGCCTTGTAACATGGAAATGGAAATAATTAATACAGACTCACAAATAGAGAACGATGGGTCTTCTTGTCTCCAAAGCCTACATTCCAAGCCTGCATACCACAAAGCTTCCATACGCCGTTTCCGCTACTAGATCAACCATTTGCTATATCCGTCGTTCCCGCGGGAGCCTTGTTCATGGTGGCGTATTTAGCGCCTATCACAGAACCAGCAGAGAAAAGTCATCAGTGATACTGATGTTTACTCCATGAGTAAAATTTATTTCTACCCACCATTTTGAATGGGTTCAACCTGAGATCTTATTAAAAAAAAAACTCTGGCCCAAAACAAATTCTACTCTCATAGTTCTACCTTTCATTTGCACTTTGCAAAAGTCATTTAACTAACCTAACTACTTTTTGTATTCTGTTTTTATTTTAATTTCCTGGTCTGAAGGCTAAATAGCATGGTTTCTCGGTTCCATTTGAAATATCAGAGAAAGAAGATACATCTTTTTGTTTCCCTGTTTCTCTATTTATACTTTTCTGTGTGAGGCACCTTCTAAATCTAAATAGTTAAATGAATAAACATTAAAAAATTTTTTTCAAAGGGGTCTTCGGATATCTCAGTCAGTTGAGCATCCCACTTCGGTTCAGGTCATGGCTCAGGTCACGACCTCATGGTTCGTGGGTTTGAGCCCCATATTGGGCTCTGTGCTGACAGCCCAGAGCCGAAAGCCTGCTTCAGATTCTGTGTCTCCCTCGCTTTCCCCCTCTCCCACTCATACTCTGTCTCTCTCTCTCTCAAAAATAAACAAACATTAAAAAATAAATAGTTAAATGAATATCAACCATCTGAAGACACAAGGAATGCAAGAGAATGGCAAAACCTTGGCATTGTAGATTCCTAGCAGCCTGGATCTAAGAGGAAAAGTGCTTTATTTAATTTGTAGTATTACAACACAAATGCCAACTAAAGTCTCCCTAACCATTAAGATGTAGCTGAAGCTGGCTCGAAACCCCGTCTCTTCACTCCCATGTTCTCCCCAAATATCTGTGAATTCCTAGTGTTCGTGTGTCCTCTGATTTTGGCTGTCATTCCTATTATGACTGACATGATGCTGATGTAAAATAGACCTTGCTGGAGATTTGGGTAAATAGAAACCAGAGATTTCCTTGCCATAACATTGGATAAAGAACTTAAATTTGAACAATAGTTGTTCCTACGGTCTTTTGACAACTTCTCACCAGCACTAGGGCAGGCTCGTGTCCTCCAGCTCAACTTCCCTCTTCTCTCCTCACCTCCTCTCTTCCTAGGCTCATTCCCGCAGCCTCAATACCTTGGGTATTGTCCTTGAGGTCTCAACATCTCACACTGCTGCGTCTCTGTCACAGGAGGCCAAGGACTCGTCAAAGTGTTAAACCAAAGGAGTTTCTCCTCTAACTTGTTTCTCGGAAGTCCTCTGATTGCCCCTGCAATGCTGTCTGCCCCCAGGCCTGGTCAACTCAGGCATATGTGCCCATCCCTTTCTTTGCAAGGACACATCTGAGACTTCTGCTCAGCCAAGCAGTGGGAACAGATGCGACTTTTGGGTTAGGCAAACCAGAAATATTAATTAAGGTGTCCTCAAATCTCACCTGAATTATAAGCTATTTCTTTTCCATTTTGGTGGAAGCATAGAAACCAAATATTAGTTTTCTCGTACTGGATTAAAAAAATTGTTAATCATTTCTTTTAGAGAATTTCACATCTAGAATGTCAGCTATCAATTAGCTTCTATACACAGATTCCATATACATATACTTATATAGATTAAACATGTTATAATAACTATATTATTATTTATGTGATATATAAATCATATAAGTACTATATATGATCTTTTATTAATGTTAATTGATAAATATTATATGAATCCAATGTATATAAAACTATGCATATACTAAGTCATATATACACATGTACATATATATTGATTTTTATGTATTAAATTTTATATAATTATGCAAACACATACCTGTATTCAATGTATATCTCCATGGCCGTCTTATGGAATAAGATATATATCTAATCTATCTCATATCCTGTTTAACTCACCTGCAAGGCACACTAAGGACAGGAACTTTATCTTGTGTATTCATACACCCATTCATTCATGATTCAATGAATGCTGTCATGAGACAAAGATGCATCCAATCACGACTCAGTGTCAGGTGCCTCCTGTGACTCTTGTTGGCTACTGGTTTCAAGGTCTTGGAAGGAAATGATGGAAAGTTCTGGGGTTTATCAAAATCATACATTTAACACAAAATGACTTGGATGTGAACATATACCATGAAACCTCTGTTACTTGTTATATTGTAGAAAGTTCTTGCCCTCCTTGAGGACTCATACAACATCCTTGTCTTCTAACATCACTCGAGGGTCCCTTTTCTCAAAAACTGATCATGAACAAGCATATGTGTATTCAAGGTGATTCTGCCATGAAGCAGGTTAGATATAAAAAGAACCTAAGATTGCAATTGTTCCCATCTCTCATCCTTTTGGAAGCTTTAATATTATTTCTATACATGTGATTGTTCAAAGCGATAAATTCCTCACTTATTCATTTTTAAGTGAGATGTGATCAGGAGATGGAAATACATAAATGTTAATTTTATGGGTTTTTTTCCATGTTACCATAGCCTACTATTCTATTATAAATTGTCATCTGTTGCCCAGTCAAAAGAGAATGGGGAAGAGAAGCTTATTGTTGTCCAACGAATATTCCTTTTTGCATGAATTTACCAACTTTAATAGGATGTAGGCAAACAGAATCAAAGTTCTCAACTGGCTGGACTGAGTGGGAGAGGGACACATTTCCCCTCACTCTGCACTGCCTCTCCCTGACTCCAGTATAAAAATATCTGACTTACAATATGTGTGGCAGTGCACTCTGCCATCAGAAATACATCTCCTGTGACTCAAGTATATTCCTTCTGATTGTTTTATAATTTCAAACTCAAACTCAAGTTTTCATGGGTTTTTATCCCTGATGAAGATAGACCACACCTTGTTCAGAATGTATCTTTTTTCCATAAAAAAGCCAATAGACAAACTAGTTTCAGTAGAACTATTTTACTCTAACTGTCTCTCAATATAGTTCAACATTAGGTGGCCAGAAAACTGATAACAGGAGTTTCCAATCTTTTGTTTTGGTGTCTTCAAAGTGAGAGGAGTCAGATTTCACAGCTTGAAAGACTTCTGTGATGATTCTAGCTCCCTTTACTAGTGTAAGATCTTGAGGGAACTTCTTACTTTTTTTTTTTCTTGGTCTGTTTTCTCATCAAAATGGCAATGCTCCCGTTTACTGCAGTGGTTTCTGCTGATGCTTTGAGGCTTAAAAAAATAAAGTCTTTATGTCACACTGTAAATAAAGGACTATCAATTACCTATACATAGTATCATCAAGTATTATAATGCCTTGGTTTCCAAACTAAGTTTGAATCATTATTTTATTTCTTAATGTTTATTTTTGAGAGAAAGAGAGAGCACAAACGTGGGCAGAGAGAGAGAGAGGGAGATACAGAATCCAAAGCAGGCACCAGCTGCTGACCGCTCAGAGCCACACACAAAGCTCGAACTCATGAACTGTGAGATCATGACCTGAGCCGAAATCAGACACTTAACCAACTGAGCCACCGAGGTGCCCCTGAATCATTATTTTAATATCTTTCAGGACTCCTTGAAGAAAGGGTTGATTCCAGGATTCCGGCAGATTAAAATAAGACAAATCTGGAGTACACTGAGCTTCCCAAAGGTGAGAAAATGCTCTAGAGAGGGTGGTAGCATATTAAAAGGACACAGTAGACAACCCGAAAAACACTCCCGATGGTCAAAACAGCAATAATTTGAGGGGGAAAATCAACAGAGTACTAGAGTAGAGTCCACAAATAAATATCCATGAACCTAACATACTGGTATAAGTCAATGATTGAAAAAATTAACAGAGAAAGGATATATGAATTGATGATGTAGAAGCAAGGTGGAAAATATAAACATTGAAACACCACAGTAATAATTGTTGCAGGCAAGATATACAGAAGGATATGAGAGAAAATCTGAGAAGAAGCGGAACCGTTGCATAGTCTCAAAGTATCTTTCCCAAGACAATTATGAATTACAAAAGAAAAATAGCATCTTTAAGAATGGAAAAACCCACAGGGGCACCTGGGTGGCTCAGTATCGGTTAAGTATCCGGCTTCGGCTCAGGTCATGATCTCACTGTTCATGGGTTCTAGCCGCCTGTTGGGCTCTGTGCTGACAGCTAGTTCAGAGCCTGGAGCCTGCTTCAGATTCTGTATCTCCCTCTCTCTCTGCCCCTCCCCTGCTCATGCTGTCTCTCTCTGTCTCTCAGAAAATAAATAAAAAACATTAAAAAAATTTTTAAAAGAATGGAAAAACCCACAGACAACATTTTGACTAAGCAATCGAGGGAAACATCACAGGCAATAAAACATCTAGATATTATATACCTTGACATGTTGCAGGGAGAAAGGCCCATTATGTCTGCTATCTTCTTTAAAAACTATCTACCTTCAATCTAATAATGAAAAAATATAGGATTAACCCAAACTGGAGGAAATTCTATAAAGCAACTTACCAGCAAACAGTGAATCCCAAAGTTGTGAAAGGCAGGGGGAAATTACAGAAACAAAGATTGAGAAGTAACTTCAGTGTGAGTTCCCGCACTGGAGATGGAACAGAAATACGGTTGGTGGAAACATACCAATGTTAATCTCTCAGCTTTTGTAATGTGCTCTGAGTGATGTAAGATATTAGCCTTATATATTAGCACATTAATAATTCTGGAAGGGTGTCTTGTCACCCCGGTGAGGACATTGTACAGTAAGGATTGAACCCAGGGGTTGACATTAACACAACCCACCACCGCCTTTCACTTTGCTGCACTTTTTCTTGCACTCACGTTCATGCTGTATTCACTTTATAGAACTTTGGCACATGTATGGTGTCCTATCCCCACCCCTACCTCAATCCTCCAAACCACCAAACCTTAGAACCCACTAATCAGTCTTTAATTTCTAAAATGTCACATTTAGGTTTTTTATTTCTATTAATTAAGTAGGCTCCATGCCCAACATGGGCTTGAACTCCTGACCCCAAGGTCAAGAGTCACATGCTCCTTCAACTGAACCAGTCAGGTGTCCCTAAAATGTGTTATTTTATTTATTTTTTTAATGTTTAATGTAAGATATTGACATTATGGAAGACTTGGCAAAAGGCATATGCAACTGTTCTATAAGTCTAAATTTATTATAAAATTAAAAATTAAAAGTATTTTTTAAAACCTAGTTGTTTTCTTTGGGAATGTATCCAGCAATAACAATGAAAAAGGCTAACTTCTAATTATATTACCTATACTTCTGAAAATTTTTGAGAAAAATTCTTTCAATATGTCCCTGAGTACATGCCTGTTTTCAAAACTAAATACTTTTGTTGTTCATCAATAGTATTTTTTAAAATTAATTATTAGTTTATTTTGGTAAAGTAGCTTGAACTCAGGCTTACTGAATGATGTGGAGGTAAGCAAACCCAGAGAACACCATGAATTAGAATCTCAATCCAGAAAGGATATCCAGAAATAGTCTGCAAATTTCCAAAATTTATTATATTTTTCAATCTCTTCGTTTGAGAGAGCAAAGAGATTCAGGATGGAATGAATCACCAAATTTTATCATTCTATTCTTCAGACTCGTCAGGCCTATTTAAGGAATGAAGAAGCACTTGATTTTTTTTCAGAAAAAGCATTTTGTAAGAAGCATGCTAAGTCAGGGAAAGCGTCAGACTTCCAGAGATGAAGACAATTCTTGTAGCCATCAGGAATGTAATGGAACTATCAACCGAATGTGAAATAGGGTTTAGGTATTGATAACTGGTACAGGTACATTTATTGCAAAATGATGCAAAAATTATATACTTTTTATTAAAATTAAACACCTAAAAACACTTTTTATTTAGATGATTCCAACATCTAGTCTTAATAGTTATAGAGCTGTGGGTTCAAAACTATGAAAATTTTTCAAAACAAACTGAGACTTTGCTATGTAAGTCAAAAATAGTTAGATTATGATTCATTGTAATTTAATTAAAATAGTCACGTGTGTGTGTGTTAGCTAATTGTTTTATTTCTTTATTTTTTTTAACTTTTATTCAGTTTTGATAGATAGAAAGAGCACAGAGAAGGGAGGGGCAGAGCGAGAAGGAGATACAAAATCCAAATCCGGCTCCAGGCTCTGAGCTGTCAGCACAAGAACCCAAGCGGGGCTCCAACTCATGAACAGCGAGATCATGACCTGAGCTGAAGCTAGCTGCTCAACCGACTGAGCCAGCTAGGCGCCCCATTAGTTAGTTTGTGTTTGTTTGTTTGTTTTAATCTTTACATTCCCGGGGGGCTTACACTCACAATCTCAAGATCAAGAGTCACATGCTCTTTCAACTGAGACAGCCAGGGACCCCAATAGCCATGTTTTTAAAATGATATTATTTTTGCTTTTAATTATATAAAAATGAATGGGATTTCCAGTAGAATTTAAAAAGATGTGTGCATGGTATTGAAGTGCTAATTTCAATTTTAATAATATTTAGTATTGCTACTCATGTCTGTGTATCTCTTATTCTGACTTCTCAGGAGTAGTCTCATTTACCCTGGAAGTTTTGATAACATCTAGTATATAACTCCATATTCTGTTGTGGACTCATGACTACCAGAAAATTAATGGTCGAACTGGTGTTTTACATAGGATGTCATATAAAGTCATTTAAGGTAATTTTATTTTTAAATAATGAAATCTAAGAGCAAAATAATATCTTTTATAACATGTGAATTCTTTGAAGACCTAGGATATTATAAGTTAATGTCTGGATGATTAAAAGGAATCTTCTGGGGGAAGGGGGGGCGGCAGCTCCATTCCCAAACTCTCCCCAAGCATAGAGACACAATTGTGATGATTTCTCTCTCTTCATTTCCAATTACCTAACATGTTCTGTCTTCCTTCCTTCCTCCTTCTTTCCTTCCTTTCTTTCTTTCTTTCTTTCTTTCTTTCTTTCTTTCTTTCTTTCTTTCTTTCTTTCTTCCTTCCTTTCTTTCTTTCTTTCTTTCTTTCTTTCTTCCTTCCTTTCTTTCTTTCTTTCTTTCCTTCCTTCCTTCTCTCCTTCCTTCCTCCTTCCTTCATTCCTTCCTTCCTTCCTCCTTCCTCACTTCCAATTATCTGACTGTTTGTTTTCTTTCTTTCTTTCTTTCTTTCTTTCTTTCTTTCTTTCTTTCTTTCTTTCTTTCCTTTTTTTTCTTTCTTTTTCTTTCTTCCTTTCTTCCTTCCTCTCTCCCATTCTTTCTTTCTTTCTTTCAGTGTTTATTCATTTATTTTGAGAGAGAGGGCAGGGCAAGGCAGAAGCAAAAAAATCGATGGAATCTCAGGCAGGCTCCACCCTAGCAGCGCAGAGCCCGGCACCCGGCTGGAACTCAGGAATCGTGAGATCATGACCACGTCAAGAGTGGGACACCTGGGGCGCCCGGGGGGCTCGGTCGGTTAAGCGTCCGGCTTCGGCTCAGGTCAGATCTCCCGGTTCGTGGGTTCGAGCCCCACGTCGGGCTCTGTGCTGACAGCTAGCTCAGAGCCTGGAGCCTGCTTCGGATTCTGTGTCTCCCTCTCTCTCTGCCCCTCTCCTGCTCACACTCTATTTCTGTCTCAATAATAAATAAACATAAAAATAAAGAATGGGACACTTAACCAACTGAGCCACCCAGGCGCCCCTGCATGTGTCCTTTGGCTTCAGAGCAGTGATCCTCAGTCTTTGGGGATGATAAGCACCCTCTCAAAATAGGATGAGTTTTGCTGCTTGTGAGAAAAAAAAAAAAAGTGTCTATATACAAATGACACCAAACTTTGCCTACTGACTAGGTGGCTCCTAGATCTGGGAATGTTCCCTCCTGGGCTTTAGATTAACATCTTCTGAAAAGCAATTTTACTGCTAAAATGATTGTATATTAGGCAAAGATCCAGGTTGGACACATATGAAGCAGAACAATTAGTAGGAACTGCAACCCTGTCTCTCAAGGAAATTACCATATAGCTGGGGGAGCACACATTCATTTATAAAAACAAGAATTATTCATTGTTGAGTATTTGTCACGTGTTTAACATGTGCTATTTCATTTACTTCCCCAAATAATTCTCTGTATAACTGGCTGTGTAATTTGCAGACAGGTGCAAAATGAAAATGTGGAGCTCTGTGTTTAAAAAAGCATGAAAATAGCGCCTATAATGGTACTAAAATATAAAACTCTCTACTTTCTTCCACAGTCTCTGTAACGTTTGAGGCGTTATTTCCGTTCTCATGTAACGTCGCACTCAATCATGCACAAGGATAATCAAGGAGCATGTGCAGATCCACAGGTGCCGGTGCCGGTGGTCACACTAGGAACGAGGTCTTTCTGGAATCTCCTCCTGCCCACTGTCAGCCCCCGGCTCCGTGGCGGGCCGTCTGTACCGGCTGGAAGGCGTGAGCTCATGCCAGCCATCTCTACTTCCCAGGGCCTGCAGGTCCAACCGACATGGATGAGCAGCCCCTACAACTAGTGTCCCTTCCGTGCCAGGGTGAGGGTGTGCTGAATGACTGGCATCCCTGTGGACTCACTCTTGGGGTGGGCAGAGGCAGGGCCCGAGGATGGCTGTAGCAGTGACGCCTGGGTGGGCCAAGGAGGGGAAGGCCAGGTGTGCCTCTGGGGAAACCCTTGTGGGGGAGCAGACAAACCTGTCCTGGGGAAGTGGGGGAAGCAGCGGTGGGGAAACATTGTGTGAGCTGAGGCCCCAAGCCCCACACCCCCCTTCCCGTGCTCCACTGTCCCACTGGACTTCACTTAGAAACACAGATTCAAAGATGAAATTATTGAAATATAAAGACGTTAGAGGTAATGAGGATCAGGGCATTTGAGGAGCTGACTGAGGCACACTGAGCTCGTGATTGTGGAGCTGGGGTCCAAACCCATGTCTGCAGTTCCAAAGCCAGCACTTAAGAACTATGGCACCCGGTGAAGTGATGATGACAGATATAAACCAGCAGGGCACTCACTCTAACACACAAGAGGACAGTGTCAGCCCAGGAGAACACCTTGTTAGTGCCAAGCCATGGCAAGGGCCTGGAAGAAACCAAGATGAAGGGGAAAGGCACCCTTAGGTGGAGTATCAGGTTCTGAGAGGAGGGGCAGGGACTGAGCCAGGGCTGTTGACATGTCTGACGCTTCAGAGACCTGCACCAAGTCCATTGGGAGATGGGATGGAGGGCAAAGGAGGCAGTTGTCTGAAAGGCCTTCTGATGCGTGGGTGTGAAAAACAAGGAAAGAGACTGAGATTTGATATAAGAGGCTTCAGGAAGGTACTGGGGAATCATGAGGCAAAGTTTTCTCTGGGTAACCAACATGCAATTGACCCTTGAACAACATGGGGTTAAGGATGCATACCATCCACACTGTATCGTATTTATTGAGAAAATTGACATATAAGAGGACTTGTGCAGTTTGGACCTGTGTTGGTCAAGGGTCAACTGCAAACTGTGGCTCAAGGCACTGGATCCAGATGTCATGAGAGCAAGGGAACATTCTAGAAGTTTAGCAGTGAAACAAAAAATAGAATATCAGGAATAGGCACAGGAGACACTGGAGTGAAAGAACCAACAAGTCTGGGTAATGGATTATGGTTTAGAATCAAAGACAAGAGCAAGTCATAGTCAGGGAAGGATGGATGAGGTCTTTGAAGAATTTTCGTAATATTCCTTTTCAAGCCATAAGGCTCATCAGACCTCACTGAACCGTATTCATTCAGATATAACTTCTATACTGACTCTACAGATATGGACCTGACATAAGCACTTTTCTTTTCTTGCAAGCCTTACATAATTTTTACAGCCTTCAACCAAGATTCTTGTAGAGATTGAGGAAGAGAGTAGAGATGCAGAGTCTGGTACATGACATGAGACATCCTGCCTGATTTACAAAGACCTTCAGACATAGGAGTGCATTCTTGCTTTTTGCTGGGCTTCATGTTTTTGTTGGTTTCACTAGTCCCACATCGGCATCTCAGTAAGGCTTCCTTGTTAGCCACTTTGCCCCAGACAGATTTAATAGAAGAATTAAATCGGAGGCACCAGGGTGACCTAAGTGGGTTAAACATCTGACTTTTGATTATGGCTCAGGTCATGATCTCACGGTTTGTGGGTTCCAACCTTGCACCAGGCTCTACCACAGAGCCTGCTTGGGATTCTGTCTCACTGTCTATCTGCCCCTCTCCCGCTTGCTCTCTACCTCTATCTGAAAATAAATAAAAATAAACTTTTTAAAAAAGAAGAATTAGACTCAACATTGTTGGGTTTTTTACAGGAACAATGCCCCAGGCTAACACTGGCATGGCAACGAGGTGGCCAAGTCAGAACAGCTGGTTGACACACAGCCTCTATCTCTACCCACACACATTCATCTAAGCACTGCGCGATGATCTCAGAATATAAAAGAGCCTAACCGTGGCAGTGACTGGCAATTTTTCTGCATAGGATTTATTTGGTGGTTCTTTTTTCTTAGTCACATTATCTGGGTGTGTAATGTCTCTAACAAGGTCTTCTGGATTACCGCTCATCACACCAAAGAGTTCAACATTGCCAAGTCACATGTACTCATAACAGTGACTCCACCAAAGTTAGCTCATTGGTAAGAAAGTCATGTCTCTGCCTGGAAGACTAGTTGGTTTTAAAATAGAACTCTGCACAATAAAACAAAATAACATAACATAACATAAACTAGAACTCTCCATTCTACAAAGCATGCTAAATGCCTTTCTGCACCAGGATACTGTCTTCACAGTTCTCTATTGATCACGCTCCGGCCCTCTGCCCCTTGTAGAAATGGAAAACATCATCACACTGTTTGCAGCCAGATCCCACAGGAACAGGCTGGAGTTCAAAATGTTAACCTCAACTCTCTCTCATTAGAGAGATAAATATAGGCGCTACTCTTTATAAAGTGTAACTTAACCATCCATGTGCCACACATACATATAGATACAGATAGGATAACCAAGGAAAAAAATAAAGGAAAGAAATGCATGTTGGTTTCAAAATCTTTTTGTGCACATTTCAGATAATGAAATCAAGTTTATCAGTCCGTTCGTTGGGCAGCCCTGCCATAGCAAATTCGCACAGACTGGGGGTCTAAACAACAGAAATTCTTTTTTCTTTCTTTCTTTCTTTCTTTCTTTTTTTTTTTTTTTTTGTAGTTCTGGAGGCTGGAGGTCCATAGTCAAGATGTTGCCAGGATTGGTGCCCTCTCTTCTTGGCTTACAGATGGCCATTTTCTCTTTCTTCATATGTTCTTCCTTCTGTCCGTATCAGATTAGAACGCACCCTAATAACCGCATCTCACCTTCATCATCTCTTTAAAGCCCCTGTTCAAATGCAGTCACATTCTAAGGATTCCAACATATGAATTTTGGAGGGGAAACACTTCAACCCATAACAGTTAATAACTCTACTTTGTGAGACACAAAGTCCTGATCTGAGTCAGTTCCAAGTATCACATAAATAGTTCAATCGTGTGTTTCAAAAGCCTGCTTGATTCAACTTCACATAATACTTCACTTTGGAGAAAAGACTTTCATTTGTTTTTGTTTTCCATCCCACAGGTAAATCTTAATTTAACATCCATTAAGTATAAAAATCTGTTAAGTATGCTATGAGGAGAAATGGGTTCAAAGGCATGGGTAAGACATGGTCCCCACTATCAACAGTTTCTTTTTTCTATTTAATTTATTTTAATTTATTTAAGTTTATTTATTTATTTTTGAGAGAGAGAGAGTACAAGTGGGGAAGGGCCAAAGAGAGAGAAGAAGATCTGCAAGATCTGATCAGGCTCCAGGCTCTGAGTTGTCAGCTCAGAGCTGATGTGGGGCTCAAACCTATGAACCATGAAATCATGACCTGATCCAAAGTCAGATGCTTAACTGACTGAGCCACCTGGGTGCCCCTATCAACACAGTTTCAAATCTTAATGGATAACTAATCAGGTTCTATGATTGGTGTATGATGAATCTCAAAATATAAGCCTGCCCTTTAAACAGGGCCTAGAATATAGTAGACATTCACTAGATGTTTTGAGTAAATATTACATGCATAAGATAATTTTTTAGCATTTATCTTTGGTATCTGGGAGGGATAAAAGGGAAACTGGGACCATAGTCCAGATAATTTCTTCACGGCATTTTCCCAGTGACAACTGAGTCTTTGGGAAGGAAGACAGGAATGCCTTCAGTGAATCTAAAGTAAACACCTCAAACAAAACAAAACAAAACAAAACAAATAAACACTTGACAATGGCGGTAGACAACTTGTGATGCATCATTCTAGTTCCTTATGTGGGGGACAATGTCTGAGAATTTCCTATGAAAATACATTATGGGGAATTGATAAGAAAGATAGGCAGAAAGTTTCAAAATAGTATAAAATTTTAAAAAGTCATATGTAATTTGACCATATGTCAATTTTGGTTAGATTAATGCATTTACTTTGTCACAGTTTACAGATCTTTTTCCCCTTAAGACCAGAATTCTACAATTTTATGGTATGTCTTGAAAAGAATTTTTCTCCCCTTTGAGGAAGACTGAGTCAAAACAACAATGTATGCCTTTTTTCCCCCTTCAAATGTTATGAACAATACTCTTTCTAGACTGATAGCCAACATATCATGCTTTAATCCTTCTGGACCTTTATTTATGCCAAATTAGAAACCTTTAAACACAGTTGTTAACAGTGGCCTATGTGGATGGACTTTGAACTGCTGTCACACACTTATTGCTGTAATTTCTGCAGACTCGAAGGTAACACTTGGGTTTGCACGGTGTTGTTATGATCCTGGGTGTTAGTCATAAAGAAGTCATAAATAATTCCCGTGCAAAGCTCTCTACTTTTCATCTGTCTTTTAGACTTAATACAAAGGCGTTTTAGAAGCGAGTCTTATTACTGTCTGTGAAACAATGCAAGACTGCGGTAGGTCTATTTGAGACAAGATTTTACAGCTACGTCATAAAACATATCTGAGTAAAAACACATGGTTGCTTGATCATTAAGATTTTTCCAATTGCATGGGCCAAACTTCACAATACAGCAGAATTTAGTTTTTGCTTTGATACCTGTAATGAATGACCAAGGAGTCCCAGAAGACCTTGAATTTTAACAAAAGATTAACCATTTCCTAAAATCTAGTGCATGTTCACTGAAGCGCATGAACAAACCCCTTTCCCGATTCAGCCCGGAATAAAACATGCCCAGGTGTATGGGCTCAAATCCATTCAATTTTCTCCCAACAGCTTCTATCTGTTGATGTCAATGCTGATTTCCTGACCCCCAAATCACTTATTGATGATCAGGAAAATCTTTTCTCCAAAAAGATACTGATAACTACCTGGAAAAAGAATCAAATAGAAGAGTAAATCCAAGAAATCTCAGGTCAGGGAAACATTAACAAAATTATTTCCTGAAATTCCTGCTTTTAACTCATTATAGAGAAACCCTGTTTGCTTACACATTGAAAAGATTCTGGCTGTTAACAGAACACCCACCTATATTTCAGATTTCAGGTTAATGGCCCAAGTTCAATTTGGGTTAAAGAAAACTCAATGCACCTAGCAATTATTTATCCCTCTTTAGAGTCATTTTCTTATTGATTTGTTTTCTGAAACAGTTTCTTCTCAACACACAGAACGGCTGAAATATTTTGAGTGTCCCACTCTTGTGACAGCCCGCTATTCCCCAAACGCGACACTGGAATTGTGGCTCCAAAGAGCATGCATGCATTAGTGCAGGGAAAGGTGTTATCCCTGTGATTTTATCTCCCTGTGGAGAGCAAAACTCCCCTCCCCCACCCTTGCCAGATCCCAGCTTTGGCTACAGAGTTTCAGATTCAGATAAGTTCCGGGAATAAACCAAAGGATGGAATCATTCAGTTAGTCCCTTAAACTAAGTGTTTTTAATGCCACTTGGCTTATTTCGGGTTCTTAAGTTACAGTCACTCCCAATGAGTTTTCTGGCCGTGGGTGGCCTGGGTAAGTCACCAGCAGCGCAGCTCCGGTCCACACACACACACACTGGTCTCTGACAAAGAGACCCTCCACCCGTTCCTTCCTTAGTCACAGGGAGCGAACAGGAGAGTTTGTTCTTTCAAAGCATTAAACACTTTCCTAAATTGGAACTCAGTTTCTATAACATACTCGCATTCCACCTAAGAGACCAACCAAAATAGTTTGATGACATTTTACACACACACACACACACACACACACACACAGCAAAGCAGAATGATTAAAAAATTACTCTTTAGGTGATTTTGAGGAAGGAATACATTATGCCCTTATTACTGTTCATCAGTAAACAGAGTTGATTTAGGATTCCATTAGAATATTTTCGATTTTATATATCTATGTGGCCAAAATTTATACCTGGCTTGAACACATAATTCATTAATTGCTGAACAGCGTTTGGGTTTTGTGATTGAAATAATAATAGGTATTAATATATATTGACTTAGTATTATCTAGAAGACATAGTGCTTCCCTTTTTTAAAAAGAAATTTTTTTTTTTTGAGAGACAGAGAAAGACAGAGCATGAGCAGAGGAGGGGCAGAGAGAGGGAGACACAGAATATGAAGCAGGCTCCAGGCTCTGAGCTGTCAGCACAGAGCCTAATGCAGGGCTCGAACCCACGAACTGTGAGATCGTGACCTGAGCCAAAGTCGGAGGCTCAACCGACTGAGCCACCCAGGGGCCCTTATAAGTGCTTCTGCTAATCCACACAAGAGCCCCATGAGAGAGATAGGGATACTGAGGCATAGAGAAATTATGTGACTAGTCCCAGGCCTCTTGCTCCAAAGTAGCTGACCTTGGATCTCACCAGAAGTCTGACTCTACAGAGCAAACTGAGACCAAACATACAATATCCTTTACAGAGTGTTTAGAAATCAGCAACTGCTCAAAGCACGCTTCGAACTAGTAGTGTCACTAAAATTGCAGGAAAATGGATTATCGCTTCTACGAACAACTAATTATTTTGGCCAATTCCTACGTGAAGAAACAGACTATTCAACCTATCTCAGTTACATAAGTGAGTGTCGGACATGTTTTCTGAATCATCTTCCCCTCCAGTTTCATTAGCTTCCAATTATGACATTGCCCTTCTGAAAGTCTGAACCTCTAGGCTTATAAAAGGTTAAAATATTTTAAGTTATGGGAACTCAGGGAGAAAAACCAAAGTGAACTATTTATGAGGGCTAGTTGGGCAATAAGCTATTCTTATAAGTAGACACACTCAGAGTTTTTCAGGTCTTTAAACAAGTTTGGCAAAGGAAGTTGTCCAATATCAGAATCTGTATTAAACCTTTATTGACTATATGTAAATTAAAGAAATACACATCAGTACATAGCATTTGCAACCATCAGAGAAATGTTTTATATGCAACAGGAAGAGAGCCTTTAAAACACCTGCCAGACACCAAAGGTATTGCCTATTGCAAAAATCGTAAGCTTCGGGCCTGACGGGGCTGGATTTGGGTTTCTCATTATGGACGTATCCCCAGGAAGGTTTACTCAAGTGCCTTAAGTTTCCATGATCTCATCTCTGAAAGTGTAACTGTGTGGCATTCGGGGCACCACGCACAGTCTGGCACATAGTGGCACTTTATATATATAGTGGTACTACATAGTCCGATATGTGGTGCTTTCACATCATCCTTATATATGTGGGGTAAAGGCCATTGCCTTGAGCAAAACCCCAGCAATGGTTTGTCTTTCTAGGTTATGTTTATAGCATTTGTTGGTCAGGAGCATAAGTTCCCAATTGTCTTTCATTGTCATGGACAGGGGCAACTGTGGGAGAAGGGTGTGCATGTTGAGCATGGGCTAGTGCATCCATGAGGTGGGCAGGTGAAGGGCACTGTGAACGATGTGACCTGGGCAGCCTGGGCCCTGGGTGCCACAGAGCAGAGGCAGGGGGTGATGTAGGTGGATGCATTCGAGGGACTTGCTCCCCAGGCATCTCCCGGTGCCTCTTCACTCCTTCTCCTGCTGCCCCAGGGCTGTGTGTGTGCATTTTTCAGGGCAGTCCTGGACTGCTCGGAGTTATGAGCAGACAGACAGAACACGATCAATGTGCCAATCTTCATTAGGATTTCTCATCACTGTCTCCCTACACCATCTTCCAGGCACCCAGCCTCAGGTTAAAGGCTGAGAATGACAGGGTGCAATGGAGACAAGATACATGTGGCCTGTATTTTCAACATGTGGTGGTTGAAAATAAAGACAGAAAACACCCATCTCTAGAGAAGAGGCAGCAGGGAGCAAAGTCCTGGGGATGGCTCTGCAAACCACGTCCCTGCACTCAGGCTTCCTCCTGACTTGTCTTTCACTCCAGCTTTCCAGCTACTTCTCAGGATTCCTCCCAGAATTCCCACTAAGAAATCTGTTATGCACCCCCTGCATGTAGGTGACTTCCTCAGTCACAAACAAGTACCTCTTAAATTGTTAATAGTTTCACTTTTGTTTCTTTGGATAAAGCAAGAGATATTGACTGTGCTCCTTATGGCAAGGGGAAATCAAGATTTTGCTGGAAATACAAAGATGGAGGAGGTATTGCCCTAATGATCTAGGAGCTGGGGGTCCAGGGAGGGAGTCCATGTCAAAGGTAGAAGTAGAGCATTGTGGGAAAAGTCTGAGAATGCTGTGGAAGCAGAGAGGGCCTTCCAGTGTCAGTGAGAGTGGTCAGAAGGATGTCCTGGCCCTCTCTGTTGAAATTTAAATAAAGGAAAATTTTCAGGGGGCAGGAGCGTGCCACTACTTAGATCATTCTCTCTCTCTCTCTCTCTCTCTCTCTCTCTCTCTCTCTCTCTCTCTCTTTTTCATTTAGTGTGGAGGTTATTATAACATACTTGATGGGCTTACCAGAAGGAAGGGAAGTGCAGAGAAGACAAACACAGAGTAAGAGAATAATTTCCAACACAGCTTGTCCAAAGTGACACATGGCCATCTGCTTCACGGAGACAGAAATCTCAACTCTGGTAGTGACCACAAGGTCCTGCCCACAATAAATGAGTCCTTAAAAAAAATTTCACTCTCTGTGCACCACCCCTTTGCCCAATTAAAAAGTGGCATTTGTTTGACAGATGCCATAGTCTAACTGCCGTGTGCCCCTGCTGTGTGCCTTGGTGGCGGCGGCTGAGGGGGTGACAGGCTCCTGAGCTCTCTGGGTTCCCATGGCGTCCAAGCCTTGGAACACTTAAGCATGAGGCCCTGAAAGGAAATTTACTTTTAAGCCCAAAACCAGGGTTGTAAGTTTTCTCTGTTTCTGTTATTAGTGCAGTTTAATACATTAAAATATCTAGAACCAGAGCCCACTTTTTATTTTTCTAATACTTTCAACCACTGTGTATTCTAACACCAGCCCTAGAATAATATTACACGCCAACACAGATGTACCACAAGAGGGAAGTTGCTGTAAGCCAGTTCCACTTTCCCAATGATCTTTCAGACTCCCCCAAACCCCAAGGCTCCTCCCGGACGCTTAACTGTATACAGACGTGCATGTGTGTGTGTGTATGTGTATGAATGTACATAGATGCATGCATATATATAATCATAACGTGTGGTATAGTTGTGTTCTATCTAAATGTAATAAATTCAACATTATTTAGAGACGCTCTTTGATTAGTGCCTCAACCGTGAGACTCCAAATCCTCCTAGAATAAAGGATTAGTCAATTTCACAACCAGGAAATTAAGCCTAAGACTTTGTGTTTCCCCAAACCACCCTCGAGGTGGATTTGGGGATAGAATTAATGAATTTTTACTCTGAATTTCATCTGCTTGTCCCTCTGTGCCCTGCAAAGTTATAAAAAAGCAGAGGAAAGAGATCGTGGTCTCTGATACAGAAGTGTATTTTCTAGTTCTTCTTGAATCCCAAGCAAAGCTGGTCTGTTCAAAGTCCCTTCTACAATAACGATCACCTAGATTAGGAGTAAACCCTATTGAAGACGTGATTCTATTTCCAGAGAGAAATCCATCTTGTGATGTTGACATTTTTGTTTCCATTAGAAAAACAACAGCTCGTGGCTATGAAAATGGCAGACGGGATGGTTTAATAGTGTTGTGTGGGCTCCTGATAAAGGTGCCATTAATCTTGGCGTCACTCACACGGGAGCAGACGTACGCAGGTCATCTGCCGTGTCGAGAGTGGGTTTATTTAATTACTTTTTAGCCGTCCCTGATTAGATGGGAGGCAGTGCAGTAACAAATGTCACCTAAGGTGACCTTTCCTCCATAAATAACCGCTGGCTCCTTCCGTGGACAGCTCTCAGGCTCCCGATCAGCTCCCTGGGTCTCCGGCACATTCGGGCCGGGCTAAACTCTACTGCATGTGTGGAATAGCCTTGGTGACGCTACTAGAAGCAAGGAGGTGGAGTGGGTCCAAAGGGTGTCTAGTTCCGCGATGGCGTACTAAAGAGGGAAGGTATTTGTACTTTTGTTCTCTCTCAGTCCTTGGAATTTTTCATCAATTTTTCAGTCATCCCGAATCTGCTCTGGAATTCAAGAAACTTAATAATGATGCCGATGCCATGTAAAGGAATTACTACAGATGTCTACATGATCCTTTCCAAATAATCCTTTACATTTTCAAAAAATACCTTCCTTTGAAGAAGAGATGCCCATAAGACCTATTGGTTCCTACGGACCTACATACTTTTGATGTCCTAATACTTCAAGCTCACTTTTGGCAATCCACCAGGAGTTTGGAGTAAGAAAGCTTTGAGTTAGATAGTTTCGTACAATAAATTTTATCCGACAACTCAAGCCCTCACTTATGACATCTCATTTTCCCAGACACACACAATTTACCAATTCAGAGGGCCCACCCTGCTCCACACCAAGGAAAGTCACGGGCTCTTCACTAACCTTTCTGTTCATGAGCTAAAATGAGACTATGTTGCCAGTTACATGTCACATAGAAAATATAGTTTTTTCAATAAATGCCTACCCATTTATTTATATGACAAACATCACCAGTGAGATTCGTAAGTCCAACTTTATACCATTCAAACTATCAGTAATTGTTCATTGTTTTTTTTATAAAGTACTATCTAACAGTTTTTCTCTTTAAAAAAATTGTTTTAATCTTAATTTATTTGAGAGACAGACAGACAGAGTTCAAGTAGGGGAGGGACAGAGAGAGAGGGAGACACAGATTCCAAAAGCAGGCTCCAGGCTCCGAGCTGTCATCACAGAGTCTGGCATGGGGCTTGAACCCATGAACCGTGAGTTCATGACCTGAGCTGAAGTCTGAGCCACCCAGGTGCCCCACATTTTTTTCTTCTTTTAATGTAAATACAGTTGGTGAGGAAGAGCCGAGCCTAAGGTGCTTTAATTAGTTGAGCAACTTAAAAACGGTCCCCTATTAGGTAATTCTAAGCATGAAAAGCTGTTTTGTCTTATACTCTGAACACAGAGAAAAGGGCTGTTAGTGTTTTCTTTATTGCAGCGGCGAACACAATTCACATCGCGGGCTACAACCATAGTTCAGTCCACAGTCCTTAGAGAGATGGAAAATGCATATTGTCTGCTGTCAGGCAATCAGGGTTGTGTCTGATGGAATACCGAGTTAAAACAGCAAACTTAAAACCATTGACGCCTCCACTAAACTAGAGCTGTAAACGCGTTACCTAGAAATTCCCTCGGGTTTTCAACAACTTCTCCAAACCCCATTGCTGTTTTTCTGAACTCTTTTTTGCTCCAGAATGAATGTGGAGGCGAGTCGGCATCTGCGCACCAATTTTCTTGTGTTCATTCATTCATTCATGTAATAAGGAAATACTTTTTTATATCTTACATATTTTTTAATTTTTTTAAATATTTATTTTTGAGATAGAGAGACTGAGACAGAGCACGAGAGGAGGAGGGGCAAAGAGAGAAGGAAACAGAATTTGAAAAAAGCTCCAGGCTCTGAGCTGTCAGAACAGAGCCCGATACGTGGCTCAAACCCATGAACTGTGAGATCATGACCTGAGCTGAAGTCGGATGCTTAACCGACTGAGCCGCCCAGATGCCCCAGGAAATACTTCTTGACTTTTTGGCCTGACCCAGACCTTATTTCAAATGCCACACTGAACAGAGCCATGCATGTGGAAATCCTACCCTGATCACTTACAAATGATAAGATATAGAGCAGGACTTGACTTAATCTGGGCCTCATTTTCCCCATCTGTCCGAGAACTGGGTGGTGCTTACCTCATGTGACTTCAGACATTGGATGGGGAAAGAGGCTTCACCTTCCAGTAAAGCTGAAACGCAATAACCACACTTTGATATTTTCCTGTACGACACTTGAAGCTTTTTCTATGCGTGTCCACATACACGATCTCATTCAATCCTCATGCTAGCTTCGGGAGGTAGTATTTATTATTTCAATTCCCTTCAGAATTGAAGAAACAGAAACCAGACAAGGGGCCACAGGTTAGCTGAAGGTTCCTGCTCACTTAATGGCCCCTAGCACACACGAGTGCTCCTGGATAACGCATTGCCTCACCAAGTTTCTCTTGCACACGATCATGTACTGACAAAACTATGCTAAATTCAACAACCATCCATTTGTAGCCTTGGGATCATAGTTTAATTTTTCTGTTGTAGAGAGTTATCTGTGGGCTCCCTGAATCTCCTGGCAAAATACAAACCCACCGATGTCAGAAATCCCAATAATAACACCCCATTCCCTGAAGGTAAACCTGGACCTTTCCCATAATGTTTATCAAAAATATACACAGCCCTAAACGTGGGAGCATATTCAGTCTATAATACTTCACACTGCATGCTTCATCAGCTTTGTGCAAAAAGCAAAAGATCGAGGCAGAAAGAGAGATCTGGAGTCGGGGGGAAAGGAGAGCCCTGTGAGGAACGGAAAGAACAGAAAGCAGTTGAGCCAGCCCTGTCGCCGACAGCGTCTCCTACACGTGTCGGCCTGAGCCCTGGGAGCTTCTCTGCCAGCGTGTGCTGCCCGGAGCCAGAGGGGACGGCAGAGTGCCACCAGCCCATCACACCAGACCCGGCTCTCAGGCTTCGCATCTGACCAACTCGCGCTGCTGAATCCAATTTACACATGCATTAATAAAAGCAAAGTTTCTGCCCTTCTGGCTGTCTTGATAAACCTGTTTGCCTCTCCATTGGGGCTGATCCTTTCAGGATAGCACCTAAGGAGGCATGAATTCCCTTTTTTTTTTTTTTTAAGTTTTAACAAGGTGTTAAATATGCAGTTTAATTATAAGCTCTGAAATTCCCGTGATGTCAATGACTTTGCTGCTGAGGGACAGAACCACGGACCTGGAGTGAGAATCATTCCGTAGGAACATGTGGGCTCAGCACACAGGCATGTGAGAGTGGCAGAGAGGAGCCTTTTAGGTAATGTCTAGGAATAGCTGGCTTCGGTTCGAGATTTTGTGGAAAGAGCAGGTGGGGGATAGAAATTTCTGGAAAGGGGGAGAATCGTGGCTCAATAGACACAACATGGGTTATGCCTGCATGTACAAATTCTCTTCTGCTATTTTAAACTAGGGTCACGGAAAAGTCCAACAGACAGACCAATTATTAATGGATTCAGTGCATTCCAAACTACATACGGAAAATTTTTCTTTAAGAAATGAACAAAGTATGTATTTTTTTACATAGAGAGGTTTTTACAAAATTGTTTTCCATATTCCAAAACCTAACATGTTTGCCATAGAAGAAAAAATAAGGCAAAAAAACAAGCATTGATAAATTATCAGTTTGTGGACATTTATCATTTAGATCCATATTATATATTTTAAATTAAAATTAGAGCATTTTTTATTTTGTAATGATCTTTACCATTGTAATTGATGATTAGTATGCTAATTTATGAGTATTTCACGATCTAGTTTTTTTTTAAGTTTTTTTAAAATGTTTTTTATTTATTTTCGAGAGACAGAGAGAGACAGTGTGAGCAGGGGAGGGTCAGAGAGAGAGGGAGTTACAGAATCTGAAGCAGTCTCCAGGCTCTGAGCTAGCTGTCAGCACAGAGCCTGATGCGGGGCTCGAACCCACAAACCGTGAGATCATGACCTGGGCCGAAGCCTGAAGCCAGACACTTAGCCGACTGAGCCACTCAGGCGCCCCATGATCTAGTTTTTAAAGTACTAATATGGGGCCTTTGGCTTATTAACAAATTGTTTATGCAGATGAAACAAAGTTATGAACAGTATATTTAAGTCACAGTATCATGAAACATAAATTTCTGGAAGGAAGACTGCGCCATCCCAAAGCCAGTTTCCAATGTCCTGAAAGTACCAGCCACAATTGCAAAATAGCTTTCTACAAAGTCTGTAATGATTAATAATTAATGAGAAATGTTATAAATAAGTGTCCTCCTCTTTGCAAATTAGATAGGAAAAACTGATATTCTTTTTAAATTTGGAACAACTTAACCATATTCTTCAAATTGCTTACTCGTATCTTTTGCTCACTATTCTACTGGGTGGTCAACATTTTCTACATGCAGTTTTTTAGCACCCTCATGCTTCCAGGTGACCTTTGAAATCAGCCAGTGATTTTAAATCACTTTGAAATATTGAATGGGATTTTGTTAAATGTATAGATTATTTGGCGGAGAAGTATATTTTTGTATTCAAATTTTTAAGTCTTTTAGTGTGGTGGTTTATGATGGTATGCACTTTTGAAATCTCACCACAGATGAGGCGCCTGGGGGGCTCAGTCGGTTGAGAGTCTGACTTCGGCTCAAGTCATGATCTCACCATTCGTGGGTTCAAGCTCCGTGTTGGGCTCTGTGCTGACAGCTCAGAGCCTGGAGCCTTCTTCGGATTCTGTGTCTCCCTCTCTGTGTCTCTCCCCCACTTTCACTCTATCTGTCTCTCAAAAATGAATAAATGTTAAAAAAATTTTTTTTAAATCTCATCACAGGCTTTTGTTGAATCCATTGCCAAAGCAAACTTCATTTGGTCCCCACAGTTTACAAATGTTTATTCCCAGTTAAGTTATTGTATGTTATTCTACATATCTTCTGCAACATACGATGGGGTTATGTTCTCATAAATCCATAGTCAGTTGAAAGTATTGTAAGTCAAAAATGCATTGAATACAGAATACACCTAACCTTCAGAACATCACAACTTAGCCTAGCGTGCATTCTGCTTACATTAGCCTACAGCTGGGAAAGGTCATCAAACAGCAAGCCTGTTGTATACTAAAGTGCTGAATGTCTCATGCAATGTTCTGAATACTGTACTGAAAGTGACAAACAGTGGCTGCCTGGGGACAGAATGGTTGTTAGCTTGTTGGCTGTTGATCCTCATAATCGTGTGGCCATCTGAGAGCTGCTGCCACCACCCAGCACCATGAGAGAGAAATGTCCCACTTACCACTAGCCTGGGAAAAGATCTGAATTCAAATTTTAAAGGATGGTTTCTACTAAAGCACATCTCTTTCATCCAATAGTGAACTCAAAAAATCCTAAGTTGGACCATGGTAATTCAGGGACTGCTACTGGGGCCAAGACCATTCTGATGTTGCTTTTTCCTTTTTTGTAAGTTTTGATTGATTTTAATTATGAATTTTTAGCCCAAATAGATAAATGCATCATCTAAAACTAATTACCTATTTGTCCCCATCTTTTCTCTTTAGTTTTATTAGCTATGATCACATAGAGCCCTTTTTTATATTTCAGACTCTCACATTTCACTATTTAACATAAGTTTGACTTTTTGGCATTTTATTTGGTATATCCTCCCTTCCCCTGCTCATCAGTGTTTAATCAGAGTATATATTCAATTTTCTTAAAGTATATTTAGAGATTTTGATAGGTTCTAAGCACTTTATTATACCATCTATTGTCTACTTCAAGCTTTTAGAAATAGAGTCCCCCATACTTCAACCAGGCACACAACTACCAAAAACTAAAACATAGTTATCCTGGCTTTTCATGAAATTACATTATGTGGCTAATTTCAGGGTAATGGGACATGAGCAGAAGTGAACTGAACAGCATTTGGCTTACTTCTTCCTATAAAATTTGTTCTTTCTCCAATGTAGAGATATAGCAACAACTAGAATAAAACCTTAGAAAAAGAGTTTTTGAGCTTGATGTTTCCTGCCTACCTGACCCAAAGTTTGGATTATCTCTAGAATCAGCAATTTACCAATCAAGACCACGATCTTCTTCTAGACTGCCATGTAAAGGAAATATAATGTATAATTTTACTCATAAATACATATAAACATACATAAGATATGTATATATATATAATTACACAATTGATTTTAAGGAAGTTGTTCAAAGATGTTAACTTCTTTTCATAAATCATATTTTATTTCACTTCTTTCATGGATCTTATTCTAGAACTGGCTTTTCTTTGTGATGATCTCCCCTAATTCATCACTATAAGGCCAAGGCTACTTGAAATTTCCTATGTGCCTGAATGAAAGTTTAAAGGCATATTATGGTAATATTTGGAAAAACTTTATGCCAATAAACTTAACCCTATAGATGAAATTGAAAAATTAATTGAAGAAAGTTATCAAAGTGACATAAGGAGATATGAAACATCTATGAAGTCCTTTATCTATTAGATATATTGACTATAAAATAAAAAATCTTTCCACAAATACTATAAATACAATTTAATTTATATGTGGAATCTGAAAAAACAAAACAAATTAACAAACAAAAATCAAACCAACCCTTAAATGCAGAGAACCCTTAAATTCCCAATTGGTAGTTGACAGGGGGAGGGCAGGTGGGGGGGATGGAAGAAACAGATAAAAGAGATTAAGAGACAAAGACTTTCAGTTATAAGAATAATGTTAGAGACTAAAAGTACAGCATAGGGATTATAGCCAATAGTATTGAAATACCATTGTGTGGTGGCCGATGGGGACTTCGCGTACCGTGGTGAGCATACATAATGGACGGAATCTCCATGTTGTGCATCTGAAACTAACACAACATTGTGCTCCATGCTGACAGCACAGAGCCTGCTTGAGATTCTCTCTTTCTCTCTCTGCCCCTCCCCTGCTTGTGTTCTCTCTCAAAAATAAATAAATAAACATTTTTAAAAAAGGAAATAAAACAGCATTTTTTGAAAGATGGTATGATTGTGGACATATGAACATCTCAATAAAAATATAAAAGAAAAGAAAAAAAGCCACCACTAGGGGAGCCTGACTGGTTCAGTGGGTGGAGCCTGCGACTCTTGATGTTGGAATTATAAGTTCAAGCCTCATGTTAGGTGGGGAGATACTTAAAAATCAAATCTAAAACAAACCCAAAAACCCTACTAGAACTAATAAGGGAATTTACCAACCTCACAGGATTGAAGGGTCGATATATAAACATCAAATATATTTCTATATAACAGTAAGGGAAAATACAAATGTAAATTTTTAAAAGAAATTGTAATTTAAAATACATTAAAAATCAACATGTAGAGATGAATCTCACAAAATGTGCAAAAGAAGATACACAAACACCCTCTAAGCAAATATAAAAGTACTCAACATTTTTAGCCATCAGGGAAAAAGAAGTCAAAGCCACAAAAGATGCCATATTTCATACCCCACAGATGAAACATTTGCGCTTTGGGCTTTGATGTGTCTTTTCTGATGCCTCAGTGAGTGTAAGGACATGAGGGAGGCTGCTTCCAGAGGGCCTCAATGCAACGCCATAGCTCTCCCTTCCCCAAAGTGAACAATGTTTGGCAGAGAATAAATTGGGCCATATGCTTTTGGATAGCACAGTGTTTACACAGAAATGTGGTCCAACCTTTGTTTCTACCCCCACTTAATGTTTCTTTCTGTTCCTGAGAAAATATTTTCCAAAATAAAAATAAAAATTGCCTGCTTTCTTACAAAGGCGTTAGATCCCCTTCGAACTTAATCTTAAGGCCCATAAAACTCCATGATGATCAAAATAGGAAGACGAAGGGGAAAACACATTGAGCTGTAAGTAAAGTGTATGTATGAGAGTTTGTCCCTTGCTTAACCGTGTCTACTACTGAAAGTTCTGTAGGGAAAGTAGGATGCCAAGATCAGGATGGGAACTTCACTGGAATGAGAGCAGAAGTAACAGAAACTCTAAGAAACAGTATGCCTAACTTCACTGATGACTGTCTCTCACAAGCATCCTCTGGATATTTTATAAATATACCTTTTAATTATGTCTTTCCTTATCAATAAAAGATTATGACTGTATCAAGAAAATAGGGCAGACTCATTTTAAAGAACATTATATGACAAAACTGCCAGCATGCTGCAGGTGTTTAACCGGTTTCCACTGGACAAAGTCCACGGAATAATTGCAGTCTGAATTCAGCACATCAAAAAACACTTTCCACGTTAATATTTCACGAATTCTTGTTATTCCCAGGTGGTTCTTTGAGTGTAAGAAGTAAATTACTAAATTATATTTATATGTACAAGGTGATTTTATTCATACCTGAGGGTTCTGGAAGATAGGTATAAATATTTGTCTGCAAAGAATGGTGTGTATCTCCCTCCTACACTGTTGGTGGGAATGGAAACTGGTGCAGCCGCTCTGGAAAACAGTGTGGAGGTTCCTCAAAAAACTATCCATAGAACTCCCTTATGACCCAGCAATAGCATTGCTGGGGATTTACCCAAGGGATACAGAAGTGCTGATGCATAGGAGGACATGTACCCCAGTGTTCATAGCAGCAATGTCAACAATACCCAAAACATGGAAAGAGCCTAAATGTCCGTCACCTGATGAATGGATCAAGAAGATGTGGTTTATATATACACAATGGAGTCCTACATGGCAATGAGAAAGAATGAAATCTGGCCATTTGTAGGAAAGTGGATGGA
>NC_043703.1:75327185-75339773 GCF_006229205.1 Suricata suricatta | reverse complement strand
GGAAAGAGAGTTGGGGAGAGAGAGGGATGCAAAACTTGAGAAACTATTGAATACTGAAAGTGAACTGAGGGTTGAAGGGGAAGGGGGAGGGGGAAAAGAGGTGGTGGTGATGGTGGAGGGCACTTGTGGGGAAGAGCACTGGGTGTTGTATGGAAACCAATTACAATAAACTATTTTTAAAAAAAAGAATGGTGTGCATCTTTAGCTTACTTTCAGTAGGTGTATTCAAAGAAGTCAGTAAGCATGCCAGTGTTTTCCTGCATTAGTCCAAAATATCAGCAAAAGTAACCAATGTGCAAATTTTTATTTGATGGTTGGTTTAACAAACCAGAATTATTTTTCAAAAAGAAGTATCATAAAAGCATCACAACCACTTGGGTGCAGATCTAGCTAATTTATTATCTAAGGAACATAACTCAGTTTCCCCCCCTACTTACAAAAATTCCATAGAAATTTTTGAGCACTGCGAGTTTCTAACTGTGATATTATTTCACAGAAAATGAGCACTAGGTCTTTGAAGTTTTCAGAGTGAGCTAATGATATTTGTATTGAAGTTTACACGAAGATTCCTGAAAACGTCCAGAAGTTACTCAAGAATTTTGAAAGGATACACTTGATTGATTCATTCATTCATTCATTTAAATATTGGATGACCTCAGTTCCTCCTCGAGGCCAAGGCAACGTGAGTTTTCCATCTTACAACGAGTTAGAACGAAACCCTGACTTGTGATTTACCTCCAGTGAGTTGCATGATGGAAAGAATTTGTAGAAACCATATTACAGTAACTGTGTGGAGACTGGCAGAGAAAAGGCAAAGAATGTAAAAAAAAATTGAGATTTCTCTACCCTGCCTGCATTTAAGGACTCATAGTGGAGAAAGGACCAATAGATGGCTGTCCTTGAGAAAAGCCCTTTTCTGTTTCAAGATTTTCTTGAGCTGCTCTGCCTCCTGGAGATAAGAGAGGCCTGAAACATGTCTCTCTCTCTCTGTCTCCAGCACAATCCAGTACAGTTTATTTCATTTGCTGGATATGTAACAACCTCATTCTTCCTTTCAGACGGAGAACTGCTCTAGGTTACAACATAAGTGAAAGCTGTAAGTGAAATTCCTGCTTTCCAAGCCTTTTACTGAGCAGAGTTTGAATGCAGAGAAAGAGGTAGATTTTGCCTTCTCTCTGGGCTTTCGGTCCTTCCTTCTTTCCTCCCTCCTCCCTTCTTCCCTTTCTCCCTTCCATCCTTCCCCCTTCTTTCCTTCCTTTCTTCTATTTTCTTCCTTCTCTCCTCTTCACTTCTCTCTTTTTTCTTTCTCTTTCTTTCTTTTTCTTTCTTTCTTTCTTTCTTTCTTTCTTTCTTTCTTTCTTTCTTTCTTTCTTTCTTTCTTTCTTTCTTTCATTAGTCTTCCAGAGAGAACTCAAGCCCACAACTCTCTTAGAAGCCCTTAAACTGATAGGGAATAAGCCTTTTGATCAACACTTTTATATAAAAGTCCACATGGCACCCAGGGCAAGGAATTCAGTACAGTTTTGCTGACAGATTCACACACTTTTCTCTTGGAAGAGCAGAAAGATTTATTATTCCCTCATGTGAGTCAATAGAAGTAATACAGTATGATTTGCTTCTTTCCTAGTCCCTCATAGTTATCCTCCTAAGGTCTGAGCCTCGAAGCTTCCTGACACGAAATAGGAGGATTGTGAGTAGTTAACCTGCTACCCTTTCACTTAACCTGCTCTCAGTGGCCTTTAGTGGAGACAGAACAGACCAACTCAGTACTATCCATGAGCTTCTCTTCCAAACTTCTGTTATGACACAAAATTAAATCCAAATGTACTTGTTTATTGCAATGAGTTTACCCCATATGGAAAGAAAAAAAGAATTAGTATGTTTTCATAAATAGATTTTACAGGAAAAAGATTAAATATTTAAACTGTTATCATTCTTATGATCTTTCAGATAGAAAATTTCACCTAAAAAAAAGAACAGCAATCAGATACAGTGGCCATTTTACATGTTTTTAAGTAAAATATTTAAATGGTTATATATAACATAAAGATTTTAAAAGCTTAAGGAAATACACCTATATCTATGCATTAGGAATCCATTGGATGCACCAATATATGCTTTGTATTTCACAAAATACATACTGTTAGAATTTAAATGTCTAGAGCTGCTGAAGCTGTAAATGTTTCCGTGGATACATTTTAAAGGCTGAAATCTAATTTTATAAAAACTTAATGAAAATCATAATGGTAATTTTAAAGTTCTAGATGTTTGAGTCATTAAACCAAACAAGATAGGAATGTCAATAACACCATGTATCTTTCCTCTTCAGAGACCTTCAACATTATCAGTGACCTTGTGCTGCGTGGCATGGTCAAGGCACAAGTTTAAACAGGTATTTATCCCATTAATTTATGATTTAATACTCAAAGCAATAAAACAAATGCTATACATGGTCATATGCAACCAAGAAAATTAATTCATTTTGATTTTGCATATTTATTCCTAAAATCATTACACAAATTAAAATTTTTTCATAATTAAATTGCATTCATTTTTTTATCCAGTGTATTACTAAGTTCTCTCTGTCTCTTTCTGTGTGTGTGTGTGTGTGTGTGTGTGTGTGTGTGTGTGATGTTTTTGCTGTTGTGTTTGTTGTTGTTTGTTAGATGAACAAAAGAAGATATGAATGGCCCTTCTACTTGCAACTCAGTGCTTCAGAATGAGGATGTGACTATTTGATATCTGCCCTAAACTTCTCCTGGGACCACTGGGTATTGGAAAGCATATCAATAGATCATATGAAAAATCAGGAAAAACCACCCCATCTACGAAACCAGGGTAGATATACCCAGTTCTTCTGTGGTACTGACAACCAGGGTTGTCACTGAATGCTGCCCATCATGGGAAGAGAGGATGTATCATTGGCTCTGCTCTACCTGCTCTCATGTGTCGGGGATGCCCTACATCCCAGCATCTCTACCAGGATGCTGGCAAGACCTACAGTTCCATAGCTTTAGTCTGCTTGCTTACCTCATTCTCCACAATGTTGTTTCTCAGCCAGGAGTTGGTGTGGCACCATATTGTCTGCCTGATACCTTCCTTAGTAAAATCACAAATTGTTTCCATTTAGTACTGTCATTCTACAACATGACATTATTCTATGAAACAAGAGCACTGGAGTCCGTTCAGATGAGAGGGAATGCAAGAAAGGGGGGCCTTCCCAGTGTAAGTCTTCTCAGTGACACAACTACAGAGGACAAAGGAGACTGACTTGTACAACTGTCACTGACAGTGGTAGCATAAATATCACATTGGTTCTGATTTCCTTGCTTCACATCTGTGTCTTTCAAAAATCAAGTATTGTCATTTGATTTTTCTAAAATGTACCTTTCTTTGAGTACCTAATATGCTAGAGAGTCAATATAAAAGTTATCTCTTGTGGCTATAAATATGGTCATATATTTACTCAGAGGTTGCCTAAAAAGTGTAGAAATTGCACCAAAGCAAGGTTGATGTAATCCAAAGTATTCTTTGAGATAGGGCAGAGGAAGGTCCAGATCTGCTTGATTCCCATAGGGAGTGGTGTTTCAGTGGAAGAGCTTCAGGAATCCCTCCTGGAACCTGAATTCTATCCTCTCTGATCTTCCACCTCTAGCACCTGTGAATTCTCAATACACTATAGCCAATTCTTCGACTTCTTTGTACCTTGCCTTAGCCCATGTTCAAGAACTGATTTAGGAAACTTGTGGATCCTCTCTAGACAACTAAGAATCCATGGGAAAAAGAAAGGAAGAAATTAAACAACCTCAAGGAGCATTTCTCCAGAAGGCTGCTCAAGGTTCTGTGTGCCCTCTATTTGTCTGTTTCATATCCCATTGCTCTCATCCTCACAGAAACCCAGAAGCCCTATCCCACCATGGTCTCAGAATCCTTACCAGATTTTCCCAGGTGGAAATTTCAAAAGGGTCTTCCATCTTGAAGAAGTTACTTGAGGAGGAGAATGAGTTTTCTCTCCACCTCTAGCCAAAGCTCACAGGAAGACACTGACAGTTAATAAGCTGGCTTTAACATTGTTTGCTATGAAGGAGAAGACACACTGTGAGGAGATGTTAGAGAAGACTTCTTAGAGGATTTGGATTTGTCTTAGAAGTTCTGAGGAGAGTTTAAGAAGCACATCTGCTTTAAAAAGGATGTTGTAAAGAATTGATGGTAATGCTACAATGACACATCTTAAGTCTGTGGGACTAGACTGAGGTTGAAGCTATAACTATTAAAAAACCAGCAGCCACTCATATTGGTTAAGATAGGACTTATTTGGTCATTTATGTGGCTTGGTCAATATTTTTGCCTGTGTTCAGACATGATTGTAGTTTTCTTGTTTTTGTCTTGATCCTTCATTGTCACATTATGGCTTTGTCTGATGTTGAAATGGTTTTTGTGTTCAACAGGACAATGCCAAAGCCTGATTCTGAGGGCCAGGCCACTTTATAATAACACAAAGGTCTAAATAACACTACTCACCCAGCTCTTGCTTTTCTCTTCCTTAGTCTTCTGATTTGGCTAAAGGCATACAAATAGGCCATGAGACACTCTTTCATGCTCTTCAGGTTTTCATCTTGGTGATACTAGTTTTTCTTAGGAGATTATTTACAGGACACAGTTTGTGGTTCAACTAAGGTTAATATCCCCTATTTCAGGAGATTAGTTGGATCTTTTGATGTGACAATAGCTGCCCATTCATATTTAAGATTCTTTACAGGATATATCAGCCAACTAGAAAAGACAATTATCAGAAAGAAAAAAAATTATTAGCCTTCAAATGAATTTTGAAACCAACAGCCTGTATTAGAAAATCCACATGATGAATTTAGTTGGGTCTGTTTTGGAAACCCAGGTGATGTTTTTCCTTGGTTTAGTCATGAACTTATTTATCTTACAATATGTAGGTTCAGCAAAATGTGTTTGCTATGACATGCATTTCCCTATGGCTAATTAAGGTGAACTCAAAAATTCTGAATCTCTGTAATGACTCTGGCTGATAGCTGAGCTTCTAAACTTCCAGTGTTTGAGATAAGTTTTATACAAACATTCCAGTTGTAGTAATCCTAAAAAGAGAATCACAGTTGACATGGTATTCATAAAAGTTTATCTATGTTGTCTCTTCTGAAGGTTTTATAAATAAGCTTGTGTGTCCCTCATTTTGGTTGTTTGGGGGTGATTTTTCCCATGGAGACACAATCAACTGGAATTGAGATAGCACTGAATAATTGCAAATCTCACAAATATCCCAAACACATAGGATAAATGTCTGCCTGGCAGGCATGTAAAAATCTGATCTCCATATAGGAAGGAATAATCTGGTAGTTCACAGACCTTAGTGAGAATGCAAGAATTCTTTATAGCAATAGAAAGAGGTGGATTTTTGCATCTCTTTATGGGAACAAATTATTTTGAATCAATTTGAAACAGACTTAAAGTGTCTCTTAAGGAAACTAACCATTGTGGTCAGGATAGCTCCAAAATTCCTGGGGAGCAGGGAGGATTGGCTAACTATTGTTGGTAGGTTGTAATGACCTCAGCAGAAATGTTTTGATGACACAAAGCTAATGTTCACTTCCCAGAAGACTAAATGTTGGTATTAATAATGAGAGGGAGACTGAGGACCTAAAAGGGTCATGTAAACAGGCAATCTATTCTCTAAAGTGTTTGAAAGAACAGACATCAGGTGAGGGGTGGCTGATCCAGCAAACAGCTATTCAGAGCAGTACCTATGGGTTGGGGAAAATGTTTAGCAAAATTTTGTGTTTCCTTAAGTGGAAAAAGGAGACTGAAAAGAATAAAAATAATCCAATGAAGATAAGAAAGATCATATTTGTGTTTTAAAGGCTGTCAAACTATAGAAAGAGGTAGGATCAGTAGTATAGCAAAGGGGCAGAAAAAAACGTGTGGATGGATCAGAAACTAATCATGTTCCATTGTCTTGGGTAGAAAGTGTCTGCTTCTGTGGCACCTCGGTAGCTCCGTTAAGCATCCGACTTCAGTTCAGGTCATGATCTTGTGGTTTGTGAGTTCGAGCACTGCATCAGGCTCTGTGCTGACAGGTCAGAGCCTGGAGCCTGCTTCAGATTCTGTGTCTCCCTCTCTCTCTGCCCCTCCCCTGCTCTCTCTCTCTCTCTCTCTCTTTTTCTCTCTCTCAAAAATAAATAAACATTAAAAATTTTTTATGGTTTTTTAATTTATTTTTGAGAGACAGAGAGAGACAGCATAAGCTGGGGAGGGTCAGAGAGAGAGGAAGACACAGAATCTGAAGCAGGCTCCAGGCTCTGAGCTAGCTGCCAGCACAGAGCCTGATGCGGGGCCCAAACCCATGAACCATGAGATCATGACCTGAGCCGAAGCCAGACGCTTAACTGACTGAGCCACCCAGGCACCCCCCAAAATTTTCTTAAGGTGTCTGCTTCTGTAGCCTGTGGTTTCTAGAGTATTCCAAAGAATCCATAATTTGGGTCTATCAGAGGATTGGACATGTAGTGGTAAGGGGAAGTGCTGTATGTCATCTAAGTGAATCCAAGGGTCAACACCTTCCGTTTGACATATATGTCAACAATTCACAGTGCTTCTTCCATTGGAACTCACTGGCAGCTTTCTCCGATGCTTTGACAGACTTGCCAAAATCATGCCATAAGCAAGTGTGGTGTGCACTGGAAACATCATCAATAACACCTCTTATAAGCAGCTTGCCCATGTTAGGCCAATCTATCTCCCCATCTCTACTCTCATAGATAATATTGTGGAAATCTTTGTTTTATTCCATTTCATTATTGCTATCTTACTGGGTAATCATAAAGCATTTCAAAGTTTTAAATTTTTCAGTTATTTTATAGGAGTTCTTGGAGAGGTCAGGACATCTCATTTTCTAAAGTATGTCAAAATAATTGACACATCTAAACTCTTATACCTATTATCAATGTAAATGTTTGCATTTTTTCTTTGTCAGGGCAGTTGGCTATCTAACTTGGTTTAGTTTCTGGGAGAAAATTTTATTTTATGAGTAGATGTAAGTCTTTGAGTACATCTGTTATTTAGCAAACTTTGGTTTTACTTCTTGTGTATGATTTGTTAACAAATGTCTAAATCACAGTTATCCAAGGGAGTCTCTGCCCAGTTTGTGTAGAGTCTGTATAGTTTCCAAATAAAAATGCATGATCATGGAGTTTTTATTTCATGTAGGGGAAGCGGGGTGAATGAGTTTGAACAGTGATGTGTGAAAAAAAACCAAAAATATTTTATAGAAGTTCTGAAAAGCAGTGAGCATTTTGTCAGGCTGCTATTGTTGTTGTGAACAGATAAGATTTGTGTAAAAATACTACTTCATTGCTTAGGTGAGTTCATTGTCCTCATTACCACCTGCCTTTGGCTACAGGGTTTAAGAAAAGGATGAGACTCCAGAAGGATATGAAAGATTTCTTGGCATGTACAGTGAAGAAAGATCACCACGCTGGAATTTTAAAAGGAGACAGAATGCTTTGGTTACCATCTTAAGAGCAAAGGCAGAGAAGTAAATATAGAGGAGCAAAAAAATAATACTGACTTTATCATAACAATGGGTACAAGTGTGAGTTTATGTCAGAACTGTAAGACATCTAAACATAGTATCTAATCTTCTCTGGTTTGCTTATTTTTTACTGTGTTTTTAAAATGTCTAGGGGCACCTGGGTGGCTCAGTTGGTTGAGTGTCCAACTTTCGTTCAGGTCATGATTTTGTGGTTTGTGAGTTTGAGCCTCGCGTCAGGCTCTATGCTGACATCTCAGAGCCTGGAGCCTGCTTCAGATTCTGTGTCTCTGCTTCTCCACTGTTTTCTCCCTCCCTCTCTCTCTCTTTCTCTCTCTCTCTCTCTCTCTCTCTCTCTCTCTCTCTCACTCAATCTCTTTCTCAAAATAAATAAACATTAAATTAAAAAATAAATTAAATGCATAAATAAAATGTGTTGGTATATTTCCTATTTTCCCTAAACACAACACTTCAGCACATAACAGGAGACCTGGTGACTTATTTATTTGAATGATAGGAAGATAGAAGAAAGCTGTGGATTCTGAGAAGAGATGAGCTTTGGTCAGAGGCTGTGGGGGTGGGCAAGTTTGTGGAATCACAGAAAAAAGGAAATTTCTCTAAAGAATTGTGCTTACTTTACTTCTCACTATTCCTCTGTAGCTCATTTCAACTTTCAACAATCATATAATCCAAATTTTTAAGTAGCAGATGCAACCATCACTGGTTTAGAATTTTCTGAGAGCCTGAATTGTTTTTTAATTGACGTGTAGCTGACACACAGTATTATGTTAGTTTCAGGTGTACAACACAGTGATCTGACAAGTCTATATGTTATTCTGTGCTCATCATAAGGGTAGCTACTCCATCTGCCACCACACAATGCTATTATAATGCCATGGACTATATTCCCTTTGCTTGAAATCTTTTAACAGTGTTTCCACGAGAAAACAATTTGGAGTTTCAAATATCTGATTTCTATAGAGCTCTTCAAGAAACACACACCCTCCTACACTGTTGGTGGGAATGTAAACTGGTGCAGCCGCTCTGGAAAACAGTGTGGAGGCTTCTCAAAACACCATCAATAAAACTTCCCCTATGACCTAGCAATAGCACTGCTAGGGATTTACCCAGGGGACACAGAAGTGCTGATAGGAGCACATGTACCCCAATGTTCATAGCAGCAATGTCAACAATAGCCAAAACATGGAAAGAGCCTAAATGTCCATCACCTGATGAATGGATCAAGAAGATGTGGTGTATATATACAATGGAGTACTACATGGCAATGAGGAAGAATGAAATCTGGCCATTTATAGCAAAGTGGATGGACCTTGAGGGTGTCATGCTAAGCGAGATAAGTCAGGCAGAGAAGGATAGATACAATATGTTTGCATTCATAGGTCTAACAGGAGAGACCTGGCAGGGGACCATGGGGAGAGGAAGGGGGAAAGAGAGCAGGAGAGAATGAGGGAAACAGATCAAGGGAGACTACTGAATACTGGAGACGAACCATGGGCTGAAGGGGGAGGGTGGGTGATGGTCATGGTGGGGGGCACTTGTGGGGAGAAGCACTGGGTGTTATATGGAAACCAATTTGACAATAAACTATTAAAAAAATAAAACAAATATAGAGCTCTTGGAAATGAACCACAGGGGCATCTAACCTTCTTCAGCATTGCTTAGAGGTTCTTCTGCTAACTCTGCCTAGTGGCAAGGAGGAAGTAACCAACAATGTTGAAGACTATTCCATCCTAGTTGCAGTTATCTTAGGATTTCCAGAGCTGGCATTTTGTTGCAGGAGATAGATTTTCCAACACGAGTTTGGGGAGGCATCTTGGTTTGTCGTAGATCTATGGGTTGTCGGGTGTTGGGTGACTCAAGGTCTCATAAGCAGTGTGTAAATTGTTGCGTTTCAAAAGAAGTTGACAAGAAACATTCAAATTTTCCCTGCCTGTTTTTAAGACCTCATTATGTGCCATTGTGATTTATGGCATCACTTGTCATATTGGTCCCTGCAATGGATAAGATCATTAAACACTTTTTTCCAAGTTTTTATTTATCAGAGCCATGGGGAACTGCACTTCTGTTAGTTTTATCTGGAAAAGCTGGAAAAGCATGTCATAACTCATGCCAGGTAATATCTTTCTTTTCTGGGTAGCTATTACTCACACCTATCTAAAGAAACAGCTGAGCAAGAATTATTTCAAAATCAAAATAGCCTTTTTAAAATTTGAAATGCGTTATGCACCTGAGGTGCTGACAGCAAAGTCCGTGCCAAGCATTTGATCCAGGAGTACCCATTTTCCAAGTGCTCCAGATCCTTAGATCTGTGTCTCTTCCATTTTTTCTGTGGCCAATTTTTAAATAAGGGATCGGGAAACGGTTTAGCGATCATAAATCACACTGATGGTTGGGAAATAAAAAGGGTTCCTTTGCTTCTTCAGATGTGGTTCCACACATTTTTACACATCTTCAGGCTAAATCAGAAATCCAGATGCAAAACTATGGTGCTTACACATAGGATGTCTATTTGTGACCTTCCATTGAAGAATATAGGACTGGAAGACATGACAGGGCTATCTTCTGCACAATAAAGGGAAGATGAATACTGTAAAAGACAACGGGAAAAAATATGCTTAAAAGTGAATGTGGTTTCCACCCCTGAGTACACATTGCACTAAGTGCAAAATACGGCATTCACTGTACTTGGTCATATTATGGAAATATGTGTGACTTACTCACTAAATGGACTTAGTAGTAGTATCATTTTTACTTTTAGAAATGTCACTCTTAAAAAAAAAGAGCGAGGCAGAGCTAGAAACAGAGTATTAGCTATAGAAAACAAGCTGATGGTTACCAGAGGGGAGGTGGGCAGTGGGATGGGTGAAACAGGTGATGGGAATTAAGGAGGGCGCTTGTGATGAACACCAGGTATTGTATGGAAGTGTGGAATCACTTCACTGTACACCTGAAATTAATGTTACACTGTATGTTAACTACCTGGAATTTAAATTGAAACTTAAAAGGTAATAAATAAATGCAGGATGAGGATTGAAGAGGGCATTTGTTTTAAGAAACAGTGGGCAATGTATGGGAAGTACTGAATCACTGTGTTAAACCCGTGGCACAAATGCTACTTTGTGTGTCCTCTCACTGGACTTTAAATACAAACTTTAAAAAAATTTTTAATTCAATCTTTCTGATAGAACTATTGACTATTTTCCTCTTATGTTTACTTGTTTTTATTCTCCCAATGTTATTTAAGTGATTAAAATGTATTCCTTTTCTAATTACATAAAGTACAGTAAAACCTTGGTTTGACGGCATAATTTGTTCTGGAAACGTGTTTTAATCTACTTGTATAGTAAAGCAAATTTCCCTATAAGAAATAATAGAAACATAGATGATTCGCTCCACAACCCAAAAATATTCATATAAAAATGATTATAATACTGTGATATAATACAAAATAATAAAGGAAATACAAAATATAAAGAAAAACAAACAAATTAAACTACACTTACCTTTGAAAACCTTCATGGCTGGTGTGAGGGAGACAAGAGAGAGGAGGGTTATTGGGTAGGGTGACTTTCACCATCACTAGCGGAATCACTGCGCTCTATTGGCTCAATAGAATCTTTTCTACAGTACACTATTAATAAACTCCTGCCGTGTACTGTATGTCCTGCAACTGGGGATAAGGCAGCAGAGGAAAGGGTCTGCAGGCAGCCTGACCTAGAAGGAAGCAAAGCATTTCTAAGCTCACTCTTGTATGGAAAAGCAAAGGACTGTCCATGGGTGTTTTAAAGTGACAAAAATACACTAGTGCCAGTAATGGGCACCTTCCAATGTTCCGAAAAATCACTGATTTCTGTCAATCACTGAGGCCTGAGACCAAGCATCCGAGCATGGGAGATGATTGCCCACAATTCCACAATGAGAGAGAGAGGAACCATAGGCTCGATTGTGATCATATGATGTTTGGTGTTACATACTACTCAGATTGCAAGACATCACTCCTTTATCAAGTTAAAATTTACATAAATGAGTTAGAAAAAAAGCTTAGAGTGGAAAGCTGTGACCATGGGCCGAAAGTGCCTGAGGTTAACTAAGGAGATATTGTACTGGGATCTCGAGTAACCTGTTATATCACCTGCAGGAAATTACTTTCCATCTGATGCCAATATACTATTGTACTTTCATCACACATTCCATTTGTCCCAAGACCCCTTGCTTTTTACACACAAGTTAATGATTACTATCTGATTGTTTTCTTCACCTTCATCCTGTACATAAGATCTTATTTTCTTCATGTTCACCATGTGGGTAATATCTTGTAAACTCAGTAAATAGGGAGATAAAACCCTTGTTCAGGCCTCTTGTCTCTTCCCAGACATCAGCCTCTCTTGTATTCAATTCTGCCTCTGCTCTCTTGCTGGACAAGACAGAACTCCAGACTCCAGTTTGAGACACTTGTCTTGTGGAACACTGGAAGAACAAGTTACTCGCAATCCAAGGTTTTATTGTATATGTAAAATACACTTTTACTTTTTTTATTTATTTTATTTTATTTTTATTTTTTTAAATAGTTTATTGTCAAATTGGTTTCCATATAACACCCAGTGCTTCTCCCCACAAGTGCCCCCCACCATGACCATCACCCCTTTCCCTCTCTCCCCCTCCCCTTCAGTCCATGGTTCCTTTTCAGTATTCAGTAGTCTCCCTTGATCTGTGTCCCTCACTCTCCCCTACTCTCTTTCCCCCTTCCTCTCCCCATGGTCCCCTGCCAGGTCTCTCCTGTTAGACCTATGAATGCAAACATATTGTATCTATCCTTGTCTGCCTGACTTATTTTGCTTAGCATGACACCCTCAAGGTCCATCCACTTTGCTACAAATGGCCATATTTCATTCTTCCTCATTGCCATATAGTACTCCATTGTATATATATACCATGTCTTCTTGATCCATTCATCAGTTGATGGACATTTAGGCTCTTTCCATGATTTGGCTATTGTAGAAAGTGCAGCTATGAAC
>NC_043703.1:75325781-75327085 GCF_006229205.1 Suricata suricatta | reverse complement strand
TATATATATCCTTTCATTAGCCAAGATTAAGAAAGTCTGAGGTATATGATGTATGTGTTTTTTAAAAAAAACTATCATTTATTGTAATTTTTGTTATTAACAGGTGAATAATAAATTACAAGTAAAAATAAAACATTAACAAGAAGTGCATAATTAATTACAAAACAACTACAAATAAGGAAAAATATACTTGATAAATTAAAGATAAGGCACAAAGAAACTAAGATATTTCAGCTATTAAAATAACTAGTTTCTATCATCATCTAACATATAGCTAAAACAAGGTATACCTTTCTCCCCTAATTAGGGTTGGGGTGGGCACAGGAATCAGGTGTTTGGAGGTAATGACTGGAAGCATTGCCCTACAAGAGAGAAAGGCATATGGCAGCATTCAGAGTAGTTGGTAGGAATACAAAGATACCAATCCTAGGGGAAATGTTCTTAGCCATAATTAAAAATTTGAGATTTGGCACATTTTTTGTTCCTCCTTGAGTAGGGATAGAATGAGGGCCATGAGAAGCAAGGAGAAAAAATTTAAAAAGAGAAAGCTTATTGGGCTCCATTTTCTACTTTGTGCTAACATGTGTTACTACTTTGAGAAGAACTGGCCCTTTCATAAATTATTCCCACAGTCAAAATTTCCACAATCTTTTTGGGAAGAAAAGTGACTTATGCTCAAGAGGATAATTAACATGTGAATGTCAAATGAGGGATATATACTCCCAGAACAAATATGCCAGAAGAGAGTGAAAGAAGAGATCCTGATGAACAGAGCAGGCAGAGAAGGCAGCAGTAAGATCTAAAGACAGGGTGGGGATTTAGAATAGAGCGGCAAACGGCGTGTCGGATACAGGGCTCGTGTCCACAATGTACAAGGAGCTCACTAGACTCCATACACGAAAAGTGAATGATCCAGTGAAGAAATGGGCAGAACACCTGAATAGACACTTCTCCAAAGAGGACATCCAGATGGCCAACAGGCACATGAAATGATGCGCAGCGTCACTCATCATCAGGGAAATTCAAATCAAAACCACGCTGAGATACCACCTCACACTGGTCAGAGTTGCTAAAATGAACAAATCAGGAGACTATAGATGCTGGCAAGGGTGTGGAGAGACGGGCACCCTCCTACACTGTTGGTGGGAATGTAAACTGGTGCAACTGCTCTGGAAAACAGTGTGGAGGCTCCTCAAAAAACTATTGATAGAACTCCCCTATGACCCAGCAATAGCACTGCTAGGGATTTACCCAGGGGACACAGAAGTGCTGATGCATAGGAGCACATGTACCCCAATGTTCAT
>NC_043703.1:75250704-75325681 GCF_006229205.1 Suricata suricatta | reverse complement strand
ATATATCTCCTACATATATAACCAGTTTCACATCTAATCTTTCAGGAAATCAGATCAGCTCCATTGTTCAAATACATCTCAAATCTGACCATTTATCACTGTCTCCACTGCTACTATCATTTCTGTCTTGCATAAATTCAATGGCCTCCTCACAGATCCCCTTCCTCTTCCTGATTTTACCTTTTACCTCCTTCATCCCAAGCTCAACACAGTGACCAACAGGATCCTTTTAAAAACCTAAACCATAAGAGTGATATCCTCTGCCTAAAGCCGGTCAGTGGATTTCAGAATAAAATCCAAAGTCCTTGCAATGACCTGTTAGCCCTATACGGCATTGACCTATGAGGCCCTGTATAACATGGCCCCTCTTCCTCACGCCTTTCCACTCTGACTACATCTTATCCAACTTCATCTCTCAGGTACACTAACCTCCTTGCTGTTCTCAGAATATTCACACACCCTGCCCAACTTGAGATATTTGCACTGGCTGTTCTTACTGTCAGAAATCATCTTCCCTTAAATCAGGATGATCGAGGCCCTTACTTCATTTAAGTATGCTGAAAGGTCCCTTTTTCAATATGACCACTCTATCTATCTTACTTAAAAGTTCAGCCCCAACCCTTACTTGCCCTTAACCTCTTCTTTCTTAAAACCTGTTGCTTTCTTTTTTATGCTCTATCATCATTTAATATTATTCTTATAACTTTTATATTTTACATATATTTATTACATTGCATTTTACATATTTATGTGTTCGTTATTAAATGTTGGCTTCCAGAGTTAAATGTAAACCCAAGTAGGGGCTGGGTCACTTTATGTTTATATACAGAGGTGTCTTAAACACTTAAAACAGAAAATGACACATAGGAAAGTTTCAATATATTTTTTCTAAGACTGAGTAAACACCAATGAAATCTTAATGCCACTGAAACACCTCCTATTTCCACACATGGATCACATGCTTTCTTCACAACTTGTCCAACCTTAAACCTGAATTTGTCTAGCCTGCCTCAAGCCTTAGGCTATTTTCAGTGGAGAGACACTGGCACCAGCAACAGCACTTCGAACACAGATTTGATGACTGCTTCTTTAGATATAAAATGACATTCTAGGCATTGGGATTAAAATTGTATGAGATAAATTTCTTGACTATCACAGCTTTATAATCTAAGTGAAAATGTCTGTATGTAGGGGTAGAGGACATGGGTGGGTGGACAAATGAAAAACCTTTCTTCTTGGTTTAAAACACACATCATATCACTCCCATGACCCTTCTGATCTCCACCACCATCATCACCACCAGCAATCAAATTCATACACACACTCAACATGTAATAAATAGGAAACATTAATCCGTGAATCCATTAACACACATGATACAATTTATAGTTATGTTTGCACCAGGTCAAAGAGCACACTTTAAGTATTTTATTAAGATAATTACTAAAAAGCTAATGATGAGCTACAATTTGTATTGATACTTTTCATGGAAGTCAGACTATGCCTTTACTCAGGTTGTCCTGGCTTGTAATGTTATTAGAGAGCATAGAGAAGGGAAGGTACAATACACCCTATGATAATAAACTACTGTAGAGGTTACTAAATAGATTATCTTTTTACGTTTATGCATGTATGTATTTAGAGAGATCATGCAAGTGGAGGAGGGGCAGAGAGATAGCATCCCAAGCAGGCTCTGCTCTGTCAGCACAGAGCCCAAAGCAGGTCTCAGTCTCATGAACTATGAGATCATAAACTTACCCAAAATTCAAGAGGCAGACACTTAACCAACTAAGCCACCCCTAGAAATATTTTTAAAAATAAAATATTTGGTATGTACTATGGGGTAACAGACACTATAGTAGTTCACAGGAAGGAATAAACCTCTAAAATACAAGGCTAAGAAAGGTTCATAAAAACTGACTCTAGGTTTTCAAGAATTGAATTTTTTTAATGTTTATTTATTTTGAGAGAGAGAGAGAGAGAATAAGCCAGAGAGGAGTAGAGAGAGAGGGACAGAGAGAATCCCAAGCAGGTACAATACTCAGGCCAGAGCCAGACACAGGGCTCAAGCTTATAACCATGAGCTCATGACCTGAGTTGAAATCAAGAGTTGGACATTTAACCAACTGAAACACCCAGGTGCCCCAAAGAAGGAATTAAATTGAAGTGTACAGAGAGGAGACATTATTATGGAGGAAATATGTATCTTTCAAAACCAGTTGAGCCCTAATATTTGTGGAGTCCAAGACAAGACTTTAAATGGAAGGCCCACATGTTAAGTGTCTACATTTTAAAAGTTATAAATCAACTATTTAAGAACATATTTATTTTTCTACCCTGATAAATATCTTTATAATAACTTGAAAGGCTGAGCTGAAATTCAACATTACTGGGAACCTGTGTGGCTCGCTTAAGCATCCAACTTTGGCTTGAGTCATGATCTCACAGTCGTGGGTTCAAGCCCTGCATCAGGCTCTCTGCTTATCAGCATGGGGCCCACTTCAGATTCTCTGTACTCCTCCCTCTCTGCCTCTTCCTACCTCACCCTCTGTCTCTCAAAAATAAACAAATATTTTAAATAATAAATAAATAAATAAATAAATAAATAAATAAATAATTCAGCATTAGTAGGCCCCTCAAAAGCCTGAGCTAGAATGTGACAATTATCAGCCTTCTCTACCATCCCCATGCATCACCACACCTTGCAAAAGATCTCATGCATGTATCCTTGGACATCCAGCCTAGATATCTAAGCTCAATCTATACTCTACTCCAACTAAGTTTACTTTTTGGTCATCTCCTGAGCCTAAAGGTTTACATGCTTGCTGCACAGTCTGCTATTGATGGAATAGATACAGGAAGAGGCCACACAGGCGCTAGATACTCTGGGATACCAGCTAACCTTGGTCTAAAAGGAATGTGCAAGCTCCAGTCGGCATGTTCTTTGGCCAGATGACCTCCTGACCTATGGAAGAGTGCTTGGCCAGAGGAAAGTCAGGGAAGGGAGCTCTCTGAAACTCAAGGCCTCTCTTGAGCAACCAATAGATCAAAGAAAACATAAAGTAGAAACAAATAATTTTCTTGAAATAAATAAAAATGAAAACACAGCCTACTAGAACTTTATGAAATGAAGAAAAAGCAGTTATGATAGAGAAATTCATAGCAACAAATGCCTACCTTACAAAACCAGAAAGATCCTAAGTAAACAACCTAAATCTAAGCCATAGGGGGCTAGAAAAAGATTTTTTAAAAAACTGAGTGCAAAGTATGCATAAAGAAAAAAGTAATAATGACTAAAGCAGAAAAAAGAGAAATGGAAAACAGAAAATAAAACAGTAAAAATATTAACCAAACTGAGCTGGTTTTGAACAGATAGATGAAACTGACAAATCCTTATGTGGATGAACGAAGGAAGAATGAGGGAGATCCGAATCAACAAAACCATAAATGAGAAAGGAGACCTTATAACTGATACCACATAATATAAAAGATTTCAGGAGGACATTATGAAAGTTTTATGCCAACTAAACAATTTAGCAATATTGGAAAAATTCTTAGAAACACACAGCCTGCCAAAACTGAATCAGGAAGAAACAGAAAAATAAACTACTCAAAAGAAGATTGAATTAGTTATCAAAATCCCCCAACAAAGAAAATTCCAGGACCAGATGGTTTCACTGGTGAATTTTACCAAACATTTAAAGAATTAATAGCAATCCTTCTCAAAATCTTCCAAAAAATCAAAGAGGTGGGAACACTCCCATACTCATTTTACAAGGCCAGCATTAGCCTGATACCAAAGCCATGTAAGGACTGTACTAGAAAAGAAAACTACAGGCAAATAACCCTGGTTAATGTAGATGCAAAAATTCTCAATAAAACACTAACAAACTGAACCCAGCAGCACATTAAAGGGATCATTCACCATGATTAACTGGGATTTATCCCTGTGATGTAGGCATGGTTCAACATAGGCCAACCAATTCATGTGATACATCACATAGTAGAATAGCAGAAAAGAGCCATCCAATCATCTCAATAGAAGCAGAAAAAGCAGCTGACAAAATTCAACATCTCTTCATAATAAAAACACTTTACAAATTAGACATGGAGGGAAAGTATCCCTGCACAATAAAGGCCATATATGATAAGCCCATAGTTCACATTATACTCGGTGGTTAAAGGGTGAAAGCTTTTCCTCTAAGGTGAAGAATAAGACAAGTGTGTCCATTTTCACTACTCCTCATCAATATACAACAGCAAGTCCTTGCTAGAACAAAGACATCAGACCATTTGACCATCAGACAAGACCAAAAAAAGGCATCAGAATTGGAAAGGAAAAGTAAAATTGTCTCCATGTGCAGATGACATAATTTCATATAGAGAAAATACTAAAGACTCAACCAAAACCAAAAGTCAAAATCAAAATAAGAACTGGTGAGATTAATCAACAAATTCAGTAGTTGCAGCATACAAATTTAACATACAAAAATCAGTAGCATTTCTATACAAGAAATAAATTGATCCCATTATAATAACATAAAAAAAAGTACTTAGGGCTAAATTTAATCAAGGAGGTGAAAAGTCTTTCAAAAAACTACAAGGCAATGATAAAAGAAAAAAAAAAACCCAAATAATGGCATCTGGATGGCTCAGTGGTTAAGTGACCAATTCTTGATTTTGGCTCAAGTCATGAGCTTTGGAATTGGGCCTCACATCTCTGTTTGAGACTATCTTTCTGCCTCTCTGTTCCTCCCCTACTCATGTTCTCTTATAAACTTTAAAAAAAAGACACAAATAGACAAAAATGTATCCACATTCATTGTTAAAATGTCATTAATATTAAAAAACACCCATAGATTCAATGAAATCCCTATCAAATGGCATTTTTTACAGAAATAGAAAAAACACTCCTAAAATTTATATGGAACCACAAAAGACCCCAAATAGTCACAGAAGTTGAGAAAAATAAATAAGCCTTGAGGCATCTACTTCCTGATTTGAAGCTATAATAATTAAAACAGTCTGAAATTGGCATAAAAACATACACAGAGACCAATGAACAGAACCTAGATAGAACCCAGGAATAAACCCAGCCATATATTATCAACTAATCTTTGACAAGAAAGCCAAGAATTCTCAATGAAGAAAAGATAGTAGAGACAGTCTCTTCAAAAATGGTGCTGAGAAAACTGGATATTCACATATAAAGGAATGAAATTGAACCCCTATCTCATACCACTCACAAAAATTAATGTAAAAGTGATTAAAACTTAATGTAACACCTGCAGCATGAAAACCCTAGAATAAAACAGGAAAAGTGCTCCCTGACATGGGTCTTGCTAATGACTTTTTAGAAATCACACCTAAAACACAAGCAACTAAATCAAGAATAAATAAGTGGAATGATATCAAACTGAAAAGCTGCAGGGGGCACATAGGTGGCTCAGTTGGTTGAGCATCTCAGTCTTAATTTCAGCTCAGGTCATGATTTCAGAGTCCTGGGATCGAGCCATATGTCAGGCTCTGTGCTGAGCATGGAGCCTGCTTGAGATTCTCTCTCTCTCTCTCTCTCTCTCTCTCTCTCTCTCTCTCTCTCTCCCTGTCTCCATTTAAACCTTATCTCTCTTTCTAAAAAATATATATATATATATGTATATGTACATATATATATGTGTGTGTGTGTATATATATATATATATATATATATATATATATAATTAAAAGCTTGTGCACAATAAGAAAAATAACAAACTTAAATGACAACCTATAAAATGGGGGGAAATGCCAACCCAAAATACTATACCCTGCAAAGCTATTCTTTAAAAAATGAAGGGTAATAAGGTCTTTTCCAGGCAAACAAAAACTTAAGAGTTTGTTGCCACTACACCTATCTTGCAAGAGATGCTTAACAGAGTTCCCAAATGGAATTAAAAACACAATACACAGCAACATGAAAGAATATGAGATTGTAAATCTCATCACTAAATATAAATATATAGTCAAATATAGATTGATCTAATACTGTAGTGGTAATGTGCAAGTTATTCATAGCCCTAACATAAAAGTTTAAATAAAGAGTTGAGAATAATAATCACCACAGTAATTTGGTTATGAATGAACAATATAAAAAGAAGTAAACTCGGATTTAGGAACACAAAGTATGGAGGTAAATGTGCGGAGTGTTTTTATGCAAATGAACTTAAATTGTTACCAAATTAAAACATGGTTATAACTATAAGATGTGTATGAGCCTCATTGTAATTACAAAAGAAAAACCTATGGTATTATACAAAGAATAAAGAGAAAGGAATTAACCAAGCCATTACAAAAACTATCTAATTAACAAGGGAGCAAAAGAGAAAAAGAGGAAGACTGCAGAAACAACTAACAGAATGACAATAGTAAGAACTTACCACTTTAAATCAATAATCACTTTATCATTTTAAATGTAAGTGGGTTAAATTCTCCAGTCACAATTCATAAGTGACTGAATAAATTTAAAAAAAATAAGATCCAGCAAAATACTGTCTACCAGAGACTCCTTTTAAACGTAGGGACATACCTAGACTGAAACTAAAAGGGAAAAGCTATCCCCCATTAAAATGATAACCAATGGCAACAGAAATGGCTATACTTATGTCAGACAAAATAAACTAAGTCAAAAACTGTTACTAGAGGAAAGAATGTAATTATTTAATGATAAAAGAGTTAATTCAACAGGAATATATAACAATTATAAATATGCATAAATTCAACAACAGAGCACCTAAATATATAAAAAGTATTGACAGATCCAAAGGGAAAATTGATGATACAATATTAGTAGACTTCAATATCTCACTTTCAATAATGGATAGAACATACAGGTATAAAATCAACAGGAAAACAGCTGATTTGAAGAACACTATTGACCACATGGATCTAACAGACATACAGAATGTTCCAACAAACAGCAGCAGAATACACAATTTTCTAAAGTGCATGCAGAACATTCTCCAGGATAAATCATATGTTAAATCACAAAGCAAGGTCTTAAGAAATGAAAGAGGAATACAATCATATCATGTATCTCCTCAGAACACAGTGGACTGAAACTGAAAATTAATAACAGATGAAAAGAGAAAAATTCACAAACATATGGAAATTAAACAACACACCTTATAAAAACAATTAGGTAAAAGAGAAAATAAAAAGAGAAAATTTTGAAATACCTGAGACAAACAAAAATGAAGACATAACTCACCAAACTTTATAGGGTGCTGCAAAAGTAGAACTATGAGGGAAGTGTATAGCATTAAACACCTACGTTAAAAAGTAATCTAACCTATCTAAACAAGATATCATAATTAATAGAACTAGAAAAAGAACAAACTAATCTCAAAGTTAACAGAAGGAAAGAAATAATAAATATTAAAGCAGAAATAAAATAAAGAACAGGAAAACAATAAGAAAAATCAACAAAACCAAAAATTGTTTTTTTAGAAAGCATAAACAAAATGGACAAACCCTTAGCTAAACCAAGAAAAAAATGAGAACACACAAATAAAATCAGAAATTAAAGAGAAGATTTTTTATAATAAAGACAAAGAAATGAATCATAAAGGATTATCTTGGAAAATTATAAGCCAACTTATTGGACAATGTAGAAGAAATGGATAAATTCCCAGAAACACGAAACCTACTGATACTGAATCAAGAATCAACAATAGAATAAGAAACCAAATTGCAGTATTCTTTTCATGTACCTTTTGTCTACTGATTTTAAGCTGGGTTTTATTGTCAGAATATGTTCAGGTTTACAGAAAAATTAAGAAGATAGCAAAGAAAATTCTTGTACACCCAGCACCCAATTCGCCCTATTGACACCTTACATTGGTAGAGTACATTTGTTACTGCTAATTAACCCATATAGCATTTTATATTTTTTAAAGTTTATAGTTTATTAAATCTTCTTAGCTTTTAAGTAGCATTATTTTTCTGTTCAGGATCCCATCTAGGATCTTACATCTTATCATCATAGCTCCTTAAGTTCCTCTTAGTTGTGACAGTTTTTCAGTCTTTCCTTGTTTTTGATGAACTTGACAGTTTTAAGTTCAAGTATTTTGTAGAATGTCTGTCTACTGGAATTCATCTGATGTTCTTCTCAAGATGAGACTGGAGTTCTAGATTTTGACACCATGCCATTTTATCACATCATATCAAAATACATATTTAATGTTACTTTTATTGACCTTAATCACCTGGCTGAGGTTGTATTTGTCAGGTCTCTCCACTAAAAAGTTTATTCCTTTATTCTCTTTTTCCATAGTTTACTCTTTGGAAGGAAGTCACTATACAGAGCCCCACATTAGAAGTGAGGAGTTATGTCTCCTTTCCTTCAGGAGGAGGCAATATCTGACATTTTTATATAGTAGGATACTCACCCATAAAAAGAGGAAAAACAGATCCTGATAAAAGGAACAGCATAGTTAAATTTCAAAATTATTAAGATGCATTTAAAAAGCCAGGCATAAACGTATGAATGCTGTAGGACCCATTTATATAAAATTCAAGAATAGACAAAAGTGGCCAATGGCTATTGAAATCAGAACCCTGAAATGCCTGCCTCCAGGGAGGGAGATTGACTAAAAAGGGGCGCCAGAAATTTTCTGAGGTGATGAAATGCCTTATGTATTGATTGGGATGTATTCATTTGTATCAATTTAGTTAATAGAAAACTTAATATCTTGATTTCACTTATGCAATTCGTATCTTAATTGAAATATTACATTTAAAATGAGCCTTTTGCACGTGTTGCCAAAGACATCAGCAATGATCCTGGTGAAATCATTTTCAGAACAACTGTTAATGTAGAAGATATCTTGGATCTTCAATCTCCCTAAAAGACCCACAAGTATGGAATTGAGTGAGTGAAAGAACATCACTTCTTAAGGCAGACCTCTAATTAAACTTGAAAAATCAGAAGATGAAGAAAGGGCTAAAGATCTACAAAGAACAGAAATCAATCCTCATGAACATACAGTAACAGTGCTGTTCTCATAAAGAATTAAAAATAGAGTTTACAGAGCACTTAAGTGCCACAGCAATTTAATTGAGGGGAAAAATGCACGGAGATGACTAATAATGTTCTTGCAACAGGCTTACCTCTAGACCCCAGTCTAGCAATTTTGGTGGAGCTGACCTCTTTTTATAGTGACCTCTGGAGGTTTGCTACACCCTTGAAACTCATTACTAAGAAATAATCCTTTAAATTTTATGGCTTTTCAGGACACACACAGGTACTTTGGAACCATAATTTTAAAAGCATATGTAAAAGCATATATAAAATAATATACTATGTAATATAGAAGAATGAGTACAATTCTCACATGATTGTCTAATGAGTTGGTGACTGCATTTCACTTTGTCTTGTGTAATTTGAGAAAATCTCTAGAAAACTAGTAAAAGAACAGAGAAGAGCATTAATAGAGGGGGGAAACTTCTCTGAAAATAGGTTATGAAAATCATCCAGCATGCTGAAAAAACATAAATCATAAAAGTGGCTTTTTGTTGGAATACAAAAAGAAAATCTGCTGTGTACAAGAAATGAGAACTTTCTGAAAACCGATTTAACCTCTCATGAAGCTCTAGGTAGAAACTAAGAGAAGACATGAAAGGCATGGACCATAAAGGGAAATACACAAAGAAATAGGACCTTTGCTTTGTACATTTGTCAATGGGTGAAAGAGGGAATCAAGATCCTTATACAACTATTTTTCCAAAATCCTTATATTAAATCTAGAACTATAAAAAAATAAGTCAAAACTGAGAGTTTGAGGCTCAGATACTTTTAACTTTTTAATGTTTTTTATTTACTTTTGAGAGACAGAGAGAGACAGTGTGAGCAGGGGAGGGTCAGAGAGAGAAGGAGACACAGAATCTGAAGCAGGCTCCAGGCTCTGAGCTAGCGGTCAGCACAGAGCCCGACATGGGGCTCGAACCCACTAAATGTGAGACCATGACCTGAGCCAAAGCCAGTGCTTAACCAACTGAGCCACCCAGGCACCCCAAGGCTCAGATACTTTTAAACCTACATCAAATAAAAGGCATTTTGTGAACTAAGTATTTCATTAGAAAAGTAAGAGCCAGCCTATGAAAGTCTAAATTAAATGGAAAGGATTGTTAAGATATAAATGCAGATAATCACATATTCCAGTGAAAAACAAAGAGAATATGGATTCTAATTACATCAACTTTAATCAAATCCTCCTTCCAGAACATACTTTTTTTTCTTTCATTTTTTGGCAATCACTCACTCTATAAACATGTATTGAGGACAGATAGTGTTCTGGGCACTTGGTTTTCAGAGACGAACAAATAAAATTCCTACTGTCAAATAACTCATTGTTTGCGTTTTTTTCTGGATTTTTTTTATTTTATCTTGTTTTTTAAGAATAGTATTATTTCAAGACTGGAAGATGGGTAAGATCTCCTCTTAGAATTCCTTCTAATCACATAATTTTATTAAACATCTTGCTGCCCACTCAAGAGATCAGCATTACTAACTCATCTACTTTGGTAAGAGCTTAAATAAATACATAGTTATTGTTGGGCTTTGAGAAAGGATATTAGATTACATACCAAGGAAGCTAAAGCCAACGTAAAGGAACATTTATGTCTCTGTTTTCCTATGGCATGGAGTTTCGATTCCAAAGAACTCCCGAGTTTAAGGTATTTATTCAAGCATTTGTCCAGTATCACAAAATCAACTGGATATTGCATTCTGTGTACCTGCAATTCTTTTACTGTTTAATACACACGTGTTTTAAGATAAACCTGGCATATTTAGATAGCTGAACAGTTACTTGGGCAACTGAGGGCTAGCTCTCTCTGTATCTCTCTTCCCATCTCTAAAAGTAGAGATAGAGACAGATACATCTCCAACCAAGGAAGGGACAGGGTAGCCTCAGGAGTTCATGAATTCAGAAAATACTTTTTGTTGTAAATATTGACTTTAATATTTTGATTTAGCTATAAATACCACTTCTAATATATGAAGTAGAAGTTCTAAAATGAGAACACGGAAATTGCCAAGTTAAATCTTTCCATGAGACTCAAGAATTGAATTTTGTCCTGATTCTTTCTGAAGCTACCAGTCTTATTTTAGCTAAAACTGTTTTGCCTTGAGCAGAGCAGAGCTGGGGGAGTTTTAACACATTTTCTGGCACCGTAATTTGGGATTCATTGAAATTCTTTATTTTGTTTTTTAAAATTATTTCCAAAATTAACTTCAGAGACCATTAGATAAAATTATCAAGAATATTTAACAAAGAAATAATAGTCAATATTAAAAGCCCAAATTCTTATGGGAAGAGGAGGGTGAATTTCACACACACACACACACACACACACACACACACACACACACCACATATTTGAAAATGCTTCACTGAGTGGTCATTCCTATCAAATAACAGCAAACAGCTGCATTTAGTAAAGTAACAACTGGACTTCAATTGTAACTTTAGCTATTCATTTGATACGTGGAGTTGTAGGGGGAGGGGGGCACCTTTCTCTACATCTGATACCAAAATATGACCAGCACCATCTTTAGTAAACCAGCGAAAGACAAAATCAAATGAGCACCAACTAACTTATCTGCACCCCATCTTTTCCCTCTGCCCTCTTTGGTAATCAGGAGTTTTCTCCAGATAACACTTTCTATCTCCACTGGGCACATAGTAGATACTCTAACTTGTTTAAGAGAACACATAAGTGATCTTTAAAATGTCCATTATTAATTCCATTAAGAAGTATGATGTTTTGAAGCTTCAAATTAAGGTTACTGCCCTGAAAGTGTGCCTGGCCCAACTCCACTAGTTGATTTTTTCTCTTCAGTTGTACAGTTGATCCTTGAAGGACACAGGTTTGGATTGCACGGGTCCACTTACATGCAGGTTTTTTTCTGCAAAAAGCTTTAGTGTTTCCATTTGGTCCTTGGCTTGGGAGAGGGCCCCATGGTGGTTAAAAGTTTGCATGATGGCTACAGAGAGAGGCCAAGGCAGAAGCCCTGACACTAGAGTATGCGAGGGGCCTGTCAAGGGGTGTTGAGCACCTGTGGCTCCTAGTTGTGCTTGAGGGTGAGCCTCTCGGAGAGACAGTGGCCCATCCCGGCCGATGGAGGTTAGTCAAGTGGTCGAGCATATTCTTGACTTTCACTTCTCACATAGGAAGTAGCTCTCCAAGAAGTCCCAGTGATGGGGGCCCACAACCAGGGCACGTGGACCCAAAAGGACCTGGTTCAGCTAGTTCCCTGGGATTGTAGCAGGTTCCCTAGTGTTCAAGGTTTGACCACACCCCTCTCGGGATAACTCCGGCGTGTGCTGGCAGAGGATGCGGCCAACAGTTTCATCTGCATCTTCAAGAAATGCCAGGCACCTCATGCTTCTCCTGGGACAACGTGCTTAAGTGACCCACACCCTGTGGTCACAATACAAGCCCAGAGAGGGGGAGGGTAGGAGGCCTGTTGTCAAAGTGGTTGAAGACCCCCACCTAAGTGAAATAGTTTTTATGAATCTGGGAGCTCACGGTTAACCTATGGTAAGGAGCTAAGCTCAAAAAATTGTGTTGGCCATCAGCGAGGCAGAGAATTGCTGAGAATATGGTTCTCAAGGTTCCCACTAGAAAAGACATTGCATGGTGGTCAGAGACTGAAGAAGGTGCTGCCTGGTTCTGTTCCTTCCAAGCACTGTTGAAGCAAGGGACACATCCACAGGGCCACCAGGCTCACTGCCAACAGGCAGGTCAGGTTTTACAGCACAGTGCTATACATGTATTTTATCTTTATTAAGATTTTAGTAACTTTTCTCTCTGGCTTATCTTATTGTAAGAATACAGCATGTGATGCATGTAACACAAACTGTGTCCTGATTGACTGCTTATGTTATGGGTAAGGCTTCTGGTCAACAGTAGACTATTAGTAGTAGTTGAGTTTTTAGGGAGTCAGAATTATATGCAGACTTTCAATGGCACCCCTGACCCTCACTCTCTCAAGGGTCAACTGTATTTCTATTCTGGAGTTGACTTGGTTGACTGAGTCTAGGTGATCAAATGATGGTTTTAGGGTTATGCGCATCTCTCCCTGCCTATTGCCTCGGCTTTTATTCTCTGGCTGTACTTCTGCCAGTTTTATATAAATGCATGTTTTATCTCATAGTACTAGAAAACACAGCACTTACCTCAATGGCTTGAATAAATGTCCAGCGATGATTCTGCCTGGCTGGTCCTGGGTAACATGCCAGCCCCTGGACTGGGCAAGATTGCTCTGGAATGGGCAGAGAAGCGTTCGTTGATATTGCCATTTCCGTCAAATGTTGCACTACGTAAGATTTGCTCACTTGCAAGTGACACAATATGATCTCAAAGCAATTTAAGCAAATAAGAGTATTGATGGGATAACAAATTCTAAAAATCATATTGAACACCTAAGGCTCGAGAAAGGTAGGAGTGCATCTGGGACACGGGACCCTAGGACCGAGGACGTGCAAGGTGCCAAGGCACTCCTTCCACCTGTTTCCATAACAGCTTAGTTCTGTGTTCTGGCAAACTGTCCTTTCCTTTGTAGCAGGAATCATGGAAACATGGGAGATCTCCAGTCACTAATCCTCCTACGGGGATGACTGCTCTAGTGACTTCTAACATGACCCACAGGACTAAGCTCTGTGGAGACTTCTAACACCATAGGCTAATTATGCTTATTTTCAAACTTGTATACATGGAAATCATATAGAATATATTCTTTTGTACCTGGCTTCTTGATGTTAATAGTATGCTTTTGGAATTCATCTATGCTATTTGTTAGTTGAGATCTATATATATCACTGTATAATATTCTATTGTATAGCTATAATCATTCCTTAATTCCCTGATTACAAAAATTTGGGGTCGTCTCCCATTTAGAGCAAATAAACTTTGATAATCTTCCGTGTGTGTGTGTGTGTGTGTGTGAACAAGTCAATATTTCCCTATGCATCCTTAGGAGCAGGAGTAGAATTCTGGGTGATAAGAGTCTATGAATATTTAGCTCTAGCCAGCATTCCCAGTTTTTCAAAGTGGTTGTATCTGTTTATACTCTTCACTCTAACAGTGAAGGAGAATTTCAGTTCCTCCACATCCTTGCCTACTTTTGGTATTTCCAGGTTTTGTTTTTTAATTCTGATAGGTATATGGGGCCACTGCATTGACATGCGATTTACATTAAGCTAATGATTAATGATGAGATCGCTTTTTGTTGTTTATTGACTGATAGAATTTCCATTTATTTCCCCTAAATGCCTGCCATATTTCTTGGTCCTCACATTATTACTTCTGCTTGTCTTTCATTGTTCTTTTTGCTCCTTAAGAGTTATTTGTGTACTTTGGATAAAAGCCTTTATTCCATTATATGTATTGCTAAACCTCTTGCTGTATGACTTGCAAGTTTACTCAACTAATTCTTTTGGTGACAAATTTTTATTGTGACAAAACGGAATTTGTCAGTATTTCCCATGATGCTAGTACTTTTACTTTCTGTTTAAGAATTTTCTGCTTACTTGGTGGTTAAAAAATGTTTTCTTATTTTATTATCTCAGTGTTTTATTGTTTCACTTTCTTCATGTGGATTTATAATCTCTCTGGCATTGCCTTTTTTATGCGGTGGGGCTTATAATGTATTGATTGTATATACATTATAGTAGGGGTCAAGAATATGTTTTTCTTTAGTGATAGTCAATCCACCTAATTATATTTCCTGAAACTTCCATTTTTTCCCTATTGCATTGCATATCATGAATCAGCTGACCTAGTATATATGGGTCTATATCTGAACTATGTATTATTCCATTAGTCAATTATCCATCCCTGCATCAATGTTATATTGTCTTAAGTGGTTGAGTCATCACTAAATTTAATTATTAATTTGAAAAGATTATCTGAAGATTATTGTGAAATTTCTATTTTAATGAGTGATTAAATTTATTTGACTGTACAGATAGTTGAAAAATTCTATTTTTTCTGAATCCACTCTGCATTACAAAAGTTGTAATATTTCTCACTGTATCACCTGCATTTAATGAGTATTATTTAGCTGTACTATTTTTAATAACATTTATTATGTTTTCATTCATTCTCTTACTTTTGTTTACCATTATATAGAGAGTATCTATTCTTCATTTTAAGTATTTAAAGTTATGTCAGCAGTGTTTAGTTTTTGTTGTTGTTGTTTCCATACAGACTGACTGTATTTTAAATTTTTTTAATGTTATTTGCTATTGAGACAGAGAGATACAGAGCTTGAGCGGGGGAGGATCAGAGAAAGAGGGAGACACAGAATCTGAAGCAGGCTCTAGGCTCTGCGACAGAGCCTGATGCAGGTCTCAAACCCATGAACTGTGAGATCATGACCTGAGCCGAAGTTGGCTGCTTAAGTGACTGAGCCACCCAGGTGCCCCCAGACTGACTGTACTTTAATTAGAGAATTTAGGCCATTTACATTTTATGATATATTTGGATTTACATCTCACATTTTACTGTCTGGTTTACATTTTTCCCAGATGTTCTCAATTTTATTTCTTCTTACACATTTTTAGATTAATTGATAATCTCCAAATTCTTTAATTGTTCAATTTTTCCAATATCCGTTTGAATTATTTTTTACTATTTTTAGTGATTGACACAGAGATTAAAACATGATCTTATTTATGGTGGATCAATGCAGACATGTTGCTAACTAGTGCATATTCAGTTATAATGTATTTTAACAAATGATGCATATTCATTCTAATATACTAATATATGATAGTTATTTTGCTTTGCACACAATTTTTATTCCTCAGAACTATTTTCTGCTATATACTTTTCATTGTTGGTGTTAGTGTTATCATGCATTTTAGTTTTTTAATATACTTTTAATCACTAGGTTTTATTGTTTTGTAGTTGATATGTGTTTATAATTTCTCATGTGTTTACATCTGCTGTGACTGTTCATTCTCTTGGCACTTCCATGTTTCCATCTAAAGAGACTCTCTTTGTGAACGACTCCCGTTTCAGTTTCACTTAAAGCAGTTCTGGGTGAGAATTATTTTCATTTTTCTTCTCCATATCCCATATCCCTGTTTTTTTCTTTCTACTTTACACCCACCCCTTAGTCTTGAAATTTTCTGCTGGTTGATTTTTTCGGTTCACCAGTCCCCTCTTCTGCGAGAGCCTAGCAGCTGGCAAATCCATGTTTTTACCTCTCAGTTTCAATTTACATTTTTCAAGTCTAGGATTTTCATAATTATTTTGTGAATTTTACATCATGTCTTCTACTTTCTTGAACACATTGATCTTAGTTATTTAAAATCTGTGTATTACACCTCCATGAACTGCATTATTTTTATGTATAATACTATTTTCTATATTTTTCTGCATGGCTCTGCTTTTATGGTGTGATCATTATTATTATTTTTTATTGGGTATTCATTCAATATTACAGATGAAGGATTTTTATCCTTCTTCAGAAGGGTTTCAGAATTCTCTCTGTTGGTGAGATTCAGTCAAGGCAAATCAGTAGAATGTTATCTAAAACCAACATGACCGGAAGCTGTGTCAGAAGGTCTTGAAGAATCCGCTCCTTCTTAGGGTGTCACCCTCCACTTGGCCCACCTGAAAGCCTCAGGATTCTAACCAAACCCTTTCTCCCTCATGATGATTGAATAGTGTGTGTGTGTGTGTGTGTGTGTGTGTGTCTGTCTGTCTGTCTGTCTGTGTATTTTGTTTTGTTTTGTTTTGGCTCCAAATATTTCCAGAAAACTCCATAACATTTTTCAGTGGCTTTCTGCTGTGCTAAATTCCTCAGAATTTAGCAAATACCTCCAGGGGACAAAAGACATAAAATGTAATACATCTCTACATCTCTCTTCTCACCAGGACTTTCGCTTCTTACATCCCAGCTGCTTGAAGTTCCAAACTCCAGTTTCTTGCTCTCCAGCTCTGTGAAATTGCCAAATGATCTGATGGCTTCTATGCCCCTTAGCAGAATTTCTCTGCCTGAATGAAACCTTGGCTTCACCCCTCGTGGAAAACTGAAAAATGCCCAGAAAAGAGTGGCTCTTAGAATGGCTTCGTATATCTCTGAGGTCTTTTGCTTTCCAGAACCTTGATGGTTCAATTTCTGGTTGTCCTGGCAGTTCTCCAATACATTTAAATGGTTTAATCCAATTTTTAAATTTGTTTTCAAGCTGTCTTAATGGTGTGCAGCAAGCTACTTGAAAACAAATGGAAGCAGAAGTGTCAAGGAATATTAGATCAAGAAAAATGGTGTCTTCTTCCTCCATCCGTTCCTGCTGTTAATAGGTGATTGTTATTTTTAATTCCAGAAAACTAGAGCTTCCACACTATTTCATTCTAGTGAGTGGCAATCAACTAGCCTCTAAATCACTTTAGTGTTGAGAAGGGTTTCAACCAGAAACAAAAAGTCCTCATCTTTTGCAGATGTCATTAGTTTGAGTTTAAACACGAATTTGGGGTAGGGCAGGCAGCATATCTCGACGGCAATGGCATCCTGTTTTTTCATTCTGGTAGGTATTACCAGTCCCCAGAACTGTTATGAAGATTCAAGAAGCTCGCCTGCTTGCTTGTTCATTTGTGTTTTCGCGCAGTGAATACTGGGTCACCCATGTGAGCTGGGTGTGCAGTCCTGGCATGTCTCAAATATGCCTAATGCCGTTTTCATCAACATGAAATATGCAGTTTTCAATTAAAATAGACTAATCTCATACTGATCCTCAATCTATTGTATTTAAAACTTTATATTTTTTACAGACATTTGGAAGAAACGTTTTTCCCTTCATTCCATGGTCCAAAAGATTTTTGAGTGTCAAAATAGTTATATTCCATCAGTGATTAACACATAAAATATATAAATGGGAAAATATTTTTCATGTTCTATTGACCCTCACGTGTGTTCATATAACATTAAGTAATTTTCATGGGTACAACTGGTTTTATCATTTTGAGAATTTACATAGATATCACTGAATGAATTCAGGTGCTTGCAGCTCTAATCCATGTGATGGCTGGCTTAGTAGAATGTGGTTTTAGTATAAGTAAATGGAAGTAGCTTGGTAGAAAGAGAGAAATGTCTTTGTTCTGTGTGATTAGGGCTCACTTTGATTTCAGGGTTCTGTTTAGACCTCATACATGAAGGAGAATATCAATTACCAGATAGTATAAAAAATCACTAGAACAATGGAAAATTCGTGTTTAAATTCGTGTTTAACCTCAAACTTAAGCCATGTTCATGTGCTCACATGACTGAAAAGAAGGCATCACTTATCAAGGGACAAGATTTCCAATATTTGGAAATATTTCACATGAGCACTTACAAGATATTCTAATGCTTCAGTCCTTATGAGGTATAGAGGCTCAATAGATCAAAGTGTGGGCAGGCTTGACTTGAGATTTATATGAAGAACTTTTAAATAATTGAGGTCATATTAGCATAAGTAAATTAACACAGGAAATCAATGCATAAAACATTAAAAATTTTTAGTGGTTTCTTGGGTATGTATCAATAAATATGTCCTATGGGGGGTGTAATCTAGGTAATTCTGAGATGTCTTCCAACCCTAAAACTCGAAGACCCAGCAATGTGATTATAAATATCTCTGTTTTCCTTTCTTACTAGTAACATTTATTTATGCAGAACATCAAACATAGATTTTTTTTTTATCTTTTGTAATTAGGGGAAAGGACTGAAACCTTGAAAAAGAATAAACTGTATAAAATTTTATCATGTTATAGTATTGAGCTCAAATTTTCTACCACATAGTCATTTCTATAATTAGCACTAGAAAAGGAGATAGGATCTCCTTTGATTAGATTTAAAGATCCTAAATCAAGCTGAGCGTTCTGTCACCTTGTAAAAAGGCTAGCTTTTCCTTCAGTTTCCTTCATCTTTCCTCCTGAGGCCTGACCAGGAGCACATCTAACATTCAAATTTCTACCAACATCTGTTTGTGACAATCCGTGCATTATCAAAGACACTGGAAGTTTCTGTGCTGTGCTCTACATTCCTTCTGAGCCATCTAACATCCGTATTTTCACTGGATCAAAGTAATCTAGGCTTTTCTCTACCATGGACTTCCAAACACATCCAGCCTCAACCCATTACCCAGTTTCCAAACCAGTTCTACATATTTGGTGTTTGTTACAAGAGACCCCACCTCTAGGTGCCAAAATCTCTATTAGTTTTTTGAGGCTGCTGTAGGTCAGAGTCACAAGCCGGATGACTTCAAAGAGCAGAAACATATTCTCTCATGGTTCTGGAGACTAGAGGTCTGAAATCAGAGTTGGCAGGGTCATTGCCCCTCTGGAGACTCCACGGAAGAATCTGTTCCTTTCCTTAGATCACGAATGCATCTGTTCCATGGCATTCCTTGGCTTATAGCTGCCTCACTGCAGTGTCTACCCCCATAGTCACATGGTCTTCCTCCCTACATGGCTTTATCCCTGGGTGTCTCTTCTACAAAGATACCACTCACTGAATTTAGGGACCACCTAACTCGATATGACCTCATCTTTCCCAATTGTGTCTGTGAAGATCCTGTTTCCAAGTAAGGTCCATTTTGAGGTTCTGGGTAGACATGAATTTGGGCGGGGGGGCTATTTAACCTGCTACATAGGTTTGTTCTCTGAGGGCTATAGTGTGTCCAATCATCTTAGTTCCAGAAGTCAACATAGTATCTGACACTTGGACTGAATGAATGAATAAATGAATGTCTTCAATTTCTAACTCTGTCAAATGGGGCCAGTGAAGTCCCAAAGATTAGATAAACAATTAAATAATGGCCATATCATTTGAGTGTGATTTAAGATCCAGCCTTGACCTTCAAGTGACCTGTTTAGCCACATGTTTCCATTACGCTTGGGTCTCTTATCACCTCACCTCTTTGACCATCTCCTGATAAACTTACTTGAGGACATCCTCCACTTTCACTCACTGAGATAGACGTTTGCCATTTTCATCTGGGCTTTTACTATTCCAGGAGGATTCTCCTCAAATACTTTACCTGGCTCCCCTCTCACAAGAAAGGATCCTACTAGGCAAACATTTCTGTATATTCAGCATGTAACTTTGGTGAGTCACTTAAACTTTCTATGCCTCTCTTTCTTTACGTTTGTAAAGTGAGGTTAATCAGCACCTACATCACAGAATTGCTGTAAGCATGAACTAAGTTATTATTTACAAAGTACCTAAGTCTATGTCTGGCAGAGTAAATGCCATATGTGCCTTTGTTAAATAAATTGTACTTAGTGTCGACTAATAAAATCAATTGAAGTTTCTCTATAAGTGAATTATTAGGTAGCTATCAAGTACTCCAAAAGTGCTGGGTGTTTCTCATAATTTTCTTAGAGACATAGCAACTTAGAACTGGTTTCTTCAAGGTAGTTGCTAAATTCAGAAACATGAAGGAAAATTTTCTGAGAAGCATTTTCCTGGCTAAGCTTAAAGGTCTGCCTCTCAAACACTTCTGTTTTGGAGATATGACATTTTATAGCATGAATGGAAAAAAATGCCTGGAAGCTATAATGTTTTTTTCTTTTTTACATAATACCACTATTTGTACCTTACATTTTATAGTTTACAGAATGTTTGTTTTAAATAGTTGGTAGGGCTGCAAAAAGCCTGCCCAACGTGCCTCCTAATCTGTGAATCCCATAATCTGAGAACGTTGAAGATCTGTTGATGTCCTTTTCTTGGCCCATCATCTACCTACTCACTTGAAGGGCTGTCAAAGTTGGCATGACTTAAATGTCATTTTTAAAATAAGTGAGGATATAAAGTCAGGCTGAGGGGTGTGTGTGTGTGTGTGTATGCACGTGTGTGTGTTTGTGTTGAAGCTGAGGTTAGCCAATACCATAATTTTATTGAATATGAAAATTAACCTAGACTTCACTTGAAATAAGTCATTTTTCTCACCTTCCTGTAGTACTGGTTCAACTGAGTTCAATCAAGGTGACACTCAAGGGCCAAGAATCTGCCAGCTAAAAATGACATAGACATCAGAAACATTCTTTGGGTTTTAGCTCTGCCTCTGTTTTATCCACCCCCACGCCCACCTTGTGTCCTTTGCTAGAACCTGAAATGTGTTCTTATTCCTCTTGGGAGGTCCGTTTACATTGAAGGCACATCTGGCTTAATTAGGTTGGCAGCTGCTACCAGGACTTTGGACAAGGGCCAGGCATCAGGATGCGTTACAGTTCACTTAACAGTTTAACCTTTCTTAGTCCCATCTTCAGATTGCAAGTGAACTTGAGAGATATGCTTTTATTATTCGTTAATACATGTTCATTTTCTACCATGCTACCAAAATCGTAATCAGCAGCGACCACACTAAAAGCCAAAGGACATTTCCCTGCTGCCAGTTGGTGAACTGCAAACACCAAACTGTCAAAACCTGTGAAAACTAGGCTGCAAAGTATCATAATAAGCGGTCCAGCGTGGTTGGAGAAAAGACTGAGAAAACAATCCCACTTTCAAGGCTTATGGCTTGAGTCTGCTTATATAAAATCTTTAGGCAGTAAAAAGTGATTATAGTTATTGCCATTTCAGCCACAGCCAACAAAGAAGGTGGTCTTCAGATTCCCCACACACGCTGATGTTTTTCATCTACATTGTTGTTCTTCTAGCAATAGGGTAACCAAAAGCTTTGTGCATGCATATGGGACAAATCAATGTGTTGCAAAGCCATGCAGTCTATGCTTTAAACCACCTGCATTCAATGCCTTTGCAGTTGTTTTAATGAATTTGTGCATAGTTTTATTCCACTAGCGCTCCATGTAGAAAGGCATGTATAGAGAATAACAACCTTCTAGCTGCGTCAACCCAAGCCTGAGCCCAGATTAATAAAAGCAAAGTCAGTTCCAAAGGCCCTTCCAAGGAAAGGTGGTTAGTTTTTCCCGACCATATTCACTTAGAGCACGAAAGTGTTTTATTTAACAAATTGCCGCTTGCCTTCCTGGAGGGTCAACTAATAGAATACTTGGTTCTCTATGGGGTTTTGTTTTTCCAGTGAGCAATACCTTTGGGAGGCCAGGGGACAAAGGGAATCTTTCGAAACTGAAGGCCATTCACTTTGCCAGGAACATGATCTTCCTTTGGCTATTATTTTCAGTCATTATAGTTAAATTGTTTTTTCTCCCTTATAATTCATCTTTACTTTGATTGGTCCCTGGACATGCATAATACACCAAGTTTATTGCACCATACTTCCTCTGAGAATTTCATGTTGAAATGTATTCTGTCTTACAAAATAGGCCCAAGCATACATTTTTCACATTCATATTTTTGTTAACTCTGCTTCACCTTTAGATTTTTAATGTCTCATTTAAGAGAGCGCTTTTGTGAAACTGATGGAATTGATCATCTGTAGCATGTAATATTCAAATGCAAATCTCAAGTGCAAATTACCAGGAATCTGGTAAAACATAAGAATTGGCGAAAGCGAATAAGTCTATCAGAAGATAAGGATGCCTGAGTAAAACACAAAAGCTGTGATCAGCTCCACCCCAAAACACAGTCAGTTATCCACCTGTACCCCATGATGGAATGCAGTAATATGCTTTGTATTTGGAGGAGTATGCAAACCTCTTCTTCCATATCTCTTCCTAGATTTGAGAAGACAGGTTTTCCAGACCCTTGGGCTTAGAATCTTTCATCAGCCACCTTCTTAGCCTAGGGAGGGATAACCGCCAGCACCAGGATCCTCCTCCTCCATCCCTAGCTTGTCAGTCACGAAGGAACACCTTGAGGGGTGCCAGGGTACCTCAGTCAGGTGAGTAACTGACTCTTGCTTTTGGCTCACGTCACAATCTCACAGCTATGGGATCGAGCCCTGTGTCGGGCTCTGCACAGGGCATAGAACCTGCTTGGGATTCTCTCTCCTCTTTCTCCCCCTTCTCTGCTCTTTCTCTCTCCCTCTCTTTCTCAAGAAAGAAAGAAAGAAAAAAAGAAAGAAAGAAGACGGAAAGAAGGAAAGAAGGAAAGAAGGAAGGAAGGAAGGAAGGAAGGAAGGAAGGAAGGAAGGAAGGAAGGAAAGTAAAAAGGAAGGAAGGAAGACCGAGAGGTGCAGGAAGCCTAGAGCTGTTTTCCGCAAAGCAGCTAGAGTTGCGAGGCCTAAGTGGGCCTTGGGACTGATGTATCGCAGTAAACAGTGGTACCTCATAAACACGAGCTGATGGTGTAACTAAGAGCACTAAAAGCCCCCCCTGAGTGTTCCCATGTCTCTCACTGCACTCTAGGGGATAGGATGGCAGATCTAGGTCAAGTCAGAATAGATTCCGAGACAGATTTTCCTCTCAGGAACAAATAGGACCTCCTTACGTCCCCAAGGCACCAAATTGTCTCCCTCTTTACTCTCAAGTGACTGATCAGACTGGTGTGGGACCTCGATGCAGCAGTCAGATCCTGGGAACGCTGGAGAAGCTCCCAGCCTCCAGCTCGCCACCGCCTCCCCCACACCGAGTGCCCGTCAGTCACCTGAATGGCCTCTCGAAGTAGCTCACCTGCGAAAGAGAGGGGCTAGGATTTCTAGGCTGCCAGTAAAGTCCCAATGACAAAACATTCAGGTCCATACCTGGGTCCATAGCATATATAAATAATCATATTTCTTAGACATATGTATCTACAGTTACAAAAACAACCAACTTCTTACAAAAGTATGTGACCTGGCCTATAATGTTCCTTACAATGTATCGGTAGATATAAAATGACAAATTAGCAAAATTAGAAAAACTTTATCACATCATTTTGATGCCCCCCCCACAGCCTAGTGAGCACATAGGAGCATATAACAGATTTAAAAGGTATGTTAGCAATTAACTACCACGGATGCTTTGATGTCTTTCCTCAAACAAACAAAAACTAAAATACATCATTGAGCAAACAAAAAAATCAAATTGTACTTCTTCAAATTTTAGTTGGATGGCAACAAAATCTGTGCTTTTTGATCAAACACTGTCAGAATAAGTGATTCCTTTTTTTTTACTTTTTCAAATCTTTACACAAGTCAAATGTCTGTTTTTATTTATATAAATATAAATAACCATACAATAGACCTTAAGATCTAATCAGCCACCGCGCCCTGAATATGAGTCCTAGGCTGCGTGCAGTACATTTCTATCTGATGTGAATCGCCCCGCACCACGGCTGGCTTGTTGGTAGAAAATGCTCTGACAACTGCAGTGCTGCTTTCTCCCTCTGTACTGATTAATACAAGTGATGAGGGATAATGCCATCCTCCGTCCCCGGGGACAACAAAAACCGTTTGTTCCTCTGAGCCTCCCGGCATCCACTTAGGCTGCCTTTGTAGGCACTTTTCCCTTGCTGATTAAATGAGATAAATGTAGCCTATTTTGTGAGTTCTAATCAAGGAATGAAGAAGAGTGACCTTGCACCTGCTGGAAGTTCGTGAATCCGGGGGGCGTACCACCAGGCTCCCAGTGCGTGCCCCATTCTCCCGGCCTGGAGAGCTGACCGCCAGCTTCACAAAGTTGGACCGGCATCTCTCTATGCTGTCATCATGTCACTTCAAAGAAACCACGCTTGCTGGATTTCAGCGCTACATCTTCAGTTTTCAGATACTCTTTTTATTTTTTTAAAGGCTCTGACAGATCCAACAAGTAAGTACAAAGGATATAATTTAAGTCTGAAAAATAGAGCAAAAATAAAAAAAATGGCTACTTGACTTATTTTTTAGACCAAACATTTAGCTATTTGGAAATATCTGTTTTTGACTATTTATGCTCACCCAGATGTTTGGCATTTTGTAGACATGGATTAAGTGCTCATATTAGTCTATAAAGTGTCACGTCCTTGTAAATTTGGGCAAACTAAAAGACTGGCTTCTTAGCACAATCCAGACACATTTTTCTCCCCTCACTTATAATCTCCCATCCCAAAGAGGAAGAAGGTGTCCCTGAAGTAGCTGTTTTCATCCAGTTGTTCATTGTTTATGCTGAGGAGGAGGCTTGCGAGCTCACAAAAACACACTGGACTAAGCAGTCTGGGCGCCCAGAGGCTTGCCAGGCTCGGGACCCCACTTGGGTCCCACTCACCAGGGAGCCATCCCACAGGCCAGCTCCCTCAGTGAGCAGCGCCCAGGCCTGGGCCCTGGAGAAAAACACCCTCTGCCAATGTAGAGGAGGCAGACACCATCATGATGCTCAGAAGTTTCCCACTTTAGGGCTGAGAGTTAGGGGCGGAAGCTTGCACCCCCTTGGCAATATGTAGGTGCCGGCCCAGCCAAGTCTGGGCTTGCCGGTGTGCAGGGGTGGGGGTGAGCGGGCTCGGTGATCACCGCTCCTGTGCCCTGTCACTAAGCACTCCAGCAGCTGTCCTAAACACTGTCGGAGAATCCAGTTCAGACCTCGAAACTAGACTAATTGTGAGACCAAACACCAGTTGCAGGCCCGCGTTATGTTTGTGTTTCATGGAAGTTCATGGACAAGGGAGAGCTCTCAGCACACCTGCTGCAGGTACAGGCTGGTAGTTGCTCTAGTAAATTCCTCCAGTGAGGCGGATAGGATCTCGGGATGGATGATGACAAAAAAGAAGCTATTGACAGATACGCACAGAGACGGCGGCCGTTCTGTAGACAAGGAAACATTTCTGCAGCCAGGAACTGATGCCAAGTGCCTTCCCAAGACTCCCTGCCTCTGCGGATGTTGCAACTCACTCCTGATGGAAACAGACAGCGGCTGAAGTCCTCGTACATGAGTTAGTCGATTGGAGGTGATTGGTTTTCAGCGTTCTAATACATATGAAATACACACTGAGTTTCCAAGGATCTGAAGCTAGATTCCTCTCGAAACTTCAATCAATATTATTACTGTTAATGCTTTTTAAGGTCAAGAGTTTATGCTATGTTTCGTTTACATTTCGTTGTACACTGTGGCATATTAGAATGAACTCTGGCTACGAGCTTAAAAATGAAGGTTTTAGTATAAAGATCATCTCCAAATACTACCAAAGATATGATTTGGGGAAAATCACTTAACCTCTCTGAGTCTTTTTATAGATTCTCTATAGTGACCTTACACTAACATCAACAATTAGAAGTTTTCAGGGAGCCTGGGTGGCTCAGCCAATTAAGCCTCTGACGGCAGCTCAGGTCATGATCTCAGGGTTCGTGGATTCGAGCCCCACATCAGACTCTGTGCTGACAGCTAGTTCAGAGCCTGGAGCCTGCTTTGGATTCTACGTTCTCTCCTTCTCTGCTCCTCCCCTGCTCACACTCTTGTCTCTCTCTGTCTCTGTTAAAAATAAATTTTAAAACATTAAAAAAAAACAATTGGCAGTTTTCAGAAGGGGTCTATGAGAACATAGACCTTTTGAGTTTTGTAAACTCTCAAGTGTAGGATATGAGGCTAGACAGATGAGCACTTTTGCCTTGTAGACCATGGGAAGGCATTGAGAATGTAAGCCAAATGTTTGGGAAAGCCTTTGGAGGGTTTTTGGAAAAGCCTTTGGAAGATGATACAATTTGATTTACAGTTTAAGATGTCATTCAGCTTGGCATGTAGAAACTTGAATCAAAGGGTCAGAGAAAACTTGCACAGCTAGTATGGTATTTTAAGAAAGACAGGGTGGTCTGAGTTAGGGTCACTCTGGTGGCCAGATGTGGCACTGGTGGCCATGGTGAGAACTGGCCCATTTGAGACACTTGCAGGTCAAAGACTCAAGTGTGTTCTCCAGGTTGCGTGGCCGGAGCAGCAGGGTAAAGGGTGTGAACGTGCGAAGACAGAGTGAGGAACAACTTTGAGAGGAAAGCACAAGCAAACAAAAGCCCAGAGACTGTATGGCATCTGTTTAAGTTACTTACAGACACCTGGTAGAGCGTGTGGGCAGGTGGGAATGAGTCTACATGTCAAGGGTGACAGCGGAGCTGAGGTGTGAGCTTGGCATGTTGATAGAATTTAAATGATAGATCCCACAGACGACTCAAGCCTGGGTTGTTAGGGCAAAGAGAAAAGGGAAAATGGCCAGGGACTGGATGTTCACTAACATTTCAAAGTCAGGAAGAAGAGCAGAGACCAGCCCAGAGCCTGAGTCAGACATGACCTTCGCACGCTGGCCTTCCTTATATCTCATTCTCCAGAACTGAGTTAGGTTGTGATTCTTTTTTTTTAATTTTATGTATTTGTTTTTGAGTGAGAGACAGACAGTGTGAGCAGGGGAGGGTCAGAGAGAGAGGGAGATACAGAATCCAAAGCAGGCCCCAGGCTCCAAGCTGTCAGCACAGAGCCCGACGCGGGGCTCGAACTCAAGAACCACGAGATCATGACCTGAGCCGAAGTCGGCCGCTCAACCGACTGAGCCCCCCAGGCGCCCCAGTTAGGTTGTGATTCCGTGGAAGGCTGTGCTGGTCTCTGGTAGCATGTATCTAAAAGAACTCCTTTACACAAGATGGTTTATCCCAGGAGGGTAAGGATTGTGTCTCATGTGTTGCACTGTGTCCCAAAACTGACCCGGGAAAATGGCAGACTTTGAAAGCAGTACTTGGTGAATGAAGAATGCAACCTTAGACATTATAAGGTACATGGCTAGCCTAAAATGTTATCCCGTTTCCTAAGTAACTTGTGTCAGTAGCCCCTTCAATTCCATAATAGATGGGGTTTGAACTAGTCTCCCAATAATATATGGTCCTTGGTGCACTTGGAATGTTACATTTTGCCCACAAGGTTATGAAAAATATACGACACAGGAAGACAAAAAAGAAAAAAGAACCTTTCTCTCTCTCTTTCTACCTCTCTCCCCCTCTCTCCCTCTCTCTCTCCTCCCTCCCTCTAGTTTTACAGAGTTGTGGCTGAAAAGAAATCCCCTAAGAAAAACATCCTAACATAAGGGGTGCTTGGGTGGCTCAGTCAGTTAAGTGTCTGACGTTGGCCCAGGTTACAGTCTCACAGTTTGTGAGATTGCACAGCCCCACTTGGGGTTCGCTGTTGCTGACACATAGCCTGCTTTGGACCCTCCGTCCCTCATCTCTCTGCCCCTTCCCTATGCTCTCCTTTTCTCTCTCTCTCTCTCAAAAATAAGTAAATAAACATAAAAAAAAGAAAGAAATCCTCTAAGATGAAATTCCAAAATTTCATATATGGGGTCATTCTGCTTTATTTCTAATTTCATCTCCATAGTCTGTTCCCCCACTCCCAGTCTGATTTTTAGCCAAGTGGGTTACAGCACTGCCTAACACAAAATGTGCACAGCGCAGGATGATATGCACACACGCGCACACATCCATATTCATCATCTGCCCTTCGGACCATCCAGGTGATTTATATCTTGCATCTTGCATCTCTTTATTGGATTTATAAGTTATGTGATCATTCATTTTCTGTGTCAGCTTCCTGCTTCTCATTTTGTAAATTTCATGCCACATAATATACACGTCTATTAATTTGGCACCTGGAACCGATAGATTTACTGTGTGGTGTTGCAACTTTGGTTAAATCAAAATAAAAGGGCAGACCGATAACTTTCCAGTGTCAATATTTTATTGTCATTCTTTTAGTTTTGTATTGAGCTAAGCCATGCCTTTTAATATTATGACTCAGTCTTCCTGAGCAGGAAAATGGGAATAAAATCTACAGTGCTTCCTTCTCATAAAGATAGTGTAAATATCCCTGAAGTAAAAGTAATTTTCTTTGATTTCTGTAATTAAGGAAATTCTTTTCCATGGAGAACACCGTATTTGCCTGAGTGACAGAGAGTGTGTTCAACCACAGCCAATGCCTGTTTGCAACAAAGTCCTAGCTGGAAGTTTTAGCAGTGGCCAACCAAGCCTTATTAATGGCCTTTACATGTGTAGATGAAGTCTAGGAAAATGGTTACCTCTGTCAAATTTGAAAAGGATTAGATGCCTATGCATTAGAATAACATCTGTAGTTACAGCAGGAGGATAACATTACCAGGGTGATCAATCCTTATCCTTCAAGATGTAAGCTGAATAACAGCTGGGTTGGAGAAGAAAGTTCTACCCCTGTGATCACATTTCATCAATGATCAGACACACGATGAGCAGCTCACCACTGCTAAAAACTCCGGCCCAGACCTTTGTTACAAACAAACCAACTAGGCAAGCCCTGTGATTTACAAGGAAATGTTCAGGACATGGAATCCAGAGACCCATTTAAGCTCAAGTACCCACAAGGGTTTCCAAGAGAAGTATGTCACTGATTCAAACGTAAACCAGGCCAACGGATGCTAGGAAACCGCCCCAAAGTACCCACTGCGAAGGTGACTGATACGCTGGAAGTGAAATTAGGGCAAGAGATTGTCGGTGCTACCAGGTTTTAAAAAGAGTTGGACATTGAGCACAGCAACTCTCTTCCTCCTTTATCCTCGCTTCTTTTCTACCCTTAAATCTGTACTGGGAAAGGGTTGTATTTGATGATTTCAGCGCTTCCCTTAAGAAAAGTCGAAAGGAGGTGTGGAGTAAATGTTGTGAGAAGGAAACCTAAACCAAAAGTTAGGAGAACAGGTCCAAGTCACAGACATATCAAGAAAGTTAGCAATGCCAGAAATAAACACAGCCGAGCGTAAATCGACAGAGAATGTGGATGGGAATTTTGCTGTGGGTATCATTGGGAACAGGAATTAAACAAGCAGATGGTAATATTGGAGGGAAAGAGGAAGCAGAAAAAGAAAATATAAAAAGAGGAATGAACGATGTGACAGCTTTTGGTAGGATAGAAGAAACTTGGAATTGTTTTCTACTTCGCAAGAGTTGAGATAAGAATCACGATGAAAACAGGGGCACCTGGGTAGCCTCAGTCAGTTGAGCCACTGACGCTTGATTTCCGCTCCAGTCATGATCTTGCACTTCATGAGCAGACAGCACAGACCCCTGAGTGGGGCTCCGTGCTGTGTGCGCAGAGTTGGCTTGGAATTCTCCTTCTCCCTCGTGCACGCTCGCTCTCTCTCTCTCTCTCTCTCTCTCTCTCCCTCCCCTTCCCCCCTCACATGCACTCTCTATCTCAAAATAGATTTTAAAAAAACATTAAAAAAAAGAATCATGATTAAAATAACACACTCATGAAAAGATTATAGAAATGCACAGAAGAACTCTAGGGTTAAAAATAAGGCTCAGACAATTCTAGAAAGCAAGTACATATATATTTGCCTAGCCCAAACCACTGCTGCCTCAAATTAGTGGCAAAACTGAATATATCAAAACCTAACTTAGATTTGAGGGGATATAAAACAGTCTACAGACATATTTAGTTTAAACACATCCAGCAAACCGGAAATAAAGTGCAAAGCAAAATTCAAACATATAATTTTTTAAAACAGATTATTTAATGAGGTTTTTTTCAATCATTATTAGCTAACATTAAGATTCTTTTGTACAGGGGCGCCTGGGTGGCTCAGTTGGTGAAGCATCAACTTCCGCTCAGGTCATGATCTCATGATTCATGAATTCGAGCCCCATATCAGGCTCTGTGCTGACAGCTCAGAGCCTGGAGCCTGATTCAGATTCTGTGTCTCCCTCTCTCTCTCTGCCCCTCCCCCGCTCATGCTCTGTCTCTCTGTCTCTCAAAACTGAATAAACGTCAACAAAATTATATAAAAAGATTAAGTATCAACATTTCGTATGCAATTTAGAAATTTTTTTGGATAATTGGAAATGTGCATTAACTAAATCGGCATGTTTTGCAAAAGCACTAAGATGGGCGTTGTCTCTGGTTTAGGAACACATCAAGGACATGCAGTGTGCGTGCACCACGCTCTCGGCCCGATGCCAACCACGCGGAGGACAAGCCTGCGGACGGACGCGGCGGCCTCGTGTGGCTTGGGCTGGTCAAACCGCTTCCCTTACTCCAGGCAAATGTCTTCCGAGTTACCCCAAGACACATACCTCACGTGAAAACCTGTAAATGCTTCAGTTTCAAATGTTAAGCAACCCCATCCATTTGTATTTAAGTATCATTTCCTCTGAGACCTCGCTCCCTGACCCTCTAAACTGGGTTAATCCCATTCTCTGTCTTTATGGAAGCCTTTTCCTGGCCAAACACTCAACAGCCTCTGTTAGTTTGCTTCCTCTCTGCCTTCTGTCTTGTTCATTATCATCCCCCAAAGGATTCAATAAGTGTCTTGTGAATGAATGATTAAATGACTGAAATGTAATAAATGAATAAGTGAAGTAATAATTAAACTGGACCCTCCCAGCACAATGATGAGATCTAGACAAAATAATAAACAAATAAATAAATAAGCCTATTTGCCTGTGCCCATTTTTTTCTATTTCCTTAGAAACTAAACACCACTAATTTTGATTAAAAATTCATTTTTTAACTTCTTTGCGCTTTCTGGATAATCCGAGAGTCATAAATTCTTGAGTCCTCTTTGAAGAAAATCTTCATTAACATTTACAATGAAAACATTAAAAACAATGAACATTAAAAACAATACAAAATTAAAAGTTATTTACAACAGATATAATTAGACATGTAAATATGGCCTAAGCACAATGAATGTATTTTAAGTGTGTAATAGTGTTACCCACAATGACAGAGAAAAGTTAATTTGCTGTGGTATATATGAACAAGTTTACACATCCTGAATACTTCTTGCAGGTTTTATTATGAAAATATTTTCTAAATTGAACAATGGGTTAGTTGTCAGAAATCTGATATGTTCAGCAACAGAAAGAATCTTGATTTTCTGACAGTGGTGGATTTTCTGCACAAGATTAGTCATAACTTGTTCTCATAAAAACACACAAGAAAGGGATAAGACACATTCTTCCATAACATGGCAGAGAAGCAAGTTGAGAATTTAAAGATCAATTACCTCATTGTTTTACAAATATACCATAATTAACTGAGCTTCTCAGTTTGAATTACTAATTGGGGGATTCCTATCACAGATTTGAGTTACTCTTTCTCTCCAGAATATTCCTTCCTAAGCCCTGTTGTTAGACCTTGGGCTCATTAAGTTACCGCTTCATTCACTACAGCTGCTACTTAATAATCTCTTTCTTCATAAAGAATCCCATCCAGCACCAGCATTTTCTCTGTTGTATAATTACTCCCGCGCACAAGGAAGACCAAAGAAGGTGGTAAAATAGCACAACATTCTGACGGCCCATACTTGGAAATGATGAGCTTTGCTCGATAAAATGTAGACATACATGGGATTGTTCATGAAACGGCTTCTATTTCAGAGGTAGAAAGCCCTTGGAACACAAATGACAGTTCCTTTCTTAAAACTAACTATATTAAACAAGTTCTTTCTGATTTATCTCAAGGTCGCTTTAAATGCATCCATTCTTCTGGGTTTTTACCTTAGTTCACCTTACACTAAATTGGATGGCTTTACCGTTAGTTTTGAGGTTTATTTCTCAAGAAGTCATTCTTACTTTCAAGTAAGAGAAAGGTCTGTTGAGAAAAAATAAAATAAAATCAATAAAAAATGAAAATAAAATTCACAAACTCTTCATTTTGCTTAATGATAATTTAACAATGAGTTCATTGGTCCATGACCCTATAATATATTTATCTGTAGTAATTACCACCAGAATTGAGGCAGAATTTTAAGCTGAGTAGTAGGGTCTTTGCCAGAAAAACAGGAAAAGTGCTTGAGACATCCAGTGAAATGTGAATGTCACAATCATCCTGAAGGCATGAGTGGATATTTTCTGTGCAGGGATTTTGGAGCTGTGTGAAAGTTTGAGTCTTGGTTTTAGGCAGCCATGCTTTTTTCGAGAGGGTTACCAACTATCTTTTACCTTTAAAGAACACAGAAGAGAAAACGGGAGCTAGACAAAGAGCAGAGCCGGTCTTTATTGCATCTTTAGAAAAGCTCAGCCCTCAAGGGGTTAAGAATACTCACGCACCTCCCTTTCCAGCGTGATGAGCAAGTACAAACTACAGTGTGTAGTTAACAATTTCACACCAGGCAAGAGAGAAACGGAGGCCAAATGAGAAGTGGCTCTTGTGGAGACAGTGGTCCCAGGGAGGCCCGCTGAGTTCTTTTGAGTTTGGCTCGCCACTCGCGTTTCCTGGAAAAGCGGCGAGTCCTGAAGGCAGAACTAAGTTGGGATTGTTATGCGCCCTTGACTCTGCACCTGCACGGATTTACCAGTTGCACCACTCTAACCGGTAGTCTTTTTATGCTTCTAGATTTTTGCTCTCAATCAATTGCTTCTCAAAGGTGTTCCAGGTTACAAAATTTATAATAGATAAGGGGGTGGTTGAAAGAGATTCATCTGTCCTTTGTTCTGAGCTGTGCTGAATGACATCACACTTTTGGCTCTTCAAAGACTTCTGTCTCAGAAATCCAAAATCCAAAGTAAGTGCCTTAAAACAACAGTGATTATGAGGACAAAATAAACTGCCTTGCTTCGACCCAGGAAATGGAAAGCATTTGACACTCCTTCAAATTTAGCCACATCCAGACTTAGTCCATGAGGGAGTCTAATTCCTTTCTGTCAAATAAGTACTCAGTTGTGTTCCTGAAAGGCACAGGCTAAATTCTTGCGTCTGGTTTTTATAACGGGCCATGCTGAAGATTTTGGTGTGTTTATAGAAGATACTATATGTAATGAGTACAAGGTCTGGGACATAACCATCCATGTGGAATTCTCTTTTTTAAATAATGGCACTTAACTTCTCTATCCTGGCAGGCATGTCCTAATCCCACCAGGTGGCAGGAGTTCATTCCAATCTCTTCTGGGTAAGCCCATCAGCTGAGGGCCTTCTCCAGCATGACCACCAGGCCGCGCAGTGGTTGGCACAGGTGGTTGGCCCCTTTCCAGTTCATCCAGTTACATTGGCTCCAGAGGACTGGCTGGTCCCCACCAGCATACCCAATCGGATCCTAGATGGACCACCTTCTTGCCAGGTCCCTTAGGATCTGTTGGCTCTCTTTCTCAGGCATTTGGGACTCTATTCTGGTGTGACAAAGCACAGAAGCATTGATGGGTTTTTACACACCTTCTTCAGCTTCAAGGAATTCTTTACACCTGGCTCTTTCCAGACTCACAAGCAGCAATTGTTAACAGATGCTTTGATGCCTGAGCACAGGGTCCTGCTGTGATGTTGTTGATTTCATGGGCTTCACCCAGCAAGGCAAATCCTCACCTCTGAATCTTCAGATTTTCTGAAAACTAGATGTCCGTGCTAACCCAGCAGTAAGCTATAAGAGAGCATTCCCCTTTTCCTTTTTCAGCAACACATCAACAGCTAATGGCTGTTCTAATAAATCTAAAGAAAAAAATTAACCCCTTTGGGGCAGGAAAAACTGACTTATAGTAGAATTACTTCAGTCTCTATCTTATATAGACTTTATGCTCCCATTATTTAAGGCCTAGACTTTTTTTCATTAAACTTTTTATTTGGAGAGGAGTACAGATCCACATGCAGTTGTAACAGATTCTGGGTCTCTTTCATCCATTTTCCTGCAACAGTAACCTCTGGCAAAACTCCAGTACGATATCAAAGCAAGGATCTCAACAGTGACACACTCAAGACACAGAACATTTGTCACTGCAACGAGCCCTCCCTTTTCCCCTTCATGCCCCCATCCCCCCCCAACTCTGGCAACCACTGGTACATTCTACTCCTCTATATCACTTAAGAATCTTACATAAATGGAATCATATGTATATGTTACATATGTGATATATATAATGTGTATCATATAAAAGGTTTCATACTGCATACATAATATGTAATATATGTACTATATATGCCATACCCATATGTAATATGTAACCTTTCGTGACTAGCTTCATTCCCTGAGCATAATTCTCTGGAGCTTCAACCAGGCTGAAGAATATATCAGTGGCTCCTTCCTTTTTAATGCTGAGTAATATTCTGCCTTTTAGATGCACTGCAGTTTGTTTGAACCACTCACCCATAGAAGGACATCTGGGCTGTTTCCAGGTTTGGGCTATTCTGAATTAAACTGCTATAAATAATCGTGTATAGGATTTTATGTGAACATAAGTGTTCGTTGCTCTGGGACAAATGCCCAGGAGAGCAAATGCTGGTTCGTATGGTAGTTATACGCTTAGTATTTTAAGAAACTGCCACACGGTTTTCCAGAGTGGCAGTGCCATTCATTTTGCATTACCACCAGCAATGTCGAAGCGACCCATTTTCCCTTCATTCTGAGCAGTTCCTCTTATTCTCATCAATAATGACAATTGGTGATGTCATTATTTTATTTTAGCCATACTAATAGGCGTATGGCTAGCTCATGTTTTTTAACCTGCATTTCCCTAATAACTAACAATGTTGAACATCTTCTCCTGTTTTTGTTTGCCATCTGTAAATTCTTTTCAGTGAAATGTCTGTTCATGTCTTTTAACTATTTGCTTTCTAATTGGATCATTTGTTTTCATACTGTTGAGTTTCAGATTTCTTTATGTATTATAGACATTACTCATTTGTCAGATATTTAGTTTGCAAAATTTTTCTCCCAATGCATAGTTTGTCTTTTTAGCCTCTTAATAAGTATTTTGCAAAGCAAAACTTTTTAATTTTGATGCAGCTCAATTTATCTATTTTCCTTTTTATTGATGATGCATTTGGAATCAAATCTAAGACTTCTGGGCTTAGGTGTGGGTCTCAAGACTTTCTTCTCCTTTTTTTCTAAAAAGTTTAAATAGAACAATACATTTGGAGTTAACTTTTGTGTAAAGTGTGAAGTTTAGGTCACAATTCCTTTTTTTGCCTGTGACTGTTCAATGCTCCAGCACCATTTGATGAAAATGCTACCCTTTGCCTCCTCTGAATCGCTTTTGCACCTTTGTAGAAAAATCAGTTGGGCATATCCGTGTAGGTCTATTTCTGAGTTCTCTATTCTGTCTCATTCGTCTACGTACCTAACCTCTGCCAATAACACACAGTGTGGACTATTTTAGCTATGTAATAAATCTTGCAACCAAATTCCAGAGAGATATTATATAGAATAATATCAAGAGCATTGTGGATATCAAATATTCATTTGAAAAAAGATATATTTATGTTGGCTTATCTCAAGAATAGGCTTTAGGTATATTCCTGAGGACACTTTACATTTTTGTTTGGAGTAAAACAGACTCTCAGAGAAGCCAGGGCCATCCCTCGTGATTCTTTAGTGTGATATCTCTTGTCCTCCTGCTGGTGAGGGCATCATTTACTTGGTTGTGCTAACACCACTCCGCCTGTGTTCTCTCACACGAAGGCTCTCTGTTCTAACATTCTACACCTACTTCGGGGCGAGAAGGCATTCGCATTTGTTTCTAAGCCTTTGTCCTTCTCTCTTGTGCATGAAGTTTCTCCATCGCATCACCGCGTTCTTGTGACTGGCCAATTTCCTGGTTGACTCCCTCATTCATTAAAGATGTGAATACCTGGTTCAAGATCTTCCCAACCCAAGGTCATGAGTCCCTGGAGCCTCATGGCTTTGCATTCACTCTACTCAGCAAAGCTACGGTGGCAACTTGGGTATAACCATCACATTCTCTTTCCTTCCAACTTTCTCTCTCATTCCCTTGTATCTTCACACCAGTTCTTCAACTACGGAAGCCTGCCCCTCTCTTAGAGGCCTTATATGCCTCTGTCATTTTTCTATGTGTTTCCTACCATATTTACTCCTTTTCTATTCAACTCAAATTCCAAGTTTCATTACTTCAGTCATACCTGTGCCAAATTCCCAGATCTTTTCCCCATTGTCCATCCTTTTCCCCTCTCCATGGTACATCCCTTTTTGGGATCAGTTCAGCTGCATCTCCAAGCACATCTGCTACTTGCGCACCATGAAGGAGAATCACCCAAACACACAGGAAGATGTCACTACAGATCCACAGTTCCCTTCCTCCACTGGGTTCTGATTCTGTTTGGAACTCCTAGTCATCATTTTCTCTCATCCTCCAAAGGGATATTTCACACCTCCCCAGGCCCCTGATCATCCCACTTCTCCATGGATGACACCACCTCTTCGTAGACAAGTCTTCACATGAAAACCCTGCCTACTTTCTGCTACCAGCTGAACAAATGGATCTGGCCTGTACTCTCTTCCTTCACTTCTTTTTAAATGGAAGAGATGAAGCTTCTTTCTCAAGATACAATTCTTCATTCTTGCTCTCCATCAGACCTTTCCACCTTATTCAGAAATAGCGTACTGTGAATTGGATCCTCCAACTCCTCTCTCTAAATTTCCACCTTCCTCTCTTTACTAACATACCCTGTGCCAATGTACACACATTTCATGTCTCTGTCATCTTCAAAGGAAAAAACAAACCTTTCTTTGACCCCACATTCACTTCCACCACTACCATATCTATGTTCTTTTTCTCACAGCCACACCAATTGAAATGGTTTCCAGACTTGCCCTCTCCCTATTATCTCCTTCTATTCAGTCCCCAGTAAAACTCATGTTTGCTTGTCCTTCCCATCCTTCAATGATGCAGCCTTCCCCCAGAGGTATGCTTTGCTGCTGATTTGCATTGGGGGGGGGGGGTATCGTGGTGATCACAGCTGCCTTCCATTCTGTTGCTGATGTGATGGAAATACACTATGCACAGTATGCATTGGCCGTCTCTGGGGATTGTTGACCAGTCCTTCTTTATAGAAACATCCTCTTCTCTTGGCTTCCAAGGTACCATGGCTTACTGGTTTCCTTCCTGCCATGGAGATGCGTGTTATTTGTCCCACCTCTGCCAATCCCTGAAATGTTAGGGGTCTTCAGGTTTTCTACCTTAGACTTTCTGTTCTTCCTCTATTGCATATCAGCCCCACAAGTTATCTACTTTCCAAGCTATGTATCAGGCACTCGACAGTGTCATCAAGTAAATGGCACTCAGGGCCAGCGTCATGAGCAGAGAGAGCAAAAGGCAGCCCTTCGCAGTCACTCAGGTCCTTGTGCTCACTTACAAGGCCCTCACGCTTCGTGTCACTCTCTGCTATTGCCTGTTTGAAATTCTTAGTTTTGGGGGAAAAGGCTTCCTGTTTTCATTTTGCACTAAGCCCTGCAAGTTATGTATCCAGGCTTGCCTACACTCTATACAGTCAAAGACTTGTGGATTCAACCTGCTAAATATTTCTTGACTCACTCCATTTTCCCAGCCCCACTGCCCCTCTGGTTGGCTATCTTCATCCTTTGCCAAGATGATTGCCACAGTTTTACCTGGACGCTTTTTCTAATCTTCCTTGTCTTTAACTTAATTCTAAGAAATAAAATAGCAGAAAAATGTGACGCTTTGCGTGAAGTTAGACATAAAAGGCAAACCACAGAATCTTTTAACAGCTAAGCCAAATTTTGGCTACTAGCTTCCCTGTAGCTGATGTAGACTCGGTAACTCTATGTCACCTGTTTTTTCCTGTTCTATAGTATCACATGATATAAACACACTCAAATGTATTCTCTTAATTATGGACATTTCGTAGTTTCCAATATTTGGATAGTTTCCAGTTATCCAAGATTTGTAGATAATGTTGTAATCAATATCTTTATACATGTCTCTCTGTGTTCTACTTACAGGAATTTCTGCAAGAGAATTTCTAGGGAAAGAGTCCAACAGTTTCAGCTTTGCTGCCACGTGAGATTCCTTTCCCAGTAGTTGGAGCGATTTATATCCCCACCAGCAGTGTAGGAGAAATCCTGTGGCTCATTCTTTGCCAAGCCGGGTCTTGGCAGCGTCAACCTAATAGACAAACTTGCTCTACCATTTTGTTTTCCGTTCTTCTGATTACTAGAGACGATGACCAACTTTCACATAACATTATCAGACTATTAGGTTTCCTTTTGTGATACATATTTTTAACCTTTTTGCTACTTACAGATTAGTAGGAATTCTGTATATTCCAGTGCTAGTGCTTTTTCAATTATTTATATGAAAAATACATTCTTCTAGTTACTTTTCTCTGCACTTTGTTATGTTGTCTTTGGTTGTACACAATTTAAAAAATTTATTCTTGTTAAATGTATTAATCTTTTACTTCTTGGTGTTCACTTTATTTATCTTATTACAATAAGAAAATAAATAAATAATGAAAAACTTACCTTCCCTAATCCAAAGCCATAGAGATATCCTTCTACATTATCCTCCAAATATTCAAAGATTTGCATTTCATGTTTGGACTTATATGATTTATTTTTAGAAGACTGTAACATACGGATCTTATTTCCCCACGAATTAATAATGGCATAGTGTCATATACAATGTTCACATGTGTACATGGGCTCTGATCCTCTCCTTGTGAAATTTCTACTTGCTAGAGAATGACTCCTTAATTACTCTCTCTGTTTTAAGCTTTATAGGAATTATTTGTAAAAGTGACTCCCTCCTCTTTCGCCTCCTCCTTCTCTTTCTTCTTTTGATTTTCTCTTCTTTTATGGCTTTTGCCTTATTTGTAATTAACTTGAATATTCCTTACTTTTCCTCACGAACTAAGGCTAAGTGGTCAAGTTTCATTTAAAAATACCCTCGTTAGTAATTCGATTTGAATCTGTAGATTAATCTGAGTACAACTGATATCTTTAAAATATTTACCACCCCCCACTGGAGCACCCGGGTGGCTCAGTTAGGTGTCTGACTTCAGCTCAGGTCATGATCTCACAGTTAGTGAGTTCAATCCCTGTGTTGGGCTCTGTGCTGACAGCTCAGAGCCTGGAGCCTGCTTTGGATTCTGTGTCTTCCTTGCTCTGGCCCTCCTCTGCTTGATCTCTCTCTTTCTCTCTTTCAAAATTAAATAAACACTAATAACAATAATAAAATACTTAGCACACCCACACAATTTAGAAAAATGACATATATCTCTATTTATTTTGGGGTTTTATGTACAATAACATTTTATAGTTTTATCTACAGAGGTCTTGAACGACTTTTGTTAAGTGTGTTCCTAAGTACCATAGTTTGTGTTGATAATGCAAATTATATATTATTCTATATTATTTTGTCTCTTCTTATAAAACTCTACTGTTTTCAAATAGCAAACATTTTTGCATTTTCCTTTTTAATTTAAATAATTTAGCTTTGGTTAAAACCTCTAGAGTAATATTAAATAATAGGAATAATCCCTAACTTGAATAAGAATGCATTTAAAATTTTACCATAAGATAGCAACTTTCAATAGATATTTTTTTAAGTTTAAAAAAGAATCTCCTATATAGTTTGTGAAGAATTCTTGTCATAAATGTGTACTAAATTTTTGACTGTTTTTTCCTCTGTTTATATGGTGACATTTTTCCCTTCATTTACCTTATTACTATGCACAACTGCAAAGATAAATTTTCTGTCATATCAACGTTGCATTCCTGTGACAAATTCCACTTGTTCATGTAGTATTTTCTTAAAACACTGCTACAGTCACTGTTTTTTCTTTTCTTGGTGAGATTTTTGAAAACATATTCATGAGTAAAATTACTCTAGATTTTTACTGTATATTTCTTGCCTGGATTTATTACTAAGGTTACATTTACCTCATAAAATAAGCTACTGATTTTTTTTTTTTTTTTTTTTTTTTTTTTTTGCTGTGTTCTCTGAGCAGTGTGCCTGGACATTTCTTAGGAAATCGTCTCTAGAAGCCTCTAGTCTTGAAGGATGGCGCTAAGAAGGCAGATCAATGTGGAGACCCTGAGCTTGTCTCATCCCTGAAATGCAGTTGGATCAGCACCAAACCATTCCGCACACCTAGGAAATTATCTGAGGACTAACACAATGAGGTGCATAACTTGAGCCATAGAACTTGGCAGGTACATGGTGTGGAGAGGTGAACTGAGCGGGAGAAAAGCCACAGAGGGTAGGCGGCTGTTTTTGCAGAGAAAGGACAGGAAAGAGAAAGGGGGAGAGTGTGGCGAATCAGTTAAATCAAGCAAAGCACTCCCCTAAAAGTAGCTGGAGAGAAAGAGAAAGAAAGAGCGGAAACACTCGCTGGGGACTGAACAAGAAATCTGTTCCCCAAAACCACTGATGGGGAGTAAGGAGAGGGCTCCAATACCACCAGGATTCTATCACCAGGGGAACGCAGAGCCTGAAGCTCCAGAGCTCAGTGCCTGGCAGTGCTCTGCTGAGGAGGTGGGGTGAATCTCCAAGAGGAGACAGCGGGGTCTGAGAGGTCCATGTGCCACAGGGGAGAAGCGGCTTCCCTGCTTGAAGAACATTTGGTAGAAACAATATGGCCTCCCCACAGGCAAAGTTCCCAGTGGATCCCAAAGAGTAACCACTTTGCTGATATTGGGACAAGGCCTCCAGAGTGTGGTGAAACCTAGTGCCAGCTGTGTGGTATTGTGATTTGCCACCATCTTAAACCTCTGCCACTGTGCAATTGCAGGACCATTTTCTGGGGCAGGCTGGCACCTGGCCATTAATCAGCGAGGTCCTCTCCCAGGGAGTTGGTGCAGGTCCACGCTGCAGGAGTCTCGAGAGGGAAGTGCGGCCTGGAAGGCAGATGTTTGGGCATGGGCAGGGTAGAGGTGGGGAGTGGATAGAAGCCTGAGACAAAGGAGACTTGTCCCTGATTGATGAGATGGTAAAATTTCTAAGAAACTGGGGGAAGACATTTCCACTTGTCCTGCCCATGCGCATGTGCACCACACTGATCCACCTCAGTAAGCTAAGCAGCTCCACCTAGTGGAGAATGGAGCTGTTACACCAAGCCCCACCCAACTGCACCCTCCAAGCACATCCCCCAGAAGACGAGCACAAGTCCCTCCACCTGCTGAGTGTCCAGACTATAGAGGGCTACAGAGTTTCAGTTCTAGGGGAGACTGGATGTAACTCCATTCAGGTTTCATTCTGTTTGCTGGATCAGTTATTTGGTCATTTCCTTGCTTCTGCTTTTGCCTGAATTACTTTTTCTTTTTTTCCCTTTCTTTTCTTCCTCATTCTTGGATACAGAAGGGAAAAATTTTATTTATATTTATATTTTTTGTACTTTATGTTTACTTTTAAATTTTTTTGTTCTATTTTATTTTATTCTATTGTATTTTAAAATTTTTAAATTTTTATTACTTTTTTCTTTTATTTCCCTTTTTTCTCTACTCTTTTACGCCTCTTTCAACAAGCAGACCAAAACACACTTAGGATCTAGCTTTCTTTATGATTTTTTGATTTGTTTTTAATTTTTTAATTTTAATTTTTTATTTTATTAAATTTTTCTTCCTCCGAAATGACAAAATGAAGGAATTCACCCTAAAAGAAAGAACAAGAAGAAATGAAACCCAGAGTCTTAATTAATACAGATGTAAGCAAGATGTCTGAACTAGAATTTAGACCCACAATAATAAGAATACTAGCAAAGAATAATAAGAATACTAGCAGAGAATCCCTTTAAGCAGAGGTAAAAGAAGTGGAATCTAGTCAGGGTGAAATTAAAAATGCTGTAATTGAGATGCAATCTCAAATGAATGCCATGACTGCAAAGATATGCAAAGCAGAGCAGCGAATCAGTGATATAGAAGATAAAATCATGGACAATAAAGAAGCAGAAAAGAAGAGGGAAACAAAGGCAAAAGAGGAGGATATGAGACTTAGAGAACTCAGTGACTTATTAAAAAGGAACAACATCTGAATCATAGGAATCCCAGAAGATGAAGAGAGAGAAAAAACGACAGAAGGTTTATGTGAGAAAATTATAACAGAACACTTTCCTAATCTGGGGAAGGACACAGACAGTACAATCCAAGAGGCACAGAGAAATCCCATCATATTCAACAAAAACTGACCATCACCAAGGCATATCATACTCAAACTCACAAAATTCATAGAGGAAAGAATTATGAAAGCAACAAGGGAAAAAAGGCCTTTCACCTATAAAAGAGGACAGATCAGGCTCACAGTAGACTTATCCACAGAAAGTTGGCAGACCAGAAAGCAGTGGCAGTATATTTTCAATGTGCTAGAAAAATATAGCCAAGAATTCTTTATCCAACAAGGCTGTCATTCAAAATAGAAGGAGACATAGAGTTTTCCAGACAAACAAAAACTAAAGGAGTTCGTGGCCACTAAACCATTCCTGTAAGAAATTTTCAGGGGGACCCTTTGAGTGGAGAAGAGACAAAACAAAACAAAACAAAAAAGACCTAAAACAACAAAGACTAGAAAGGACCAGAGAACATCACCAGAAACACCAAGTCAACAGACAACAAAAAGGTGCTAATTTCATATCTTTCAATACTCACTCTAAATGTCAATGGACTAAACATTCTAGTCAAAAGACATAGGGTATCAAAATGGATAAGAAAACAAGGCACATCCATATGATGTTTACAAAAGACTCATTTTATATCTAAAGACACCTGCAGGTTGCAAGTAAGAAGATGGAGAACCCTCTATCATGGTGACGGTCATCAAAAGAAAGCCGGAATAGCTGTGCTTCTATCAGACAAACTAGATTTTAAAACAAAGAGTGTAACAAGAGATGGAGAATGGCATTCTATCATAATTTAGGGTCTGTCCACCAAAAAGATCTAACAGTTGTAAATACTTACGTGCCCAAATTGGAAAAACCCAAATATAAAAATCAATTAAACACAAACATTAAAAAGTCCATTGATAATAATACCATAATAGTAGGGGACTTCAGTGCCCCACTTACAGCAATGGGTAGATTAAATAAGCAGAAAATCAACAAAGAAACAATGGCTTTGAATGACATACCAGACTGGATGGATTTAACACATATTCAGAATATTTCATCCTAAAGCAGCAGAATACACATTGTTCTCAAGTGCATATGGAAAATTCTCCAGAATAGATCATATACTGAGTCACAAATTAACCTCAACAAGTACAAAATGATACCTTGCATATTTTCAGACAATAATGCTATGAAATTCAAAACCAACCACAAGAAAAAAATTGGAAAGACCATGGTTACTTGGAGATTAAAGAACATTCTACTAAAGAATGAATGAGTTAGCCACAAAATTTAAGAGGAAATTAAAAAGTATATGGAAGCTAATGAAAGTGAAAACATGACAGCCCAAAACTTCTGGAATTCAGGAAAGGCTGTCTTAAGAGGGAAGCATATAGCAAACCAGACCTTACTAAAGTAGGAAGAAAGGTCTCATATACATACACCAAAACCTCACACCTTATGCTGACAAAAGCTGGAAAAAGAACAGCAAATAAAGCTGAAAACCAACAGAAAAAGAAAAATGATAAAGAGTAGGGCAGAAACCAATGATATTGAAACCAACAAAACCCCAGTAGAACAGATCAATGAAACCAGGAGATTCTTTGAAAGAATTTTAAAAAATGATAACCCCCTAGCCAGTTTGGTCAAAAAGAGTAAGGAAAGGACCCAAATAAATAAAGTCACAAATGAAAGAGAAGAGATCACAGCCAATATCACAGAAATACAAACAATAATAAGAAACCCTTATGAGCAATTATATGCCAACAAATTGGGCAATCTGGAAGAAATGGACAAATTTCTAGAAACATATAAACGCTCCAAACTGAGAAGAAAGGAATAGACCCATAAATAGTAAAGAAACTGAATCACTAATAACAAATCTCCCACAAACAAGAGCTTAAGGCTGGATGGCTTTCCAGGGGAATCCTACCAAACATGTAAAGAAGAGTTAACACCTTTTATTTTGAAGCTGTTCTGAAAAGTAGAAATGGAAGGATAACTTCTAGACTCAGTCTCCGAGGCTAGCATTACTTTAATTCCAAAACTGGACAAAGATCCCACTAAAAAAGGAGAACTACAGGCTAATTTCCCTGATGAAAATGGATGCAAATATTCTCAACAAGATACTAGCAAACAGGATCCAACAATGCATTTAAAGAATTACTTGCTGCAATGATGTGGGATTTATTTCTGGCATGCAGGTATTATTCAGTATCCACAAATCAATCCATATGATACATCACATTAATAAAAAAAAGGATAAGAACAACATGGTCCTCTCAATAGATGCAGAGAAAGCTTTTGACAAAATATAGTATCCTTTCTTGATAAAGTAGGAAAAGAAAAGTACTTAAAGTAATTAAAGAAAGTAGGGATAGAATGATCATACCTCAAGATGATAAAGGCCATATACAAAAGACCCACAGCTAATATCATCCTCAATGGGGGAAACCGAGGGCTTTCCCACTAACGTCAGGAACATGACAAGGGTGTTCACTCTTACTACTGTTATTCAACATAGTGTTGGAAGTCCTAGCCTCAGAAAGTAGACAACACAAAGAAATAAAAAAAGTCCAAATCGGCCTACCCTCAGAAATTAGAAAACACAAAGAAATGAAAGACGTCCAAATTGGCAAGGAGACTGTCATTTCACTCTTTGCAAACGACATGATATTCCATGTTGAAAACCCATGAACTCAGCAAAGTCACATGATCTAAAATCAATGTACTGAAATAGGTTGCCTTCTATACACCAATAATGAAGCAGCAGGAAGAGAAATTAAAGAATCGATTCCATTTACAATTGCACCAAAACCCATAAAATATCTAGGAATAAACAACCAAACAAGTGGAAAAGCTATATACTCAAAACTAGAAAAGCTTATGAAAGAAACTGAAGAAGACACAAAGAAATGGAAAAATATTCCACGCTCTTGGATTGGAAAAGCAAACATTGTTAAAATGTTGATACTACCCAGAGCAATCTGCACATCCAATGCAATCCCTATCAAAATAACACCAACATTCTTCACAGAGCTAGGGCAGACAATCCTAAAATTAGTATGGAACCAGAAAAGACCCCCAATAGCCAAAGCAATCCTGGAAAAGAAAACCAAATATGGAGGCACCACAGTTCCAAACTTCAAGCTATATTACAAAGCTGTAATCATCATGACAGTATGGTACTGGCACAAGAACAGACACATACATCAATGGAACAGAATAGAGAACCCAGAAATTGACCCAGAAACATACGGCCAACTAGTCTTTGACAAAGCAAGAAAGAATATCCAATGGAGAAAAGACTCTCTTCAGCAAATGGTGCTGGGAAAACCAGAAAGCACAATGAAGAAAAATGAATCTGGACCACTTTTTATATCCTTACACAAAAATAAACTCAAAATGGATGAAAGACCTAAACGTAAGACAGGAAGCCATCAAAATCCTAGAGGGGAAAACAGGCAACAACCTCTTTGACCTTGGCCGCAGCAACTTCTCACTTGATGTGTTTCCAGAAGCAAGGGAAACAAAAGCCAAAATGAACTATTGGGACCTCATCAAGAGAAAAAGCTTCCGCACAGCGAAGGAAACAATCAGCAAAACTAAATACCAACTGATGGAATGGGAAGAGATATTTGCAAATGACAGATCAGATAAAGGATTAGTATTCAAAATCTATAAAACAGTTATCAAACTCAACACCCCAAAAAACAAATAATCCAGTGAAGAAATGGGCAAAAGATATGACTAGACAGTTTTCCAAAGAAGACATCCAGATGGCTAACAGACACATGAAAAAATGTTCAACATCACTCATCATCAGGCAAATACAAATCAAAACCACAATAAAGGGTGTGAGATACCACCGCACACCTGTCAGAATGGCTAAAATTAACAACTTAGGCAACAGCAGATGTTGGAGAGGATGCTGAGAAAGAGGAACCCTTTGTACTGCAGGTGGGAATGCAAACTGGTGCGGCCGCTCTGGAAGACAGTACGGAGGTTTCTCAAAAAATTTAAAATAGAACTACACTTTAACCCAGTGATTGCACTACTAGATATTTATCCAAAGTGTACAAAGATGCTGATTCACAGTGGCACAGGCACCCCAATATTTATAGCAGTATTATCTACAAACAGCCAACGTATGTATGGAAAGACCCCAAATGTCCACTGACTGATAAATAGATAAAGAAGATGTGGTATACACACACACACACACACACACACACACACACACATATAATGGAATATTACTCGGTGATCGAAAAGAATGAAATCGTGCTATTAGCAATAATATGGAGGGAACTAGAGTGTATTATGCTAAAGTATTATGAAATTAACTCGGTCAAAGAAAGACAAGTATCTTATGATTTCACTCATATTTTGAATTAAAGAAACAAAACAGATGAATTTAAGGGAAGGAAAGCTAAAGTAAGATAAAAACAGAGAGAGAGGCAAATCATGTTCTCTTAAATATAAAGAACAACTGAGAGTTGCTGGCAGGGTGTTTGGTTGGAGGAAGGACTAAAAGGGTGAGGGGATTAAGGAGGGCATGTGTTGGGATGAACATTGAGTCTCATATGTAAGTGATGAATCACTAAATTCTATCCCCCTCCAAAAAAAAAAAAAAAGGAAAAGAAAAGTTTTAATCAAAGCCATTAAGACTTGAGAATTTATACCTTCTTTTGAAAAATGTAAAAGCACACAATCCCACTTAAAAGTATTTCAAAATGAAATAAATATTGTAACTAAATACAAAACAACGAAACATCTAGTCTTGAGGGAAGGATCAGGAGAGACTAGAATGAAATTTTGTATTCTTTAAGAGAGGAAGGGGGAAAGAGAGCGAGGGAGAGTGAGGGACACAAATCATGAGAGACTACTGAATACTGAAAACAAACCATGGACTGAAGGGGGAGGGGGAGGGAGGGAGGGGGTGATGGTCATGGTTGGGGGGCACTTGTGGGGAGAAGCACTGGGTGTTATATGGAAACCAATTTGACAATAAACTATTAAAAATGTATTTCTAAAAGATAAAATAAGTGTAATATTATCATATCTATAAAAATTAATATTTTTAAAAATACTCAAATGGTGTTTATATTTTGTTTGAGCAAGAATTCAAATAAGACCCATAGATTGAAATTTTTAAAAAATTATTGGTTTAAGTTTTTAAAAATATTCTTGGGTCAATTTTGGTAAGGTATATTTTTCTAAAACTTTATTTCATCTATATTTTCAAAATTTGGAGATGATGTTGTGTCTAGTGCTTTTCTTATTTAAAATCTCTCTCTGTTTAGGGCATGCCTGGGCGGCTCAATCAGTTGAGCATTGCATTTCCACATTGTTAGAATGCAATGTTAGAGTCATACACTAGATAACAAACATTGGACCCAACTTGAGGGTAAGTTTGAGGACTGCTTAATGAAATGCCTTAAAATAACAATTCAACACTGAAATTTCACTTCTTTATTAAAGTCTGTTATTTTCTAAAACAGATCCTTCAAACATGGAGAACAAAGAAGCTAAATTAAATTAAAACTAAAAGTTAAAAGCTTAAAGCTAAAATATTTGGGGCACCTGGGTGGCTCAGTTGGTTAAGGGCCGATTTTGCTCAAGTCATGATCTTGCAGTTCATGAGTTCAAGCCCCACACTGGGCTCTGTGCTAACAGCTCTGAGCCTGGAGCCTGCTTCAGATTCTGTGCCTGCCACTCTCTCTCTGTTCCTCCAGCTCACGCTCTGTCTCTGTGTCTCTCAACAACAACAAAAAAAAAAACCTTAGAAAAGTTTTTAAAGGCTAAAATATTTACTATTCTGGCCATGCACAGTAAAACCACTGCTCTTGAGTATTAGTTATACCTTCTGGAAGCATTCTTCTGCAGTGACCATGTGTTCGAAGTGTCCGAAGATGTGGTTGCACAGGCTAGTACATGCTCTTGGGTGAAACAAGAGACATCAAGGGCGGTACAGAACACTTTTGTACCTACCTCCAATCTGACTTCAGATAATCCTGCACACAGGAAGTCAACCTTAAAAGGGACCATAGATTCTGCCTTCATTCTTTAAAGAGCTGAGAGGTAGAATACCCAAGTTCATGGACGAGCCAATAATAGCCTTTTGATTCTTTGAAAACGTTGACACAGTAGAATCAAATTGTAAGGAATTCTAGAATGAGCTAAAACCGACATTAAAGGAATTATTTTTGGATTACATAAAATAGTCACTTCAAGGATTAAGCACAGAGCCTGGAAATGGCCAGTTTTTATATGAGTGTGTGAATAAATGCTCACTCAGGATCACTGTGCTTTGCATCTTATTTAAAGAGCAAACTCACAGCCAGTGTGTCTGGTCTGCAGCATCCCGGGGCATGTGTGTTGGAAAGATCATGAGGCAAGTGGGGTTTTACCTGCAGATCGTCAGGGCTAGTCTATGGCTGTGTTGACCTGTCCCAGTGGTCAATGGCATCTTTACCTCCAGTAAGTTTCTGCAATGTTGTGACAACAATTTCAAAAGGTTTATGTGAAAGAGATATCCACATTTAATCCTTCTCAAATTTTTAATAGGAGATATTAAATTAGATGAATACAAGAAAACATTGACCATGAAACACCTCTTTGATTCATGCGGATTATTTCAAGTGGCACAAAAAGGATATTCATGTGGGAACATGAGTTACCAGTTACAACACGAGAATTGCCCCTTCCATTCGCGAAGGATGGGTTTTTCTCAACGCATGCGTTCTGTGAAAAACACATCCCAGGGAGCCTGGGTGACTCAGTCAGTTAAGCATTTGACTCTTGGTTTTAGCTTGGGTCATGATCTCACTGTTTTGTGAGTCTGAGCCTCACTTTGCTATCAGCACAGAGCCTGCTTGGATTCTTTCTCTGCCACTCTCTCTGCCCCTTCCCTGCTCATGCTGCTCTCTTTCTCAAAAATAAGTAAATAAACTTGATTTTTTAAATTTCTGAACCCACAGGACAATGAACCTCAAACTGATTTTATATAAACTTGTCACATTTTATTTTCAACTCATGTGCCTTCAGGGCCACATTCATGACCAAGATATTATCACCTTACATTTTTATAGCTCAAATTTCACTTTGGTGTCATATCATGTTTTATATTGGTTACATTAAAACTCTGTCTCTTAGATTAATTGTAGGTCATTGTAAGATCAGTCTTAACATCTTACTTCTTATTTCTGGTCAAAGTGGCTCATTCCAGACACATTCATCCTTTTGCTCAGGAAATGTCTTTTAAAGGTAGATTTAATAATTCAATGCACCAAGCTCCCTCATATAACTACAATGAGCAAAAATACATACTATGTCAATTAACGATGGTGTTAACGTTATCTCTTTTTTAAAAGCTAAGAGAGAATGTTGTTATGTATACACAGTGAACTTACCTTAACACAAAGAGAACGTTGTGGGTTGCATTTTCCGCTATATCACACACAAATCTGCAGACTCCAGGAAGAGGTGTCATGGCAGCAAATGGAAATGGCAGCCCCCAGCGGCATTTTCTTTTCCTTTGTATACACAGTAGGCAGGTGTCATGATTAGACTTGACAGCTTGAGTTTGGAACTCTAAAGGGAAAGCCAAAGGACAAGGAGTCAGTGAGGTGGAAAGGAGACATGGAACCGAGGGTACATGGGAAGGGGCAGGGCCCTCATGATATAACTTGGACTCATGCCAGGAACTACTGTCAGGGCCTGGGTCCAAGTAAAGCTGGCGATGTTCTCTCTCCCATGCCTGGACTCCTACCAATTGAAAGGGAGACGTGAATGATAGTGAGCATGCTGTTGTATTGATATTTGAGGAGTTTGCCCGCTTGCTTTTTTGCTTTAATGACAAAAATCAGGATCACCTAGAGTGTGAGTTCTGGAACACAAGATTTATACCCAGAAGGGACTGAAAATTAGAAGCTACATGCCACGTTTTCATTTGACTCTTATTTGACACGTATAACAGTTCCTGGTGGAATACAGAGACAGTGGAAGAAAATATTTCATCCTGAATATTTAGGACCTGGTATTTTCTGAACTTAAAACATTTCTAGCACTGAAATACATGAAGCCTAAAAGCATACAAAATTAAAACAAAACGCCCTTGTAAGCTATGCTGCAAAACATGCAATTTAAATTTCATAAATAAACACCTTTTTAAATGCATGGTTAGAAGATTTTAATTCAAGATAGATATAAAATCACATATATGTATTAAGTATCTGTGATTTTCAATTATTTGAGAATTAATGGGCTTATCTAATGGGAGAAAATAATGTAATAAATCAATTTATACAAACCAATACGTCTTTTAATTATTTTAGAACATGTCAGTACTTGTATTTTATTTTATTTTTTAGTATTATTTATTTTATAATTTTTTTAGAAATCTCGACACCCAACGTGGGGCTCTCTTCCAGTTGAGCCCGCCAGGTACCCCACAAACCAGTATGTTCTAGAAACCAATTCTAATCGCCAATTATTGCACTGGAAATTAGGGTTTGCATTGGACACTCATTTTTTGTTTTAAAAAATCATGCAATAATTTTAAAAATAGACATTTTATTACAGCAAATACTTTTTAATATCCAAGTGGGTTGTGGCAAAATCATATTATCAGGATTAGAATCTGCAGAAACCAAAGGAAGATTTAAAAAATAGCTCTTTTGAAAAGATTCATCTATGGCATCAGCTTCTGACTGCTATGACTTTCTCCTCCTAACATCTATTTTCACCTATACATACAGAGAATCATCTTCTTACTTGCAAATATCTATGTTCCATGAAATTGATTAGCTGTTTTAACATGAAGTCATTGTTGACCCATTGATTGTTACCCTCACAATGCTGAATGTTACATACAGGGTCACCACCCCGTCATTTGTAGCCTGGTCACTCACAGCATCACCACACAGGAATTCATCGTTACTCCAACACAGCATCGCCAACCATTGAAACACTGCCAGTTCTAACGCACTAACTCGGGCCACCCAGCATGGCCACCATCCAGAACACCAGCATGCCATCAGAACATAAACACACTACCAAAATTTGTTTTTCAATCAACTCGGTGATAATATTTCAAGAATAAAGTATAGGACGAAATGCTGATGGAAAATTGTGCATGTTTCCTGAAAATTTAGACTCGATAGATAAATGATCCACTATGCTCTGAGCATTAGGAACACAGAAAATTATGGCCTGACACTTTAGATTCACTTACAACTTTAACAAGAAAAAGAATGGGAGGCTGTTAGATAATTAGCAAAGGACATCAAAAGAAAAAAATCGATCTCAGGGACACTGCAATAGCACCCACGGTAGATGATGTCAGTTTCCTAATGTTATCGGTTCAGGCACCCTAACATGCCTCCTCGTATAATTTAGATACCTTGCTGCTAAATGCCATTTCAGAGGTCCCTTATTTGTCTGTGTTTTGTGAATGGCCCCGAAACTCTACATCATATCACTACTCATGGTCACCATCTTCTAATTACTTTAGTACCTGCTAAGGTTTTTCCCTAGATTTGACCCAGGTGTTGAAGCCTAAGAGATTCCAAGACCAGGTCTATCGGTGACACCACCAGCACTCTGGCACGACAGTCCCCCTCTAGACATTTACAAACTAGCTTTCAGATTCAGCAGGTAAATGTTTCAGAATCTGTTCATTTTAAATATTGTTCTGCTTCCGAAATTAGGTGCTCATATTTTATGGCTTATAATTGTCATCAGAATTTGAGCAAGAAATCAATGAATCTACAAAGCTATAATAATGATTTTAATCTTTAATAAAAATATATTTTAAGAAACTATCATCAAGTTAAGAATGCTTTTGAAATGCATATCAATTTTATATAACTTGCTAGAAAAATTAAAAAATAATCAAGCAATTATTGTATTTAAAGATACTCTTTATACTCTTTTCTTTGAAATGTTGATTTCACTAGAAAAAAAAAACTACTTGTCTGAAAGAAACATTTAATCCTAACTTGGATTTTGTATCACCTGGAATGTTTCAATGAGTAGGAAGTGAAAAGTCTTAGAAAAAGACCACCAACATTACTCCCTGAGTTTCTTTCTTTGCCTGATTCAAACATCACCCCACGCCCTTCTGTTCTATCATCTGATGGAATATATAAACCTACAGCATATGCATAAACATGCCTCCAAAGAATGTTGAGGTAATTCTTTTTCCAGGGCTGAACTTGAGTTGGTTGTGTGCCCGTTGGTACACAGCCTGAACGGGGTCCTGACCCCTGGTGGTAGGCTCTGTTCCCAGTTTCCAAATCAGCCCGCATTGAAAGTGCCCATTGAGAACACAGTTGCTACATCATATGTTCCCTCCTGTCCACACTAGTTTTAACATCACTCATTACTCGAAGTCGAATCATTTCCCTTTATCTGTCTGCACACACATACATTTGACGGGGTCCCTCCTTGCATATATCACCCCAAGGCACAAACTTGAGGTCTCACAAGTGTGGTGACCAACACATAGTTAATATTTGTTCAGTAGCCAGTGACTCACTGAATGGATGAATAGATACACAAAATGGCCTGTAGCCATTTCCCTATTTGATGTATTCACTCATCATAAAATTTCCATGACAAACCATAGTTGCCTGCCCACTTGGGAAAGAACAAACCACTAAAAGCTGTGATTCTACATGGCTTAAATATAAGGTAATGTTGAGAATATCCTTTACTAGAGTGAAATTAAGGGACTGTTCAAATGTTTTTTATATTTCACTATAATTGTTTATGCAATATTGCTTGTAAATCTGGAACTATCTACAGAAAAGAAATCTAACTCAGCAATGAGCCAAATTGACTTGGCACTCTTAGGATTAAAAGCAAAATTACTAATAAAAATGAGAAGCTGTTTGATTTTGGTACTCAATTGTACTTCCTCATTAGAAAACTACATGTCCTGAATATTTGACATACCAATACTCCTTCTTAGTTGAAAAATAAGACTTATATATAAAAGCAGAGTTTTTTAAAATCATTTCAAACAACTGAAATGTTACAAATGAATGGAACAACTGTAAACAGAAGTAAAATAAAACAACCCACTTCAATCAAGGCCATTTCCCTAACAGTTCCTACTTGAGAAGAGAAGATCTTTTGGCATCGCTGGGAAGTAACACCTCTGTTAAGTAAAAGGACTGGTATTAGTCAGATGCTCAGAATTGCCTTGGGCACTGAAATAAATGCATCTGGGGATATACACGTTCTTGGTACATTTGTTTATCTAATATCTAAAACTTCTCTGTTTAAATAGAAAATGGTCACACACTGTTTCTTTTTATCTGTAAGGCAGAAAAAAATGACATGTGAGACGCTGCCTTGAAAGTAGTCAATGCAGAAGTGAATAAACACTCTTATCTTCAACACTGTAAGGGAGAGTCGACCCAGCATTGAAGTGCAAGGTGATGTTCTCTTTGACACTGGAAATTATTCGTCAACTGTACTCTTAAATTTATAATTGAGTTCTGTGTTTAAAAGATTTCCAGGCACAGTGTTAGCTAATCTATCTGACGGATTTGATAATGGAAGTGAATTTAATTACCTCTTCTCATCTTTGTTCCCAGTCAACTCTACTTCTACAAACAAAAATACTTAAATGTGTGCTAGTTCATGAAAACAAAAAGGAGAGGCTAAGATTTAAGAATACATTCTCAAGTCTGAGAAATTGTCATAGTCTAGAGGAGTCTAATAGACTGAATGTAATGTGGAGTCCTGGACAGGATCATGGAATAGAGCATTTGGTAAAAACTAAGGAAATATAAATAAACTATGGGCATCAGTTAATTATAATGCATCAATATTGGTTCATTAGTTTCGACAAATGAACCATGGTAATATAAGATGTTAATAACAGGGGGAAATGAGCATGAAATATGTGGGAACACTGTATGACCTGCCCAATTTTTCTATAAATTGAAATCTAGTCTAAAATAGAAATTATTAAAAAATGTTTGCCCTTACTGATTGGATTATTTTGACCTAGATGGAGTATTTTTAGGGTGTTATACTATCTACACTATACTATATATATTATACTAGACTATTATTAATTACTAAACATAAAATCATTGATAATCAAATTTAGAAATTAGACAAAATATTCTCTTCCAGAGGATCCCAGCTGGCTCAGTTGTTGGAGCGTGGGAGTGTTGATCTTGGGGTTGTGAGTTTGAGCCCTCCATGTTAGACAGATTACTTAAAAATAAAATCTCTAAAAAAATAATAATTTCTTCCAAGGAGCCACTGCACTGTGGAAATAACTCATTTTTAACAGCATTCCATGGTATTCAATAGGGGACAATGGGAAGGCCTCACCATATTAAAGTAAAAAGGCAGCCCATGGCAATGAAAAGTACATTGCTTACCAAGGTCAGACGTGGGCCAGGACTGCTTTTTAGGACACGATGTACTACAAGCCGAACAATTACAGGAATCGAAATGGCAAGAGTACTTCTGCATCTTTTATCAAATGATCCTATAGAATGATTCGTTTCTAAAATGTTTCTTTACCTATAGCTATGGATGATAAAGCAGAAAACAGAATGTGTGTGTGTGTGTGTGTGTGTGTGTGTAATGTATGGAACTTTTAACATGTTAATCTTATAAAATTCATAGAAGTGAAGGGTCTGCATTTCTTTTATTCAAAACGTATGCTTCCCATATAATCTAATGGAATTACATATGCCGGGCCCATGTGTGTGCGCGTGCGTAAAAGCAGGTCACAAGTGACACAGCCTCGTCAGATACATTGAGAAGGCTTTCAACCAAATGAATAAATCAGAGACCCTAACTGTTTATGCCCTTATCCTGCAGAGATCATTTATGGGCTGTTGGGATTTCTTGTACCCAGCAATAGGAACTAGAGTTGTGTTCAATCTTCCATGTGCTTATATTTGTGAAATGTACCTCTGAAGATTCCTTGAGAAAGTAAAATTTTTATTTACATTACCACATTAATTTTGAAGTGGATATTTTTCCTTTTTGATAAATCTGTGCTAACAGTAGTTACTTGTCACCATGCTGCCATGTGGCTCACTCCATGAAAAGGTGTATAACAAGCAAGGGTCTGAGAAAAGGGTTCCTTTAAAAAGAAAAAACAGCCAGGATAAATAGGAGCTTCGCTAGGCCACCACCGCCGATTTGGAAAGGGAGGCAATTCTGGCATCAACTTCATCACACGTTGTGATTCCCGGAGCACAGATGAGAATGGTTGAGGGCGGAGTGAGTGCATTAAGGTGAAATTTCCCTTGGAGGGCTTATTTACAGATGGAGAGGGAATTAAAAAAAATTCTGAATTTGTTCTGTTGATGGCATTCCCACGGATGGAAAGGGGAGTTTTGAACATCAGGGAATGTGCGCTGTTCAGTCAAGTTCATTCAGGGGGAGGTGGGTCCATGTTTCTGACATTCCACAAACAGCCCGAAACACAGTTCCAGAAGGAAAACAGTAGCCCATTCAGGTGGCAGTGCTTTATTTTGTACTCTCAATTGCTTGAGACTTTTAAATGATTTCTCTTCCTTTTAATGTATTTATGGTAAGCTATGGCATAGCCTGCATCTATTTATAGCATTTGCACATCAGTCCAGGGTGGGATCTATTTCTGAAGCGTGGAGACCTGCCTTCAGATGATGGGTGACGTGTCTCACATCCATGCCAATTTGTGACACAGAATGCTCCTGGAAAGGCCAAAATGTTAAAAGACGATTGGAAAGCACACATATGGTTTTTGAAAGAAAAGGGAGAAAGAAAGAGAACATTTCCATGCCCCAGCAGAGAAAGTCTCCAGCAGAAAGTTCTTCATTTCAATAAAACTGCTCTGGCTAGACTGAAACGGGAGTAGGATTTATTTGCTAGTGATGCCCATAATTGCTATGCAGCCAGAGTGATTACTGGGGTTACCTGTCCCCCCACCACCGCCGTAAGGTGTGGATCTTAAATGGCTCCTAGGGCAAATAAATGTCAGTTTACTTCACTATAAAGAGAGAAGAGGCGTCCGGTTTTGTGCTTTCATTAACCCACGGCCACCGCCTTCTCGCTGCGCGCTCTTCAGACCTTGGGCTTCTATCTCTAAGTCATAATGGGACATAACAAATGAACTGAGCCCCCTGAGGCCATGTAGCTCCTGCTCACACTCGTAATGATTTTAAAATGTGTGGCTGCATCTTGAGAAAGAACAGACCTTGACATCATATCCGTTATCAAACGCCAGTAATTGACATAGAGACAGGCTGCACTTTACACTGGGTTATAATGAATCTGCTCCGGTGACCTCAAAGCCTGCACTTCTGAGCAATTCACGACTCAAGTCTTGATGCTTTGTCAACTACTTCGGGAGAAATGAATTACGAATGAGGTACTAATGACGTATTTCATCACCTGTTTACCTTCCATGATCAGTTGCCCTCCTTTAATTTACCAGAAAGACTTTTTTTTAAGCTACTGCCAGTTGCAGTGACCTCTCGTTTGAAGTAGTTATAAAGTAACACATACCTGAGGGAACTTGGATTCTCTTTGGACAGCCCACTGGTTCTTTTACTAAAGTTCTTTGGAAAGAGAGAACAAGAGAGAAAATCAGAGTTTCCTAAAAAGAAGGAGGGGGGGGGGGAATTGCTTGAATGCCTATGATTTCTTCAGTTAGTGTGTTTTACTTCTGAAATAGCAATTGGCAATAAAGTTAATTCATCAGAGATAAATGCTCACAATTCAGAACCAGCACTGAAGCAAGAATACCATGTCATCTATAATGCATTCCACACCTCTACGGGGGATAGGATCACAGAGATACCACTATATCAGAGAAAGATTAAAAGAACAGATTCCAGCCCCTTATACCTTCAGTGCACTTACTTTATTTCATTTTTTAAAAATTATTTCAGTTTATTTCTTTTGAGAGAGAGAAAGAGAGAATGGACAAGGGAGGGGCAGAGAAAATCCCAAGCAGGCTCCACACCATTAGCACAGAGCCCGATATGGGGCTTGAACTCACAAACCGCAAGATCATGATCTGAGCAGAAACCAAGAGTCAGGCACTTAACCAACCGAGCCACCCAGGTGCCCCTACTCTACTTCCTTTTTAATTTCCTTATCCCTAAAGTGGAGAAGCAAATGTCTTTCCCATTTGATTGTTGCACATATAAGAACACAAAATTAGAAAATATTTTTACCCCGTCCAGCACTGAGTAAGCAGTCCTAGATGTCATTTTCCTTTCTCTTCCATGTTAACAGCTATTTACATTCAGCCTAATTTTTTTGAATTAATAGATTTATGTGCTACAGGGAGTAGAAAAACATCATTAAACAACCATAAAAACCAAAGAGCTATAACATGAGGTAGAAGAAAGTAAGCTATTTCTTTACGGAATTTACTATTTTCTTAAACTTTAGATTTTCTTTTTTCACTCTTCATTCATTGTCATATAAAAATACTATATTAAATCTCTTAAAGTCTAGTTTAATGTATCCCAGTTTCTATTCCTAATGTAATTTGCCCCTGACAAAATTGCAGTGGCTTACAATTACCTACCGCACAGAATCTAAGCTTGGCCTGGTTGGTGAAGCTGGTGCATTTACTAACTATCCAGGTAGATACTAAAGTTACCAAAAAGATGAAAATTTTCCATGGAAAATCATGGAAGAGAAAGACAAGCATGATGAGGAGTTCATTACTGTTCCTCCTGCCATCTAGTGTCAAGTTCTTCAACTGGCCTGGTTCATGGCCTGGTCCATTTGTCCTTGGGTACAGCTTCTCGGGAGTACAGTATGATGACCTATGGCTACCTTCACTCAGCGTGTCAGGTTCCGTATCCCTGGATCTCTCTTGTGACCTCCATTTTTATAGGTTGCCCTCGTCTCTCCCCCGGTTTCTAAATCCTCATGCCTCTTTACCCTGTGGACTCTTGTGTCTCTCCAATCAATGGCTTTGAATCCTTCAGCCAATTCCTGTACATGGCTGATATTATTAGGCTACTTCCCAGGTCACCTCAACTTATCCTGTCAGGTCTGATTTCTGAGGTAACTACATATACTTCCCCCAAACTATCCTTCACCTTATTTCTTACTGCTGTGCCGTGTCCAGAAGTATACATGTTCAATGACAGACTATATTCTAAAATACTCTCACTGATTATTTTTTGCCTAACTTATTTTGAGTTCATTTTCTGTAACTTTCAATAAAGAGTCTAATATACTCTTTAATTTCTAGCTCCTCTGTTAGTTTATAGTTTCTTTTTCTTTTTATGTCTCTTTATTTAAATGCAAGTTAGTTAACATACAATACAGTATTGGTTTCAGTAGTAGAAGCCAATGATTCGTCACTTACAGATAATACCCAGCTTCCATCACCCATTTAGCTTACATATAATACCCACCTCCCCTCCAGCAACCCTCAGTTTGTTCTCTGTATTTAAGAGCCTCTTATGGCTTGCTTCCATTCTGTTTTTATCTTTTTTTTTTTGCTTCCCTTCCCCCATGTCCATCATTTGTGTTTTTTAAATTCCACATATGAGTAAAGTCATATGCTATTCATCTTTCTCTGTCTGACTTATTTCACTTAGCATAACACATTCTAATTCCATCCACATTGTTTCAAATGTTGACTTCATTCTTTTTCGTTACTGAGTAGTGTTCCATTTTATACATATACCACATCTTCTTTATCCATTTATCAGTCAATGGACATTTGGGCTCTTTCCATAATATAGCTAGTGTTGATAGTGCTGCTATAAACATTGGGGTGCATGTGCTTCTTTAAATCAGCATTTCTGGGGGCGCCTGGGTGGCTCAGTTGGTTAAGCATCTGGCTTCAGCTCAGCTCATGATCTCACAGTTCGTGGGTTTGAGCCCGCATCAGGCTCTGTGCTGACAGCTAGCTCAGAGCCTGGAGCCTGCTTCAGATTCTGTGTCTCCCTCTGTCTCTGACCCTCCCCTGCTCACACTGGCTCTCTCTGTCTCTCAAAAATAAATAAAAAGCATAAAAAATTTTAAATCACCGTTTCTGTATCCTTTGGATAAATATCTAGCAGAGCAATTCTGGGTCATAGGGTAGTTCTATTTTTGGTTTTTTAAGGAACACCCATATTTTTATAACTGCCTCCCAGGACACACCCTATTGCATGTCTGCCAACTGCAAATATTTTTCAGTATTTCAGTGTTTTAGACCAGTATTGTTTATTTCATATACTTGCTTTCATGATGATTTAGTTTTGCTTCTTCAACCAACTTAGATATATTTGAGAGACAGACCATGACTTCTCAGCTGTACACTGCTAGCATAATTTTAGGAACAGAATAGATGCTCAGTAAGTATTTATTCCATGCTTGGCTCTGAAAAACAATCTAAGGAGAAATACTTGGGAGTTTTGATCCTTCAAATTTGAATGTCAACCCCATTATCAGCATAATCTAACTCCAAAGTCAGATCTTACCATTCAGGCAAAATGGAATAGATTAACAGAATCCCATCTATGTAAAACTGGCCAAAGAGGGCTATTAATTCATTTTCCTTTGAATAATATGGAGAATTTCCGTACAGAAATAACTATCTGGTATGTCATTATAAAGCGGGGAATATGGGCTGAGCCTGTAATGCATTTTGGATTCAAAGGATAGATTATATTCGCCTAATCTTCTATCTTTCTGCTGTGTCAAGAAGAGAAACCTGATGTGACAGACAAACAGACAGAAGGCAGACACATTAACAAGATTTGGAAACATCATTTTCATGATTGTAAGTTTTGTTCTACTTCTCCCTGGATTTCAACTGCTTTCACTGCATACCCCAGCAACCTTGTAAATTCCCTGTATACTTAAGATAATTTGAAATGGATAAAAATAAAGCTTGATAAGTAATTTCATGCTACCATTTCCAGTATACGAAACAAATAGAAACTCCATCACTATTCAGCCCAGGAAGAAAAACATTAGGTCTATGTTATTGGGGTAAATATTATGAAGAAAAAAGGTGAGGGCAATTTTATTTCTGTGTAGAGTGGGCACTTACCAGAGGAGAGATTAGAACTTTCAACTCACTAGGAAACTAGTATCTTTCCTCATAAATTGTAGTAGTTGAGTTCAGATTCCCAAACTGGACTCTCAGATTTGAATTGAATCCCAGCATATTAACATAATCACTGTGTCACCATTCACAGATCATATAACCTCTCTGTGCCTCCTTTTCCTCTTCATAAATGCAAACAATAGTAGAATCTATCACACAGAGCTGCTGTGAAAGTTAGGTGCTGAAATGGACGCTACATTCTTTATTTTATAATTATTGGGGGGGGGGAGGCACACAAATGGGAGAGGGGCAGAGAGCGAGAGAGAGAGAGAGAGAGACAGAGAGAAAGAGAATCTTAAGCAGGCTCCTCACTTAGCATGGAGCCTGACACAGAGCTCCCATGACTCAGGGATCATGACCTGAGCCAAAATCAAGAGTCAGACACCCAACCGACTGAGCCACCCAAGCACCTCAGGACCTAATATTCTTACAATAGTGTCCTGCATATAGTAATATTCAATAGCTGTAATTGTTTTATACTACTGTGGAAGTAGGGGTTTTTGCAGAGTTGACATTCGCAGTCTTCTCTTGAAAACAGAATAACAGAATTGAAGAGCTTTCAGTCTGTTCAAGCTGTTCCCGTATCAGCTCAGCTGAGCCTGAACATTTATTCTTTTAGTGACCATCTTTGGCAATATATCTGTCATCCCTGGCATGCTGTGGAACTTGCACTTGACCTCATTTCATCCATTGTATCCACTCAGTTTGGTCACTGCAGCCTATTGCCCTGTACCTTGTACATCCTTAGCCCTGCACAATGACCATTGGCATTCCAATCTCTGATGCTGCACCATCTAGAACTGCTAAAGAAAATTAAAATACGTTTTTGCTCAACTTACCACAAGATAAATATGCATTGGTATAGAATAAGAAGGCTTTTTGTTTTTGTAATCAAGGCCAGGTAAAAACAACACAAAGTAAAAAACACCGTATTAACTATTCATTTATGACCTCAAGTTTCAATTAATGGAAGTCTTCATTCTATAAACAGCCCAAGTAGTGATCAAGTAACTACTTAGCAATCTGTCATCATAACCACTTATTAACAACCTATCAACTAAATCTATTAATCACTTTCTATGATTGAAAGTCCCTATATACTGTATCCATCCATATCCCATATTATTGTTACTCAAATGTAGACTATTCTCCACTGCTTATCAAGCCTAACCCAGGTTGGGGATGATTATAAAGAAGATTTAATTAAATCATTCCATTTTTACTAGATGCTAGCATTTCGGGTAAAAGTGTTGGGTGTGGTGGAATAGTGCAGTTAGGGAGGCCCAAAATAAGACCAAGAGCCTGTCTGTCGATTTCACTTAATCATATTATTCCTTTCATTATGAACATGGGAAATTAGGTGTTAACTGGAGAATCTGAATCATGAAGAATGACCTCTGAATAAAAGAGCTTTTAAAAACTCTCATTTGATGTCTTGGTTGGAAGATGCTAAAAATAAAATAAAAACTAGGCTCTGTCAGGCAAAATATTAAAATATAATCTAGCAAGCAAAAGTACTCTTTAAAAACATCATGCCAATAACACTAATAAATTCATTTTCTTGATATTTGTTTCTTCTACAAATAAACAGTTAATGTAATCTTTTAAAAGCAAGTTTATTATCAAATGGCCTTGAAATTCCTTTTCTAATATTTCTGCACAGCAGCATATAGAGATTTGTTTTGTCAACCGTTTTCAACTTACCTTAGACTCAAGAAGGAAGGTCTCCCTAAAAAAAGTAAGTACATATTGTGATCTGAAAATGAAATGGTGGCATATTAGCTTTAAAAAAAGTTACTCATTTGTGTCTTACCTTAACATAGTGATGTTAATATGTCCTAAATTATGTGAAGAAGAAATATTAACTTGGTATTTTTATGTATTTCCTCTGTGTATATATGTAGGGCTGTCACTTGCTAAAAAGAAAAAATAATTTTTCTCCTTTCTAAACCTGTGCCCAGTATTCCATATTGTCAGACATAACTTACATTCTCAGACGTTTCAAAGTCATTAAAACCCATTATCTGCTAATAGAGAAAAGGACTTTCATTTCTTTGTAGTCATTCATGCAATATGACTTACTTAGGGCTTTGAAGGCTCTTGGTGTGTTTTAACCTAAACTCCTCCTAATCCAGCTGATTTCTTGAGCACTGCATCCAGCATTGAGTACAAATTTCTAGCCTTCAAGCTATAGAATGGGTTCTCTGAAAGGCAATAGGAACTAAACCGCTTTACCAGAAAGGATTTCATGCTGGTTCATAGTCTTTAGAAGAAATTAAGTGAATTGGAAAGACTGAATTTCTCTTCTCCATTGACCATCTCCTGCAATCCCTCACTCTAGTCTTTCATAAAGAATTCTGGCCTCAACACCAAGCCTCTACCCAACCAGTCTCCATACATCAGCAATAGTGTCCTGGGTAACCATTTCTGTGAGAATTTCTTAATTATTAACTTCTTCACAGAATAAGAAAAACTACGAAAACAAATATCACAATTCACTATGTCAAGAAATAGTTTACTATGAATTATACTTTAAACTCATAGATGAAAGCTTTTCTGGATGACTTTCTTTACACACAACTTTTAACCAACGTTGAACAATTCTAGCTTCTAAATGGATACCAGGTCCACCTCTCTCATCTTGTCTAGGTTGTTGGCTCAATCCTAAAGTCTAGAGAGAAATAAATTGTAAAAGCAACAGATTTATAATTATGGGATGTGAATTTGCCAGTTTGCCTCTGTGCCCTAAAAAATTAACTTGTTTGGGTTCCAGATTTCTTATCTCCACCCCTGCCCCATCTAAGTTAGGTTGAACTAGATGCATGATTGATACAACTCTTTTAACAACTACCACTCATTACATTACCTTTCATGATAGAAGCTGTATTTTTAAGTACTTTTGTGCTTAATGGCTTGTGATTATTAATAATAAATATGTACTGTTTCATTAATCAATAGTTGATACAAGTCTTGTTACCTAACTAATCAAGTCTTCCTCTGAGGATGAAATAATCATTATGACCACCAATCATCAGAACAGTTTTAATCAAAAGCAAAAAGTCTTGGCATTTGAAGTAGTTTGAACTGCATTAGCACTATGGAGTTTAGAAACCTCCCTCCAACTCTGCCTTGGGAGCTATTTCAGTAGGTGGCCTCTCAGACTCTAACTCAAAGGCTCAATCATTCACAACCAACTTGACAAAGCAATATTATGACCACAGAATATAATCCTACGATATCAACATTGAAAGTGAAATATATAGGGGTAGGCCATCAGTTACATGAGTTACAAGGGTCACTCAGATTTTTAAACTATTTCTTCCCTTTCACTGCAGTATTGCTCTATTGAATTTCAGAAGGAACAGGGGCTCCTGGGTGGCTCAGTCAGTTATGCGTCCGACTTTGGCTCAGGTCATGATCTCATGGTTCGTGGGTTCGAGCCCCGTGTCGGGCTCTGTGCTGACAGCTCAAAGCTTGGAGTCTGCTTCGGATTCTGTGTCTCCCTCTCTCTCTGCCCCTCTCCCACTCATGCTCTGTTTCTGTCTCAATAATAAAATAAACATTAAAAAAAAAAGAAGTCATGAGTTTCAGAAGGAACAATCTGCAGTCGACACTAAAAGACAAAGTGCCATTCTACTGGGCACGTGTATCAGGAACCAATCACATTTGTGGAACACGTTGAAGACCATTTCAAGTTGTAAGAGTACAACATATGTCCTCCTACAAACTATTTGGACAGACCAGGTAGAGGTACATTTTTTTAAAATCTAATAATAGAGGGAAACAAATTGTCAGGGTCCTTGAATTAAAACAGTGATTGCTTTGGGTTAAGAAGAGTTGGAGCGTGGGGTCCCTGGGTGGCTCAGTCGGCTTCCGGCTTTGGCTCAGGTCATGATCTCATGGTTCATGGGTTCAAGCCCACATCAGGTTCTGTGATGACAGCTTAGAGCCTGGAACCTGCTTCGGATTCTGTGTCTCCCTCTCTCTCTGACCCTCCCTTGCTTGTGCTGTCTCTCTCTCTCTGTCTCTTAAAAATTAAAAAATAAATAAATAAAACATAAAAAACTGAAGAGTCGGAGCTTGCTTGGGCCATCAGAGAAGTTTTCAGGCACAAGCTGACTCGAATCACCCCGGACTAACTATTACAATTCTTACAACTCAGATGGGCTGAGAGAAGGAACCCACTTACCCAGATCTTGTATCTGTTTTTAGAGGGCAGAATCAAACATAATGGCAGGGACAGAAAACATTTTTCTTCTTAATTGAACTAGCCTATTCAGGAGGACTTAAAAGGTGACAACTTTTGTAACTCAAATTATTTACAAAAGTCCACTGAACAGAGGAAAATGTTCGCACAGATTATTAATTTGAAAAAAAGATGATTTGTTCCCTTTTACATTTATTAAGAAGGTGGCAGAGAGCGGGAACTAATAGGCACGTAAAAAAGTTTGTGAGTCCAAGGATTTTTATCACAGAGACCAGCAGTAGGGCCGTTTCCTGAGAGTGTCCTAGAAGAAGCATGGAAGGAAATTTATATGAAAATACTGGTGTATTTCCCAGATGTTTCCATGTCTAGACAGTTAGTGAACAGAGATGAATATCTTTAGTCTTACTTCATGTACCAAAAATCTCCTCCTTTTAAAATGTCTGCCTAGATGTCCAGGGCGGGCATGCCTTAAGAGTGATATTCAAAGTATGACTCAAACAATAGGAAGCTAAAATGAATTAATCTATTTTGTGTGCTTTGTTTTTAGAAGGACAGCTGATAATCTCCTTGGTATCAAGACTGCTCAAAAAGGGAAAACGAAAAAAAAGAAAGAAAGGAAGAAAATGAAAATAGTTGATCTGAACTTGTTGCCTGAGCAGAAAATCTATTGTTCAATGCTGTTTTTCAAATCCAACTTTGAATTTTTCTGTGGCATTAGAAAAGCAGTATTTCCTATTTCCTATCTCTCATTCAAAGCTCAACTGAATTCCAAGATGGGAAGAGACCAAGAATTCAACTAGTCAACTGCAGAAGCCGTGATGGAGTGCACTGAGTGTTTTTCAGTGAGCAAATAACCTAATCCAAAAAGCCAACAGACCCTCTTTTGCTATTTTGAAAATGTTAAGACTGTCACAACCCAGTCAGAGAAGGAGCGTGTATCTTTACAGAGATACAGACCGGTGTCCATTCGTGAGAAATCATTGTCACCTTCTCAGGGTGGCGTAGGATGTCCATGGTCATTTATGAATGTAACCACTTTGGTTCACTGTAGCTAAGAAAATAAATCAATCAAGGAAAATTATTTCTGAGGAAGGGCAGAGTTGAATTCGTTTTAGTGGGAAATTTAAGCCTGAAGAGGGAAAAATAGTATCACTGTTACATCCTTGACAACCCAGCAGACAATTCTGGTTACCTGTGCATTTAGATTTTCATCCGGGTGCTATAATGAGCTCTTTGTGGATTTTGCTTGTGGAGGTATTACACATCTATCTAATGATCCTGCTCAGAGGTGCTCACATTTTGAAAACATTTCTTCCATACATTTAACCTATGACTCTATTCTTAAAAATATCTGTGTTTAGGGGCCGGGGTGTTTCAGTTGGTTAAGCATCTGATTCTTGGTTTTGGCTCACATCATGATCTCACAGTTCATGGGATGGAGCCCTGTGTTGGGCTTTGTACTGACAGCATGGAGCCTGCTTAGGATTCTCTCTCTCTGTCTCTCTCTTTCTGTCTCTCTCTCTCTCCCTCTTTCTCTCTTTGCCCCCCTCTCTCTTTCTCAAAATAAATAAACATTTAAAATATATATATATATATCTGCATTTAACATAGGCATCTTAATTAACATTAGCACTCTACAAAATGGCTTCTTACTGTCTCAGATGCTAAGTGGAGCCTAATTCCAAGCTCCAAATTTCAAGTCAAAACTCTTGGATAAATTTAAGTCAAGTGAATAAGAAAGGCAATCAATCAATGGTTGTTCATTTACTTAGTTGAGCCGCATTTTTTTTAAATTTCAAATTTGGTGCTTTCATAGAAGTGATCAACATGAATAACTATACACAAAGAAAAAATATCAGTATAATAATTCTGAACTTCAAAATACTGCCTTCTAGGACTATAGCATTATATGGCAATTTTTAAGGTGTGTGAGGGCATATTCTCTCCAAATTCCCTTCTTAATCTAAGAGCCTTTGAGTTTGTGACCCCTGGACTAGAGAGTATTTCCCTAATTCAGCACTATGAACATTTCATTAGATGATTTGTTTTGTTTACCAGCATCTCTGGCATTTATCCAGTAAATACCAGTAACACTGGAGACAACCAAAAATGTCTCCAGATATTGCCAAATGTTCCCTGGAGGGCAAAATCACCCACCAGTTGAGAAACAATGAACTAGAAAAAGAATTTTGAAATATACTTTTTAAATGATAATGTCCACCCCCTTCCCTCATATCCCAGTTATGGTTCAGTGAAGATTATAAGCATGTCATCCCAAATTGGTACCAAAATGTGCTTGACTACTAGAAGATACCTAATAAAATGTCAATAGAGTGAGGAACAATTACACCTCCTTTTTCATGTATTCATATACATTCTGAATAGTTGATCATATTGTCATGCTTCCCAATGTTTCTTTGGATAATTGCTATCTTTTTAACTTTTTCATATACAGCTTTTTAAAGAACAAAAACCACATAAACCCATCAGACTTTATCAGTTTGTCCTATTTCACACTTAAGTTTTCACTGTGAAGATTGATTTAGAACCCATGAATTGTATTTTGTTTTGCGAGCAAGTATATATGCTTCTCTTTATCTGGTTTAAGATAGGTAATTCAGTTGTTCAAATTATGTAACAGACATTACCTCCACATCCAGCAACAATCAAACACTACTGAGAAGTAAGGCAGCGTTGGTTTGTAGTGTTTTCAGTCGGGCCAGCCACCATCTTTTGTAAGTAACTATGTTCTGACACGACAGGGTCGACCACACTCTAAAACCCTGCAGTTGAGCTCGTGTGGCACTCTGACAATTAATAAAATGTCTGTGTGTGGTCAAGACAGTGATGATTCCTGTTGAAATTAATGCTGACTTGAGTAATCGGCATGGACTGCAAGTAGGGATTTTCAACCATCTGGCTTCCTATTGTTTATCCAGGAGAGAAGAGAGGAGCTGAGCCAGGGGAAGGAACCTAGATGGCCCACTGCATTCCCTCCTTACCGTCCCAAGGGGCAATTCTACAGGATTTAGACTACCCACTCATGACATCCCTCCTGCCATTTCTGAGCTCAAAATCACCCTCAAAACACTTCATATGATTTCATTTTCTGATTATATGATATTTAACAATTCTTAAGTACCAATGTTATATTAAAAAAAATGCAACCACAGAGGCACCTGGGTGGCTCAGTCGGTGAAGCATCCAACTCTTGGTTTCAGCTCAGATCGTGATCTCTCAGTCGTGCGATTGAGTCCTGCTTTGGGCTCTGTGCTGACAGTGCAGAGCCTGCTTGGGATTCTCTCTCTCTCTCTCTCTCTCTCTCTCTCTCTCTCTCTCTCTCTGCCCCTTCCCCACTCTCACTCTTTCTTTCTCTCTCAAAATAAATATACAAATGTTTAAGAAAAAATTACAACCGCAGTTCATTATCTTGATCCCTAGCATGTTAAATTTTTGTGAGATCGCAGAAGACAGTGTGTATAAAAGTGGGATAATAACATCATTCCAGAAATTCTTTAACCAAGTAAATGAAAATGTCTTATTACAGATAGATAGTTTATCCCCAGCACGTGGATGAAATTAAACCCTCAGTATTTGCTTAATGGCAAATTCGCTGGCTTGTTATTATTGATGATGCCCTCCCGCCCAGTTCTGCCACAGCAGCTCCAAACTTCTTTTTCACTTTCACCGAGAGAATTCCCTGCACTTCTGTTGTGATTTGGATTCTGCTTCCTTGATCTTGAGACTTTCTCTCTCTAGGATTACTTTTCAGTTTCAGGGAAGACATTTTCCAGAGTTCCCTGAGAAATGGTACTTGGCAGGTCAATTTTTTGAGAACTTGCACGTCTGAAAATGTCTTTATTATACTCCTTCTTGATTTATGGTTGGCTAGTTATAAAATTCTAATTCCCTCAGCATTTTAGAGGTTCTGTTTCATTGTCTTCTAGCTCACTGCACTGCCGGTGAGAAATCCAATGCCATTCTGGTAGTTCATTCTTTTTATGTGATCGGGTTTTTTTTACCTGTGGAAACTTTTGGACGTGTCAGACTGTGTCTTGGCTTCTTCTTAAAGTGTCCTCCCGTTTTTACTAACCATTAGTCATATGCAAGCTAACAAACAACTTCTGATTCTTATTTGCAAAATGTGTAATAGAACATAATGCAAGTTGCTTTTAAATAGTAAGTTGTCAAGTTTTTGTGCCATGATGAGAGCCATTTTGTTTAAGTTGGATGAAAGAATTGTCAAAATTTGTGACCTTATCTCCATCAACTGAAAGAAATTCACGAAGCTTCTAATCCCAAATCTAATAGTCTTCTTTTAGCTCTTGTCCACTTGGACCATTCCTTAGCTTTAGATTCACCCCTCTAGCAGTCCCAGAACTTTCTCCTGTTTCATTCCTTTAGTATGCAACTCCTCCCCCTCTTCCTGCTACATTTTCTTGCCCTTCTCTTTCACCCTGGCTCCTGAATGTGGATACCCCTTTGGATTCTTTGCTGGACATTTTCCTATATTTTGTGATACTCATATTCTAAGAGGCCCCATTTAATTTTAGGACATTAAAGGTCAACATTAGGATAGTTACTTTCAAAATACATATTTGGACATATGTTTTATATGTAGTCTCATATTTCCACCAGAATCATCTTCAGTGAGGTATATGGAAGAGAAAGCAGGACAAAATCTTCCAAGAGGTGTTGACATACTTTCTCTGTAATGGGCCAGAGGGTAAATATTTTAGACTTCTCAAGATACACAGTCTTTGTCGTAAATGCTCACTTCTGCTACTATCGTGTGATCGCAGCCATAGATAATATCTAACCGGATGGGGTGGCTGTGTTCCAAGCACACCTTATTTACAAAACAAGCAGCAAGGCTTACTTCACCTCTTGCTTCAGTTTGCCAATGCCTGGTCCAGAGATTTGATCTGTGTCAGAATACTACACAAAATGGTTGTATGACCTCAGGAGAATCATTCAACGTCTTTGGGTCTCAGTAACACATAACTGCACTAGAAATTATTTCCTTTGACTAGTATTTTCTTCCTCTTACCCACTACCTTATGGCCATACATGAACTCCTATTCATTCTTTTAGACCCAGCTCAAATGTCACCTCTTCTGTGAAGCCTTCCTTCATGCATGCAAGATTGTGTATTAAGTCCTAAGTATTTGATACCTATCCTGAGTCAAAATTAGCCTTCTTTTATTCCCACAGAACACGTTTTTATGAGTCAATTAAAACATTCCTACCATTGCACTTTATGTGTATCTCTTCATCCCTTGAATTTAAGCTCAGCCTTTGAAGCCTCAGTGTCTGCTGAAGGACCTGCTATATAATTTATGCTCTCCAGCTGCTTGTTAAACATTTGTGCAACACAATGGCCTACCTGTTCGGTAAGTTCTTTCAGCTAAAAAATATAATTATACATGTTTTAAACCAAACCCATTCTCTTTCCTTCCCAAATCTGCTTCTCTTATTGTTAATGACACCTTTGGTCGTAGTTACCCAGGGCTCAAAATTAGATCTCTCTGCATTTTGGTTAGGATATATGAATTAAAATGAGCTGTGACTTGAAGTCCAGCCCTGCCACTGACTCAGTGCAAGATCTTGGGCACATTTTTAATTTCTCCAGGCTTCTGTTTCCTCATGTGCAAGAAGGGGACTCAAATAGTGTACAGCCCAAGGTTTCTGCGGACAATTAATACACCTTGTGTTTTGAATATGTAGCTACTTCTCGAAAACGGTGCCTCCAACTTTTGTTGCACTCATTCCAACATTTCCGGTAGCATGGTCTTTAACAAATTTTTAACAGAACCCACATTCTCTTTAACTGTGATTGGGATATGACTCGAGCTACCTAATGCCTTTATCCTAACACATGGCATGTGTGGAAAATGCAATGAGAGTGAATTCCTTTTGGAGACATATAGTCTCTATCTAATACTCAAGTAATATATGTTACATTAAACTGTTCAGCCTAGAATTAGTTTACAATTGGGGTACCTGGGTGGCTCAGTTGGTTGAGCATCCAACTTCAGCTCAGGTCATGATCTCACGGTTCATGGGTTCGAGCCCCATGTCAGGTTCTGTGCTGACAGCTCAGAGCCTGGAGCCAGCTTCAGATTCTGTATCTCCCTCTCTCTCTGATCCTTCCCTGCTCGCACTGTCTTTCTCTGTCTCTCAAAAATAAATGAAAAAACATTTTTAAAAATTTAGAATTAGTTTACAATTATGTGATAATATTTAATTGCCTATAATGCTCTTTCTTTTGGTATCACTATTTTATTTTATTAATTAATTTATTTTTTATAAGTTTATTGTCAAATTGGTTTCCATATAACACCCAGTGCTTCTCCCCACAAGTGCTCTTCTCCATGACCATCACTCCCTTCCCTTCCCTCTCCTCCCCCTTCAACCCTCAGTTCATTTTCAGCATTCAATAGTCTCTCAAGTTTTGCGTCCCTCTCTCTCCCCAACTCTCTTTCCCCCTTCCCCTCCCCCTGCTCCTCCATTAGGTTTCTCCTGTTAGACCTATGAGTGCAAACATATGGTATCTGTCCTTCTCCACCTGACTTATTTCACTTAGCATGACACCCTCGAGGTCCATCCACTTTGCTACAAATGGCCAGATTTCATTCTTTCTCATTGCCATGTAGTACTCCATTATATACATAATGCTCTTTTAAAACCTTTTGTTCTGTCCATAGAAGGAAAATATTTATCCTTGTTTATATTTCCAAGTGTGTTTGAAAAACCCCAATATCTTCTGGCCTACTGTATCCTAGATGCATCTAAACATTTTGTGTCGCCTTGGCTTGCAGTAGCCCAGTGAATGATATTATTTGATTAAACACTTTTTTTAAGTGAGGATTCTTTTCACTTAAAATTAGAAATACACAGTAGCTGTTAAGTTAGTGTCTCTGCCTTCTCAACCTTCCTACAAAGCACAAATTCCTATCCATATTCCAAGTTGTGCTTCTAAAATTTATTTGGGTCCTAGATCTATATTTTCCTGGGCAATCTCTTCATTTCTGTTCTGGGATATTATTTCAATTTCCAGCATTATTTAACTTTATTTTTTTATTTTTTTATGTCTTTTATTTATTTTTGAGAGACAGAGAGAAACAGCGCGAGTAGGGGAGGGTCAGAGAGAGAGGGAGACACAGAATCCGAAGCAGGCTCCAGGCTCTGAGCTAGCTGTCAGCACAGAGCCTGACGCAGGGCTTGAACCCACAAACTGTGAGATCATGACCTGAGCTGAAGCCAGACGCTTAACCGATTGAGCCACCCAGGCGCCCCTAACTTTATTTATTTAAAAAATAGATTATCATTTCTATATATGAAATAAGATTATTTTATTAGTGTTTATATTCTCACACAACCTAGTATAGTTCTGCCCATTACACACACATTTTATTCTTTTTCATTACTTAGAATTAATATAAATTAAATTATAGTTAACAAAGGTGAACAAATCTACATGAACCTGTTCCACAGATTAACTGAATACATGTTTCTTGATTTCAAGTTATAAACATGCTGGGTTTAGAGTAATATTGATTATTTTTTGAGGAAAAAAATCAATGAATGAAATATGCAAATTATAATACATATGTGTATATGTGTATATATGAATTTATATGTTTACGTATATATGTACTTAAAACATATGACATTACATGCTGCCTTACAAACTCCGTATTCCCCTCTCTGATATCTCTATGGTAATTGAGGCTGCAACATAAACCTCACGCCTCATAAGTCACCTTTGCAAAGGTATTACTTCTGATTGAAAAATTATGGCTATAATTTTTTTCAACTCTCTAAGAACTGAGTTAGGAAGATAGTGTAAAACAATTTCAGATAGAAATACACAAAGAGTAAGTTTATCAGAGGGAAATTTATCAGAGTTAACATGGCAATAAATTGGCAAAAAAAATAACATCTCAAACATAGTAACCAGCCAAACAATGAAATCTGTATGACTCAACCTTTGTCCACTAGCTCCACCCTGTGGCATCGTGAGAATTTATTTTATACTCAAAGGGAAAAGAATCTTCCCAAATATTTAAAAGTACTGATTCACGATGAATTGAATGCCTCATGGCAAAAAAAAAAAAAAAAAGGCAATAATAATTTAAAGTGATAAGAAACACTCACCTTTTTATGAATAGTAGAAGTTCATCCCTTTATTTCCTTCTGGATTTAAGATTTAAGAGTAAGTCTTATTTCCCTGGATAAACAGATGTTAAGCTAACTAACTTTGGATTTTCAACCTAAAGTCTTACCAGATGCTTTGCAATGTTATTTTACAGTTCACAATGCTGGATTAGAGTTCATGGTGTGTTTTTTTAAATTTTATCTAATATCCATTTTTTGCAATAGTCTTGTATTCCCATGCAAATCACCCCAGTTCCAATATAGGAAGATAGAAAAGTATATGGTCATCCATTTATAAATCTAAAAAAGCCTTTAAACACTAAACAAATTACCTCTTCAATTTAACTTTCTGATTTCCTTAAGCTGCAGCATGCAAGTGCGGTTTTAAAACATGATTTCCACAAAGCTATTGTGAGTAACAGAATCCAGAGCTAACCAGCTTAAGCAAAAAAAGGAGAAGATTTGGGGGGAATTTAGTGTCATGTCCCAGGAGGAGTTGAGTAACAAAGGTGGAAGAGAGATGGGGGTTGGGTGCTCTAGAACACCCAATTTCTTTGTTGTAACACAAATTTGAGTTCTAGATTTTCTGGGTGGAGGTCTAATCTATGAAAACAGTCGTTGGACTTCCTTAACTCTACTTCCTTAACAGCTACTTACCTGAATTCAGGGAACAGTTAGAGGTGCATTTGTTCATAGACATCACAGAAAGCAGTCACTGGGCAACTACTAAGTGTGTACTATACCTGGCAGTGTAGACATGGACAGGGAGAAGGAGGAGAAGCAAAAGAAACAGAAGAAGCAGAAGCAGAAGCAGGAGGAGGAGGAGGAGGAGGTAGTGGAACTATTAAAGTAGGATGTGAGTTCCAATTCCACTTCACCCGATTACCAAAATCAACAAGTCTGAATTCTATTATTAACTAGATAGATAATTGAACATTTCTGGCCCAACAGACTCCAATCAAAACTTATGTTTATAGATTTTATTTATTTATTTATTTATTTATTTATTTATTTAGAGAGACAGAGGTACAGAGCATGAGTGGGGGAGGGGCAAAGAGAGGGAAACAGAATCTGAAGCAGGCTCCAGGCTCTGAGCTGTCAGCACAGAGCCTGACACGGGGCTCGAACCCACGAACCGTGAGATCATGACCTGAGCCGGAGTTGGCCGCTTAACTGACTGAGCCACCCAGGTGCACTTTTTTAATTTTTATTTTGTTTGGTTTTGTTTTGTTTATAGGTTTTAGACCACAAACTGCATAGTGGGAGAGTGGGAGAATTACAAACTTTTCTCAATGTGAATGTATCTTCTTTCATTGGGCAGATCGCAAGATTAACCAGCTAAGTGAAAAGCACCTAACTCCCATAGATTTTCAAGAAGTTTCTAAGAACTATGACCAACCTCTGCATGGAAAAAAAGTTTCCCAGCTGCACCCCAGAGAGATACTACCTGTTGCCATCAGTGTTTGGTAGACAATGGACGGCAGTGGCTCACTTTGACCATGACATTGAAGCAGTGTCTGCAGGCAGGTACCATTCCTATGGGAAGAGGTGAAATTCAAGAATGTACAACTAATACATTAGCATGTGTGCAATTTTTAAGTATCTTTTATACCCCAAAGGTAATTTCTCAATACCAAAATCATCACACCTGTTAGTTATTGAGCATTCCCATACCAACTTTATGTGTGCTTACAACAACCCTGTAAGATCTCATTATCATTATCCTTTTATACATTGGGAAACTAAGAAATGTAGGAATTAAGGCAACCTGCCCAAGATCACACACCTAGAAATTATTTTTTAATTATTATTTTGACAGAGACAGAGACAGTGTGAGTAAAGGAGGACAGAGGGAGAGGGAAAGAGAAATCCCAAATAGG
>NC_043703.1:75167084-75250604 GCF_006229205.1 Suricata suricatta | reverse complement strand
CTATGCATCAGCACTTCTGTATCCCTTGGGTAAATCCCTAGCAGTGCTATTGCTGGGTCATAAGGGAGTTCTATGGATAGTTTTTTGAGGAGCCTCCACACTGTTTTCCAGAGCGGCTGCACCAGTTTACATTCCCACCAGCCAAATCAATCTAGCTTTGGAGACTACCCAAAGATAGATTTCCCTACAGAAGCATATTTAAAGTATATATTGAAAGATTTATTATGCTTTCCTCAAAATTACTAAAAATATATAATGTATAGATTTAATTTCAGTATAACTCAAATTGAAGGACCAGATTCTAAATACCTACTTCATGCCTTGTTCTAGGTCAAGCTCTGGATGTATGAAGATGACATCCTCACATGTGAGAATCCCAGGGCCCAACTAGGCGATGGCACTAACTACAGAATGTAGCCTGATCACAAAGAAACACTTTTTAATTATTGCTTGTACCTTTCTCTTGATAACAATAGCAACCCCGGGGCGTCTGGGTGGCTCAGTCACTTGAGCATCTGACTCTTGCTTTCTGCTCAGGTCATGATCCCAGGGTCATGGCAACCCTGTGTTGGGCACTGGGCTTAGTATGGAATCTGCTTAAGATTCTCCTTCTCTCTCTCTCTCTCTCTCTCTCTCTCTCTCTCTCTGTCCCTCTCCCCTGCTTAAGTGCTCTCTCTCTAATAGTAATAATAATAATAATTGAAGTCCTGAATTAAGCACGTACTATAGGTCAGTTGGCTTTCCTCTATTTTCTTATTTAATCATCCCACCAATACTGTCAAATTGGTGTCATCATTTCCCCTTTGCAGGTGAGGCAAGTGGGACAGTAAGAGGCTAATTACCAAATCCCAGGTCCCAGATCAGGTCCTGGGGAAGCTGGCCTTTATATCCATTTCTTTGGTTTTCACTTATCTTCAATTCTTATTGAGACTTAATATTTTTTATACAGAATGACCCATGTAGAAAATTAACTTTCCTTCATGTGTTTAATCTCATCTCCTCAGATATATAGCAAACAGTAGGTCCAACGAAGTGCATCCTCCCTGGGAGGGCTGCCCTCGATGGGTTTTGTAGGCATCATGGCTAACTTTGCTAAAATATATTTGGGTGGACGCCCTTTCTTTACTTAAATCTCAACACAGAGAGTTACTTGTCCTGTAAACGAGTCCTCAGCCTGCTGAAGATTTTTGTCAGCAGTCGGTAATCATTTCTCCAGAATTACATAATTTCTTCTGAGTTTTCCATCACAAATGTCTCTCCAACATTCTACGGCATCAGATGACGAACAAAAGTAATATGCCCAGAATTCACTTGGGCTGTAAATCATGTGATTAGTAGCTCAGTACGTTGGGTTAGAGCACACAGACTCACACACGCTGACGCTCAGATGACAGGCTTCCGAGCCTTCTAGTGGGCTTTTTTTTTTTTTAAGAAATCTTTGGGCTTTTTTAAACGAAATCTTTGCTCATATTTCTTTGAAAAGAGTTCTGGATATTCCTTGCAAAGGCTTTAGTCTTTCTATCTTGAAGTCAAGTAACTGTTGACTCACACACAGGCTTGCAGGAGGTCAGGAACTTAATTACCATCCATTATCCTCTTCCAGTATCTTTCCTCCTGCCTGAATTAGCTCAACAATTTCCAGACATTCTACTTTCATACAATTTTTCATTTTCTCTGATGTCATCATTTTATCACCAACTTTTTGATCTTTACAGTTCATCTACGTTTTATATTTTTAGACGAGCACTTCGTTGTAGAAGTGCCTTAATTTTTTCCAGCTTAATATTTAACTCTTGCTTTACCTTACATTTTTATCCCAGCAAGTATCTGGTTTCTTTTTGAAACATTAGTCCTTGCAGCTGATTTGAAAATGTCAGTTCTCTCCCATCCATATTTGTATGCTGCACAAATATGAATACTGTGCCAGCTATGACCTCTCTTCTAGGACAATAATTAAGTCCCCATAGGAGAAGATGCCACATGGATATCAAAGAGAGGTCATTAAATACCCATCCCAGACATTCTCACCGACTCTTGTCTGGAAAGATGCATCGTAAGCCGGTTTTAAAGTCATCTAACGATAGAAATATACATTCCTTTCGATTCAGTGATTCTGCAGACCGGTCTCCCCAACCAGTCCCAGCCTTCATTTACTAGGGATGTTATCTTAGAATTACACTTAAATTAGGTTGAAATGATCTTAAACAAACTCTGTTGCCTAATACCTAATACATCATATGGTATTCAGGCGCTAACTCACCATTTCCCTAACCATGTGTTTGGAAAGTATTTGCCCTGAGACATTAGGCAGCAGTGCGTTCCTATTTAAGGAGGATTCTAGCATCCGTTCCTTCTGATTTCCAGAGATAATAGGTAGTTAATATTTTGAGACGGTGACTTCCCATAGTGGGCCATAAAAGTGTTAAAAATAGGGAGCTATTAGAAATATACCTATTGGGGTGCCTGGGTGGCTCAGTCGGTTAAGCCTCCGACTTCGGCTCAGGTCAGATCTCACGTTCGTGGGTTCGAGCCCCGCGTCAGGCTCTGTGCTGACAGCTAGCTCAGAGCCTGGAGCCTGCTTCCGGTTCTGTGTCTCCTCCTCTCTCTGCCCCTCCCCCTCTCATGCTCTGTCTCTCTCTGTATCAAAAATAAAGAAAAAGTTAAAAAAAATTATTTAAAAAAAAAGAAATACACCTATGTATGTCAATTGCAAAAGAACAGATGAAAATAAAACTCATTAAAAGCTATATATTTCAAATAGGAGACTACAATAGTTGAGTAAGTATTGAGGACACCAGAAAATAAGGGTTTTTGGAAGCCCTCTCCCACACTCCTAAGTAATTCTTATAATGTTTTGTGAGGAAAACTTGCTAAGCTACAGAAAGTGGATTATACTGCACTTCAAAGTTTAATATTGAATTGCTGAAATATTGAGCCTTAGAGATAGTTTATAGCAAAGGGAATCAGGGCCCTTTTCATAAAAATAATATAATATAATTTTTGTCAGAATTCACCAAATTCTGTAGAGATATAGAGGCTGATCTAGAGTCTGTATACTGTTTGTCTAAGTACCTTCTGGCCACGCTGCATGTCTCTCACACACAACCTGGGTGTGGTCCCCTCCCCAGGCTTCAGGAGACGTTAATTCTGCTTCTGGCTTTTTTCATATTCTCTCTGGACAAAGTACAGCAGAGGCTCACAAAGGTGTTTTTTAAAAACTGGCATAGACACCCAAAATTCGGGGAACAAATAACCACCCACCAGACTTTTCTCCTTTCAGGGAGCGCAGATCTTTCTTAGAACTTCAGCATGTCGCCTGCGTCACAAGTCACATGCATTCAGGGGAACTTGACAAAATGACAGTCTGCAGTAAACAGTCTTCCAACTCTTCTGACTTCTGCTAACAGACCTGGTCAAAGCCAGGCAGGGACACTGACAGGTCTGACAGCCCGCTTCAATCTGCCTCCCCACCTTCTCATCCTTCCACCCACCTCACCCCCTTTTTAATATCAAAGGTACTTTCCCTCTCACCTGCCTGTTTTCCTTAACAGGCACACAGACACTCACTCCTAACCCATAGCAGCCCACCGAACACACCTATTCTGTTTTATCCACCCAAGTAAGGCCTTTTGAAACGACTCAGAACAATCAGATAAGCAGCATCTCAATAGGAATGAATAGTCAGGTGTGCCACAACATATTATCTTTTTAAGATCATAGAGACTTATTTCCTTCTCAACTTTATTCCATTCATCTGTCTGTCATAGTACAGTGAAACCAAAGCTACACTCCGGATGTGTCTGATTTTCTCTCATTGTGAAGTTTATCAATGCCAAAGATGTATACTTGCCCTCCCCTAAATTTTGTAAATTGGAATTAGTTTGGACCAAAAAGAAAATAGTTAAAATGATTAAAGAATTAAATAAAATCCACACACTACTATCTACGGATAACAGTTAAATTTTAGAACTATACTTTCATGAATTTCTCTCTATATTTATTTATACTTACATAAGCCTATAGGCACCTGCTGATGTATATGTTAACTATTAAATTAACAAATTTAATAAAAAAATATAAAGTTATCTATATTTAACATAGTTTGGATTAAATTATAAATTAATAAACTTTATGAAAATAAAAATTAATAAAAATTTACTATTGAAATGAGTAATCATGCATGACAAAATAAGTAAAAGCAAAAAAGTGAAAACACAATTATATAAAACTAAATTTGATAGCATATCAGTTACCTATACATTGATCATAAGTATATAAATGTCTATATACTTAGTTCATATATATTTGGTAACATTTCAATGTTCTATAATTGATCATTAATATATAAATGTCTTCATATTTTGGATGTATATATAAATATGTACTACATATATATAGTACACAAGTTTTAGAAGTTCTTTACATATTATATCATGAGTATTTTCCTGATTCATCAATTAGAGAAAAAATTATTCTTAATGTTTACATAATACCCCTTAGAATACTATGAATTACTGTCCATTCCTTTGAAAATACATGTAGACTTCCAAATGGTTGTGTTACTATATTGCCATTCTCATACTTGGATCAAGACCACATCTCTGATCATGAGCTTGGATTCTGAGATTTGGAATTGTCGGGCTTAAAATTAAAAACATTTAAATGTTTTTGGAACATACTTCAAATACATTTCTAAAAAAGTTGTATCAAATTATTAACCACAGCAACTCCACATCATTCTGACCATAAATTCATCATATTTTGTTTCTTATTTTGTAGTTATAGTTAATAATTTCACATTTTATTTGATTTTATACTGACTTGGCATTGGTATAAAATTCATTAATTGATCTTGGTTTTCATTACTGCTTTGTGTTTATTTCTTTAGAAAAACACCGTATCTGGCAATTAATACTCCTAGCACTTATAGAGTAAATTGTTTTTTTAGTTCTCATAATTTCAGTCTGTTGACTTCAGTATCTAAAATGTCACTTATTGATATTTTTTCTGTGACTTCAATTCTTTTCAATGTATTGATAATTTAGTGTTTTATATGATGTAAGATGACAACAAAAAATCAAGTTTCTATAAATAATTACTCTTCCAAATACAAGTAATCAAACTATCCATTCTGTTAGATTTGATATGTTTTCCCAATCACACACGTGCATACACTACACACACATACAGAAAGAGAGAGAGAGAGAGAGAGAGAGAGAGAGCAAGAGTCTCATGCTTCTATTTTTCCATCTGTTGAAGCAACAGACCACTGTTGAAATTTCAATATCATTTTATATTTGATAGGGCTGAACTACTCACATTCTTATTCTTCTTTATTCTCCTTGTTTATTTGTTTTCTCTAGATGATATTTCATAATTTTTTATTAAGCCCTCACCCTCAGTATCCCTACAAAACTTATTTCCTTAACTCTATGCCTAATAATCATATTAAACTTTGATTTGGGAAGAATGAACATCTTAAACATAATTCATGTACTCACACAAGATCATGGCATGTTTCTATATTCCTTAAAATTCACTTTTAGGTTTCTTAGAAAGTTTTCTGGTTTTCTTTATGTAGGTTGAAGACAATCCTCTTTAGGGAGATTCTTAGTAAAAAATAATTTCTTTGTTCCTGTTGTTCTCTGCTCTCATCATCCTCTTTCATCTCTACACCATCAAACTTATTATGCAGGACACATAAGGACATTTTCATAGTATGCTTGCATCCATGTGCTTTACTGAATATTCATATTTAACTTTAGGTTCTTATCCAATCGACCCCTTAAATTTATTAAGCATACAATCATCCAATTTCAACTCCTGTCAACGTTGTCTACTTTTCAATAGTTCTTTCCCCTTTTACTAGTTCTATTGATTGCACTGACCAAAATGCCCAGAACAATGTTGATTAGCTGTGTGGTACATTTATAAATATTAATTTTTTACGGAACTAATGGAAACGCTGATTATATCTCACTGTTACATTTGCCTTGCTGGTTGTTTGTTTTCTGCTTGTTTTGAGATAGATGTAATGTTGAAACAGTTTCCTCTTCGTCCTATTTTCCGGTACTCATCTATCTTAGACTCCGTAATGGGCGTTTTGTGTCATCTTGCATTCCTACAGTGCAGCCTATTTGGTCTTCTAACTTATGAACATATTGAACTAGCTAATTTAGGTTATTTTTTTATTTTTTAATGTTTATTTATTTTAGAGAGAGAGAGAGAGACTACGCAAGCACGAGCAGGGTAGGGGCAGAGAAGGAGACACAGAATCTGAAGCAGCTCCAGGCTCCGAGCTGTCAGCACAGAACCCGATGCCAGGCTCGAACCCACCCCACATACTGCAAGATCATGATCTGAACTAAAGTTGGACGTTCAACCGACTGAGACACCCAGGTGCCCCACATTAGGTTATTTTTTAATCTCTTACGGAGAGGCAGTAGAATGGAGTAGTTTACACCTGCAGTTTGTACTCAGAAAATGCACATCCAGTTCTCCAGTTACTAGCCAGATGATCATGAGACAAGCCATTTAAACCATTACGAGCCTCCTTCGGCTCTTCATCTGCACAACCAGAAAGTATTACCTACTACATCGGATTTGTTCCGTCAGTGCCTGAATAACCCAAAAGCAAATGAAGTATTGTTGGTGCTTTGAGTATAATATTTGGGGCAAAGTAAGATTTATCCATATATATTTTTTTTAAATCTTCACGCGAACTCCTTTCTTTCTTAAAGTATATACTTATAAACAATTTAGATAATTTTTTTGAGTTCTTAAAATTTTTCATTATTTATTCTCTAGAATAACCTTTTCTATAAAATTATTGGGATCCCATAACTTGGCTATGATCTGCTTCTTAATGTTTGGGGGAATATATTTTGAGATCTGAAAACTGGAAACTTATTACAGGTAAATATTTGAAGATTTTCTTTAGTGTTTCATTGATTTTTTAAAAAGGCCATTTCAACAAAATCTTCATTTTTAGCCAATAATAATATGTACATTTATAAAATTATTTTTATCTAGGGAATTATCTCTAATTGTCATTAAACTTGCATTTGTCTGCAATGTATTTTTCAACAGTCGTTTTTTTGGGGAGTCTGTTCTTTATAAAAAGAAAAGCACTCTTTCATTCACTAACATTTTACTACGATTTTCTCTCTTCTGACTTACTTCTTATTGTTGTATTCATTATCAACTTGAGTCTAATTTTCTTGCTTCTCTGTCAGTGCTTTTTATCTTACTTCAAAGCAAATGTTAAAGACACTTTTTTTCATATTCAAAGTAAGACATTTAATAATATAAATTTTCCTGAGTGTGGCTTTTCTAAGTAGCCATTTCTATTATCATTTTTAATAGTCTACAATTTTATTTTTATTTCCTATTTTTACCAAAAAGATGTTTAGGCATTGTTTTTTGTTTCTTTTGAATTTTCAAATAGTTAAGTATAAATTTTTCTTATTTATTTTTATGAATTATCCATTCATAACTGTGGCCAAAAAATAAAACTATATATTTTTGTGTTACTGGTTTATTTTCAGCTTTTGGATTCTAACATGAAATCGGTATGTAAAAATGTCTTAAGGTGTCTTTAAATGACTGTATTGTAGAACACAAAGTTTACTAATTTACACCAAGGATATCAGGTGTGCTTTTCAGATCTTTTGTGTTTTTATATATGACCTTTGAAGACCAAATAGAAATCAGTGTTTCCTTGGAATTTTTTATCTTGCTGCTTTTATTGATTTTTCCAGCTTTGTTGAGGCATAATGGACATATAACATTGTGCAGCTTTAAGAGGTACAATGTGTTGATTTGCTCCGTTTATATTTTGCAAATGATTGGTACTTCTGTTGGCCAACACTTACATCATATCACATGATGTGTGTGTGTGTGTGTGTGTGTGTGTGTGTGTGTGATTAGAACATTTAAGATTCACTCCCTCAACAACATTCAACTTTTATGGCAGTAACGCTAGCTATAGTCAGCATGTTGTAATTAGATTCCCAGAGTTTATTCATCTTATAACTTTGTGCCTTTTGACAAGCATCTCCCCATTTCTCCCATCCCTCTTCCCTGGCAACTACCAATCTACTCTTTGGTTCTATAAGTTAGACTTTTTTTTAGATCCCACATAGAAGTGATACAAACAGTGCTTATCTTTTTCTGTCTGACTTATTTCACCTAGCATAATGCCTTCAGATTTCACCCAATCTGGCAAGATTTCCTTCTTTCTTCTGGCTGAATACTACTACTAATATATATCACTTCTTTCTCTATCTATCGGTTGACAGACTCCATATCTGAGCCATTGTGTGTAATGTTGTAATAAACAGGGGAGGGCAGATATGTTTTCCAGATGTTGTTTTTATATTGTTTTGGATATACACTCAGAAGTGGAATAGCAGGAATCATTGCTTTTTAACTTTTTTGAGAAATGCCCATACTATTTCCCACTGTGGCTGTGACACTGACATTCCCACCGGAAGTGTACAAGAGTTTCTTTTTCTCCACATCCTCACCAGTGATTGTTGCCACTTAACTCTTTGTTGAGGTGTGAGGTGACACATGTTTGCATTTTGATACCTGTTTCCCTGATAATTATGGATGTCGAGTACCTTTACATGTACTTGTTGTCCATTTGGAAACTCCATTCTGTGCCTCTGCTTGTTTTCTAATCAGGTTATTTGGGTTGTATGGGTTCTTTATATATTTGGGGATATTAACCCCTTAAGGGTTTTACAGTTTCAGTTTCTATGTTTAAGTCTTGAATCCATTTCAAGTTCATTCATGTCAGTGGTGTAAGATAAGAAGTCCAGTTTCATTCCTCTCCATATGGTTTTCCAGTTTTTCTGACATCATGTTGAAAAAAACTATCTTTTACCCACTTAGTATTCTTTATTCCTTTGTCATTTATTAACTGATTGCATATGTAATAATTTAAGGCAAAAATGATAAGAGACAAATATGGTGACTAAATAATGATAAGGGGTCAATTCATCAAGAATATATAACAATAAAAATATATACGGATCCAACGTTGGACCACCTAATTATATTAAGCAAATACTAGCAGATCTAAAGGGAGAAGTAAGCAATAATACAATATAGTAGAGGACATCAGTACCCTAGTTTCAACAATGGAGTAACAGAAAAAAAAATTGTTAGACTTGAATCAGGCTTTAGATCAAGTGAAACTAACAGACATTTACAGAATAGTATTGTTTAAATGTCTGTACTACCACAAATAATCTACAAATTCAGTGCAATCCCTATCAAATTCCAGGGATATTTTTCACACACACACTCCCCACCACACACACCAAACTAGTCCTGAAATTAGTATGGAAGCTCAAAGTTCCCAAAAGGCCAAAGCAATCGTGAGAAAGAACAAAACTAAAACCATCACACTTCCTGATTTCAACCATACTACAAAATTATAGTGGTCAGAACAATATGTTTCTATTAATTTTAATTATTTGCTTACAATTCAATTATAGATTTTATATTTTGGCATGAAACTTGTACACATTTTCATTTTTACTTATACTTTTGGTTAATGTAAAATGAATCTCATTTTCCAACTTACTAAACCATTTACATTTATAAATATATTTTTAATATTCATTTTTCATTCTTATTTTATGTTATATAGAAAGCATGAATGTCTCCTTTACTTTCATTTTACCAGTGATTTTGATGATATCTATCTTCTTTTTAATTTCACTTTAAAAGCGTATTTAAAATAAAATTGGACGGGCACTTGGGTGGCTGGGTCACTTGAGCATCCAACTCTTGATCCCGGCTCGGGTCATGATCTCCGGGTCACGGGATCACACCTTCTCCTGGGCTCCATGCTGCACGTGCAGCCTGCTTAAAATTCTCTCTTCCTCTGCCCCTCTCCTTAACTCATGCCCTCTCTCTTTAAAAAAATTAAAAGTAAATAAATAAAATTTATCCATGTATTAAATTCAAAATTCAAATCTTCACACAAGACACATTTTTAAAAATCTACCCCTTTAAATTCATAATACATAAAAACTGAGATTTTTTTTTAATATTTATTTTTGAGAAAGAGAACACATGAGCAGGAGAGAGGCAGAGGGGGGGACAGAGCACCTAAATCAGGCTCTCCACTGACAGCAGCAAGCCCAATGCAGGGCTGGGATTCAGAAACCATGAGACTCCGGCCTGAGCTAAAGTTGGGTGCTCAGCCAAATGAGGCACCCAGGTGGCCCAAACCTAGATTTTATATTCAAATTATCTTTCCTGAATTACTCTTTTTTACTTGTAACTAAATATTTCTTTGCAATGAGGTGTCTGGGTGGCTCAGTTGGTTAAGCATCTGACTTCGGCTCAGGGCATGAGCTCCCAGTTGCGGAGTTCCAACTCCACATCATGACAGCTCAGAGCCTGGAACCTGTTTCCGATTCTGTGTCTCCCTCTCTCTTGCCTCTCCCCCATTCACGCTCTGTCTCTGTTTCTCAAAAATGGATAAACGTTAAAAAGTATTTTTAAAAATATTTTTTTGGAGCTAAAGTGAGTCTCTTGTAGGCATTCTACAGGTGGTTCCTTCTTTCTTTCTTTCTTTCTCTCTCTTACCCATCTAGCCACTCTGTGCTTGGTGAGTTTAATCCATTCACATTTAAGGTGATTATTGATATTTGAGGATTTACTACTGCTGCCTTATCTTTTGTCTTCTGGTTATTTTGTTTCACCATTGTTTCTGTTTTTTTCTCTTTCTGTCGACTTCTATAAGTTGGTGATTTTCCATGATGATTTGCTCAGTCCACTTTTTTTTTATGTTTTGTGTCTCAGCTCTGGGTTTTTGCTTTGTGGTACCATGAAGTTGACTTAAAACGTCTCATAGGTAAAATAGTCTTTTTTCTGCTTATAACAATGTGTTCTCAAAGAATCTATTCAGTTATTCATCACTTTTGAGATTTTTGGTGTCACAAATTATTCCTTTTGAGGCTGTGACTTCACTGCCATGTTGTAGTAGCTGTAGTTATTTAAAAATTTTTTTTCATGTTTTATTTATTTTTGATACACAGAGAGACAGAGCATGAGAGGGGAAGGGGCAGAGAGAGAAGGAGACACAGAACTGGAAGCAGGCTCCAGGCTCTGAGCTAGCTGTCAGCACAGAGCCTGACGCGGGGCTTGAACCCACAAACGTGAGATCTGACCTGAGCCGAAGTCAGAGGCTTAGCCGACTGAGCCACCCAGGCGCCCCATATAGTTATTTTAATACTCTTCTCCATTAACCTTTATTCTGTACTTAAGATTTTAATATACCACTCTAAGAAAGAATTATAGTGTTCTAACTCAACTGACTCTTTATCCCCTTAATGGAGGTTTGTGTACTTTCTATTGTTTTGTTTCAGCTTGAGGAGCTCTCTTCAATGCTTCTTGTAAGGCAGGTCTACTGGTGGTGAACTCCCACAGCTTTTGTGCATTTGGGAACGCCTTTATTTCTCCTTCATATTTCAATAATTTTCCAGTTGGTAATGAATTCATAGCTGGCAGTTTTTAATCTCTCAACACTTTGAATATGTCATTCCACTTTCTTCTGGTCTCTAGAAGATGATAGAGTTTCTGCAGAGAAATCTGCTGATAGCCTAATGGGGTTCTTTTGTAGGTTACTGGGTTGTTTCCCACAGTTGCCTTTAAAAATCTTTCTTTGTTGTTGAGTTGACAGTTTAAATATAATGTGTCTTAGAGAAGGTCTTTTTGTGTTGAGATAATAAGGTATTCTACTAGCTGCTTGGGATGGCATCTTGTTTCTTCTCCAGATTTGGGGGGTTTGGGGCTTTCATTTCTTTAAATATATTCTCTTCCCCTTCCCCCTCCTTTCTCCTTCTGGGAGACCCATTATTCTTATGTTCATTTTTCTAATAGAGACAGTTCTTGAAAGGTTTCTTCACTCCTTGAAACTCTTAGTTCTCTCTTCTCTTCCATCTGAATCATTTCCATCTCTTTGTCCCCAGAGCTCACAGATTCTTTTTTCCATATTATTTGCTTTAATTTCCCATGCCTTTTAATGCAGTCTCCATCTAATTTATTGAGTTCTTCAGCTCCAGAATTTCAGTTTGGTTCTTTTTTTTGAAGCTCAATCTCTTTGATAAAGTAGTCCTTCTGTTCATCAATTTTATTTTTGAGATTATTTAATTGCCCTTCCAAGGCTTCTTGTAGCTCACTGGATTTCTTCATAACATCTATTGTAAATTCTTTATCACTTAGATCACAACATCCCATGTTTTTGAGTTCAGTTGCTGGGAAATTATTATCTTATTTTTTGCGATACCATATTACCTGTGATTTTTCATGATAAGAAGATTCTTCTTGATAAGAAGTCCCTCTGCACCCACATTTGAAGTAGACAACATCTTTCTTGTTTAGTCAAGGTTTGGTCTTAGTTCAATAGATTGGTAGTTAGAACGCTCCTATTGTTTTCCAGAAGGTGGCGCTATAGCACAAGTTTTTGGTTTCTTTTCTCTGAGCTGACTCGTAGGATGGGAGCATACACATTAAGACCAGACCAAACCAAACCAAACCAAACCAAACCAAACAATGAGTAATGGTAGCGTGGGGGCGGGGTCCTTGGGAATTTGCATGTGCCCAAGGCCCGGTAGAGGAATCTTCAAGTGCAAGGGGGAGGGTCTCAGAAACCCTTTGGCAGTCCGCTTGCCTCTTGGGGCCAACAGTAGAACCCTTCATTGCTCCTTGCTTACTTCCTTTTCCTATCACTCCACTCGGTTAGTGTGGTCTCTCTTGGGAGAGTTAGTGGTCCCTCCAGCTGCAGCCAAACTGGGCAGATCTGTGCTCAATGCCTTTTACCCTCACCCCCTCTCCCAGGAAGGTCAAATCTGTTATTACTTTCTGTGCTCCCACCACTTCGGCCATCACTTTCCTCATTCCACTGCCTCCACGGGGTCCAATCCACCCACTTTCAAATGGATGTGTATCTAGGACATCCTGGTAGGCTGTGCAGAGTCGCTGTGTTGTTGTTATAAATATCCAGTTAGTTGTAAATTAAAGGAGAAAGGAAAAAAAGAACTCCTCCTCAGACTGCTGTCATACTGATGTCACTCCTTCCTATACCTTATTTTCTTTATTCATTTATGTATTCATCCATGGATACTAGTATTGTATCCATATCTTGACTATTGTAAATAATGTTTCAATGAACAGAGGGGTCCAGGTACCTCTCTGAGTTCGTGTTTTCATTTTCTTAGGATGAATACCCAGAAGTGGAACTGCTTGATCATATTTAGTTCTATTGTTAATTTTTGAGGAACCTCCCTGCTGCTTTCCATAGTGGTTCCACCAATTTACATTCCCGTCAACAGTGCACTAGGATTCCCTTTCTCCCCATCCTCACACTCACTTGTTTTTTCTTGTCTTTCTTGGTAGTAACCAGGTCTAACAGGCGTGAGGTGGTATCTCATTTAGTTTTGATTTGCATTTCCCTAGTGACCAGTGATGCCGAGCACCTTTACATGTGTCTATTGGCCTTCTGTATGTCTGGCAGAGGAACTTGAAACCTAACTACCTATAGAGGAAGAGTAGAATGCAAAAGAAAAGGGATACATTGACAGAATCCAAATGATTTTTAGGGCAATGAAAGTATTCTGTGTGATAGTGAAATGGTAGCCATACATCATTGTACGTTTGTCCAACCCACAGAATGTACAACACCAAGAGTGACCCTAATGTAAACAATGTACACTGGGCAATAATGATGTGTCAGTGTGGGTTCAAATATAACGAACATACCAGTCTGGTGGCAGAGGCTGCGAGGGGGGAGGGAGGGATCAGAGTCATATGGGAAATCTTTGAGCCTTCTACTCAAATTTGCTGTCAATCCAAAATGGCTCTAAAAATGTAGCTGGGTTTAAAACAAAAGGAAACAGACAAATGAAAAAAATAAACTGGTTAGTACCAGAACCTACTTCCCAGATGCTCAGGAACAGAGGCCCAAGTATCTCCCAAGGCAGAGTGAAATGATGGGTCTGGAAGGGCAGTGGGTGAAAATGCATACGAGAAGCAACGTGGCCAAAAGCCTTCCACGTGGGCAGCCACGCACCGCCTTCCACTGGCGGCAGGAGCGAACCTTTCCTCTTGTCAGCCCTGGGCCTGAATCCCGTGGATGGGGCAGATGGGGGCAGTAGAAGCAAACAAGGGGCCAGAGACAGTTGGGTGAGGGACAACCTCAGTACTAAATGGTCCAAAGAGTGTCCCTTCAGCCCATTTCCCTGTGCTGCAGGGGGACACAGGTTCAAGCAAGGATACCAATTGCCAAGGACATGACATGGACTACTAGAATACCCATTGCTTATGCAAAATTGCAGGAATGCCATAGACCTACCTAGGGGGAAATCTTATTTATAGGTACTTAGAGAGACAATTTAAAAACTGTAAAGCATTATCCATTCTAAGAAAACTTTGTAAAAACATACAAAGGTGATATACATTCAAACTATATTCAAAATACTCTGTGTCATTTATGAACCAAACTTACCTAATCATAAGTTGTGAACACTAAATACCAATTTAACCAAAATGTGTCATAACGTGAGGCACCTGGGTGGGTCAATTGGTTAAACATCTGACTCTTGGTTTTGGCTCAGGTTCTGATCTCACAGTCGTGAGGTCCAGTCCTCCATCACGTTCCATGCTAGGCTTGGAGCCTGTTGGGATTCTCTCTCTCCCCCTGTCTCTCTGCCCCTCCCCTGCTCAGTCTGTCTCATTCAAAATAAACAAACTTTTAAAAATCTCATCAATTAAATAGGGGAGTTGGAGGTAGAAGTGTGTAGGTGTATTTGTACATGAATGTCTATCTATACTGCAGGTGTGTTGGGGGGGTTGGGAGGATAGAGTATCAGGGAACTTAAACTCCACTAAGTGATTAGTTAAGAAATAGCAATTTAAGCCTATCATATAAAACATCAAAATCAAACAGCTAAAACGCTGAAAGTGAGAAGGGGGGCTGGTACATATAGGTGGGTGGCCCCGGCCCTGTTTTTGTTTTAATGTTTATACCTACCTGTACTAATTTGATTTTAAAAATCTTTAAAAGCAACTAAATTCAGTGGAAAACAACTAATTAACAATGCATCATGATAAGAGTTTGCCACCTGCATTTGACCTAGCCTAGTGTCACGTTCTGGTGTCTTCCCTAAGGGCTGTGATGATACTTTTCCCAAGTTCATATCTGGAGAGTCCAGCACGCTGCCTAGCATGTAGGAGACATTCAAACAGTGATGTGAATTGACTACGTACATCTGACTGATATTAAGTGAGCCTTCTTTTTACCAAAACTAAAAAGGTGTGTGTTACGGAACAGTGAAGTAGTGCTCACACGATCATGGATGGAAATGGGTATGCTGGCAAGGGGATTCATTCTGAAGCCAGATCTTGTTTGAAATCCATCTTGTCACCAACCATCTGTGTGATGTTGTAGAAGATTTCTAAACTTCTAACATTTTCATTTTCTCATGCTTTTAATAGTTCACTCATACAATTGCCATGAAGATGAATAGAAATAGCATGTATCACAGTCTGTGACTCCTGTATGGTGTGCATTTATTAAATGGAAGTTTCCTTTTACAGAACATTAATAAATGGTATAATGGCTTCAGTGAAAAAATATGCATGGGCTTATGTATCTTCATGAATTCATTTATGGAAGCGTACTAAAGTTGGAAATAAACTGACTGATGAAATATAGCAAATACACTGCAAGGCAAGCCTAAAGCTGTTAAGGGAATAGGTGCCAATCCACCGAAACAAACACTTAAGTACTTCCACTAATTCTGCAAAAACTCTTGTTCTAGATCCAACAGGATCTTAGACTTTAACTGGAGAATTTAAAACTGAGGTTGTTTCCTTCTCTAGGACTACCAAAGCCAGAACTTTTGTCAGATGCCCTAGAACTATGAAAATCATCCTCATCAGTGACAGAAATAAAGAAAACATAATGACATTAAAAAAGGGAATTGAGAGGTAGAAACTTTCAGTTGTAAATTACAAGTAAGTCACAGAGATGGAAAACTACACCATAAGGAATACAGTCACTAAGATAAGAACATAAGACATCTGAAGGGGACCACATTATGGAGAGCGCTGAGTAATGTACAGAATTGTTGAATCAGTATGTTGTACATGTAAAACTAATATAACATACTAATTATACCTTAATAAAAAAGTAAAGTAAATTAAAATAAGGAAAGAGGAAACAAAAGAATGAGAATTAGAGCTCAGGTTTTGTTTTTTAAAGCCAAGATTTGTTCTTACAAAGTTGAGTTTCCCTGCCTCGCAAGTTTGACTGTGTGCACCTCCAAGTTGGCCCCTCCAAGCTCAGAGCTATTTCAGGACTCAAAGAGAGTCCTATGCATGAAGGAAACACATAGTTCCATTGGAAAAAAAAATCAACATTCCTTAAAGATGTCTCCTGTCAATTACCACCCAAGTGTTGATTACAAAGAGAAACAATTTCCCATTCAAGGCTGCTTAAACCCAGTTTAGCTTAATGCATTCATCTCCTCTAGGTTGGCCCCCCAAAGGTCTTAGCATAGCGTGCTGGCATCCTCTCCACCACCCCCACCCCACAGTCTGAAAGGAACATATATGACATTGGACAATACACAATGGAATGAGTGGGGAGACAGAAACAAATGGCTGTTGTGATGGCGGAGCCAAGAGATTCCTGATCCAGGCTAAGGGTCTAGGAAAAAGGCGGCCAACAGGAGATGCCAACAAGAGAGCATTGTCCCCTCAGAAAACTGTACTTTGTTTAGGAGGCAGAAGATTTCCAAAGCATTGTAGAAATTGTTCTAATTTCCCATAACACAAATATTGTAAAACCAAGAATAGCTGAATGAAATGGCAGTTGATAGAGCAGACAACTAGAGATTGATCAAGTCGAGTCATGGTCAACAGTTAATTAAATTCAGCACACAGTTTTTGTCATCTTTGCGCTTTGACTTCTTGACATTTACAATCTCCACACTCTTTTTATGGAGTTACTATTTGGCTGGACTCTGAATCCCTGTCCTCCACATAGCTGAAGGCGGCAGTGGAGTGGAGCAGTTTGATCCTTTTCAGTTGGCAGTCAAGGTCAGCATCGGAAAGACCTCTTTGCAGTGTGATTGTAATAAGCATTCTTCCCAGTCGGTGAGGAGCCGTGATAAGGACCTGTGGCCAGTTTCCAGAGGAGTGGTTACCTTCATATGCATACGGTCGGTCTGGGGCTTGTGGAAGAACAAAGTGGGTGAAAGATACAAAAAGAGACGGGAGGAGTTAGTGCTTTCCTGTTGCAATTCCTGACCTGTATAAACTTCCTCTCGGAGGACGGAATGGGGACACATTGCTACCTGTTCTGAAAGTTGCACAAAAGAGCCTTCTGTTCTATTTCGAAGGTGAGAAAATCTTTGTATAGGACTAAATATAGGAACAGGCATACAGCGGTATGAACATCTATACTTATCCATATCCAACTAAAAAAAAAGATCTTTCACAAGCCAGTATGAACATTTTCTGTATAGGGCCTTCATATGTCTAAAAATAATTTCACTATCATATACACACTTTATTCTTCTTTGAAGTAAGTATGAGAATAATTCCTTTTTTTCCAACTTTATATCGCTACTCCTTTAGATATAAGATGAGCCGAAAGAATCTCCAAGGTAAAGTAAATCTCTGGGAAATGAAAAGGAAATATTATTCACTAGCTCTATAATTTTTTATGCTATATCCAAAAGAAGGCGTGATTTGATTTGAGAGTTTCATGGTATGGCAGTACCTTCTTCCATGGTTAGCAAAAACAAATGTTTTCAGTTGGTTCAAGTTGATCACCTGGACATTAAAGTTTCAATCCCTCCCTGGAACTTTGTGGGAAGAGAACTTGCCAAGATTCCATCAGAGGGGCAGTGGATTCGAGTCCTCTGCCAGCTCCCACAGACCCTGTCCACGGACTTCGTTATGAGTGCGTCCACTGCCACACAATGTCAAAACTGCACTGGATTAAAAAGGTCTCTCCCAGGGGCGCCTGGGTGGCTCTGTCAGTTAAGCTCCAACTTTGGCTCCTGTTATGATTTCAGGGTTTGAGTTCCTGGGTTTGAGCCCCACATAGGACTCTGTGCTGAAATCTCAGAGCCTGGATCCTGATTTGGATTCTGTGTCTCCTTCTGTCTCTGCCCTACCCCACTTGTGCTCTGTCTCTCTGTCTCTCAAAAAAAGTAAAAACATTAAAAAAAAAAAAGTCTCTCCCATATTCAGAAGCAAAACTAAAACATAGCAAACACACAAAGCTCATTGCCTTGAAACTGCAAATCATTTCATTTGTGAATTTATACCTGTTTTCAAGGTCATATTATTTCACATTATTTCCCCAGGGCCAGTGCTTCTAATTCATCCAGTAAGTAATTACTGACTACTACCATAGTGAAGTGGACTGCTAGGTGATGGAGGGTCTTCCACAAACAAAACATTAGAAAATACTTGTCCATGGAAGTTTCCAGAAGAGGGAGTGGCAGCACCACATCAACAAACACACATTAAGATTTTGGGTGGCTGTGAGTGATAACAAATTAGGTTAAAGAGGGTAGAGTTTGTAGAGGGGGAGACTGATACTTTACAGTAGGAGGGTCAAAGAAGTCTCAGAGAAGGTGATGTCACAGAGGGTCTCCTGTAGTGTGGGCAGGAGCGGTTTGGGTGTCTGGCAGAAGAACTTTCTGGAGCTGTGCAGAGCCCTGAGGTGAGACAGGCTGGGGGGGGGGGGCGGTGCTGGAAACAAGGGAGGATGTGAGTGGGGGCTCCAGAGGAGGGGCCAGCCCCAGAGCAGCGCCTCCCACTCTGAGGGAGGTGGTCAGCCACTGAAGGGATCCAGCAGAGAACCCATAGTTTGCTGTATCTGAATAGAAGCCCTGTGCCAGTTGGGAGGTGTTGGAAGGCATCCAGGGAAGAACTGGGGAAAACTGTGGAAGCCACAGAGTGGAGAAGTGGTCAGGCTTGGGGAGTGCATATTTTGAAGAAAGAGCCTGAGGGATTTGCCGGTGAGTTAGAGTGGGACACGAATGGAAATAGGCACCCAGGAAATATTGTGACCTGAGCAAATAGAAGTCACAGTTGCCTCTTACAGAAATAGAAAAGACTGTGCAGGAGCTGGTGCCTGCCTCTTAGACACCAAAACAGATGCCGGGAAGGCAGGTAGATATTCAGGGGTGGAGGTCCCGGGCCAGATCTTGAGCTGAAGGTACACACTGGGGAGTCACTAGCTTATAGAAGGGATTAATGCCCATAAAATAAAATGAAGTCACCTAGGGAAATAAGTACAGGCCAAGAAGAGAAACTGGAGGCTTGTGCCTTAGGATATGCCACAGCTCTGACGTTTGGAGATGCCAAGGAGCCGACAAAGAAGCCTAAGGAGAGCCACCAGAGTGGTAGAAAAAACGAGAAAGAATGTCTGGATGACAGCTGGACGAATGCCGAAAGGAAGAGCAAGGAATTCTCTTTACCGAATGCTGTGTACTGAGTAAAACATAGAGGAAATAAAGACTGAGGATTCACCTTCGAATTGAGTAGCATAAGCCATTACATCAAATTAAAAAGTCTACGCACTGGGTGTTATATGTAGGGGATGCATCACTGGAACCTACTCCTGAAATCATTGTTGCACTCTGTGCTAACTAACATGGATGTAAACCAAAAAATAAGTAAATTGATCTATTGAGAATTCTATAATTAATTTCCCACACTTTGACCACCGTAATTGTGTGTGTTGGCATCTGTGACATAAAATGTAGAAAGAGAAAAGGAAAGAAAAGCAAGCGAGGACAGAGCTGATGTGTTTGTTCTGGTTTTGTGTGGCAGTTTTCTAATTCCGTGGCTTTCGGTTCTGGGTTAGAACAAAGTTACCCACAGAGTGTGTATTCCACCACCTCCGTAGTGGGGAGGGAGGGAGAGACTAAAGAATGGAATTTCAAATATATATGAGTTCACAGACATTCCTTTAAAGGTACAGAAACCATTATGTAGTGTTATTTTATTCTGAAAGGAGTCCTGCAAGGGTTTTCTGCTGACTCCGTTGAACTGAAAAACAGTTCTCAGTCAGCATGTGGTTTTCCTACAGCCTCCTGTGCAGTCTCCCTTTATATTCCACCCACGAGCATAACCAATAAAACAAGTGCAACGTGGCAGATAGAAATCCATTATTCCCTAATGCGCTTAATCAAGACCAACAGTTGTGTGAGCTCAGATTTGGCAGAAATCGATGCAGGTGGAGAATTCTATTGTTGTGCTCCCTTAACTGGGGAACAGGGCTTTTCGTCTGGCCCTGAATAATCTGGTTCCCTGCGGTTTTAATGAGGGAGCCCCATGCCAAATAACAGCCCATGGGTTTTCCTATTTTCTTCAATCTTAAACAAACAATATAGACAGTTGGAAATAGAATGACTACAGCTAATTTAATGTTCTTTTCATGTCAGGCACACTTAGCACGGGGACTGATTCGGTGGAGGGGAAATGTCTTCCGAAGAGTTTCATCTGGAAAAGGAATGTGCTCATGGGCCTTTTGGTTTGCCTTAAAACTGACACACTTCTCTGCCTTGCAGATGCTTTTTTCCTGAGCTCAACGATATAAGCCACTGGATCAGAATTATGTCTAAGGGGCTCAATCCCCTTTTTTGGAGGCCAGATCAGAGATGACAAGCACTTACTCTGAACTATGACATGGGAAGGCCTGGGAAGGTTATGTGTGTTCCTTACAGAAGTCTCTTCTAAGGAGCCTGGATGCAGAGACTCCTCTTTAGAATTAAGTGAAATTAATACCTACATTGACTAAAAGCCATCTAATCTAATGGTGATTGTTGCCACTTTAAGGATTATGGCTTTAAGTGAAGAAATTAGACCTTCATTTACACTAGATATCTTAAAATGTCTAGCCTGATGTGTGTGTGTGTGTGTGTGTGTGTCTGTGTGTGTCTGTGTGTGTCTGTGTCTGTGTGTGCGCGCACGCATGCGTGCATGTAAATGTGCTCAGAATTTTATTGGAAAAAGGAGAGTTAGGGCACCTTTTAGTTCACTTTAAACCAATAAACCTGTAATAGAGTGTCCCTAGTAGCTTTGGGGAAAAAAAGATTCTTCACTCATCAGCGTAGAATATCCAGGAGCCTCAAAAATATGAATGTCTTTGTTGAGCAAATCCATGCATACAACCCACACATATATTTCAGGATACCAGCAGCAGAGCTAAAGGTCACAATTCTTTTCCAAAAATTGCATGCTGTCAATGATGTCTTTAGATCATGCAGTGACATAACTCCAATCTCTGCTTCAATCCTCACAATCTTCTTGTGCATCCCCCGTCTTCTTATGAGGACACTTGCCATTGGATGTAGAGCCCACGTGGATAATCCAAGATGATCTCATCTTGAGATCTGTAGTTATATCTGCAAAGATTTTTTTTTCAAATAAGGTCACCTTCACAGGTTGTGAGTGTTAACATTTGGACGTATCTGTTTGGGGGCCACCACTGAACCTACTACAGATGGCTAGGACTTTGACAGACAGAACTAGCCAAGGATAATTTAACCCAGCTATAGAGTGATTCATATAGTGCCACTCTGATGTGCAAAAATATAGTGACTCTTGCATTTCCAAACTTACCTTTTCGTGAGACCCAACAGGTACCAGCAGAAGCAAAAGGAAATCTAAACATGGGAGCTTATCTTATTAGAGCTTCTAAATTTTCTACTCTGCTAAGTGGAGACAAACCAAGGAGAGCACCTTAAGCCCTGTCCTCTGCAATCCGTCTTCTCTTTCTCACATTCAATGACAGACAAAGGGGTAAGCCTTCCACTCCCATTTTATTCTGGAAGAAACTTTCTTTCTGTCATATCCTCACACCCACGAGGTGATATATACCCCAATCTAAGAATAAAATACTTGGGAATAAATTTAACAAAAGTAGGAAAAAAGTATACTAAAAATTCTAAAGTATTATTGAAAGAAAATTAAGTAAGATACAAATAAATGGAATCTTCATGGGTTAGGGTATTTAATATTCTTACAGTGGAAATATTCCTTCAAGTTTACCTACTAATCAGTACATTTCATCCCCAAAGCCCACATATCTAAATTGTTTTGCAAATTTTGACAAGCTGTTACTAAAATTCATTAGGAAATGCTACAAAACTAGAGCAGTCAAAATAATCTTGAAAAAGAAGAACAAAATTGGATAACACACTATTCCTGGTTCTGAAACTTACTGTAAAGCTACAGTATGCAAGACTGTGTGGTCCTGGAAAAATGACAAACAGTGAAATAAAACATAATTCAAAGTCCAGAAATAATCCTTTCCATTCATGATTAATTGCTTTTCAACAGAATGCCAAGACAATTAAATGGAGCAAAATTGGTCTTTCCAATAAAGGGTGCTGGAACAACTAGATCTCTGACAACATACCCAAGAATTAACTCAAAATGGATCATAAACTGAAATGAAAAAATTTCAACTATAAAACTATTGTAAGAAACCAAAAGAAATCTTTGTAATGTTGGATTAATAAATAAAAAGATACGCCATTTTTTAAAGCAAGCAAAGGCATTAAAAAATTGTCTTTGTTCACAGATCATATGGTTGCCTATGACTGTGTACAGAATCTCAAAGAATCAACCATAAAAAAGTCCTGGAACTAAGAAGTGCCTATAAGTGACAAGACAAGGTTAATATGCAACAGTCAATTGTTTTCATATCTACCAGCAATGAACAGATGGAACTTGAAATTAAAAACAGTACTGTTTACATTAACCCCCAAAAGTTAAATACTTCGTTAAATCTAACCAAAAAAAATGTGCAAAATCAGTATGAGAGAAACTACAATGTTCTTATGAACGAAATCAAAGATCTAAATACATAGAGAAATATTTCACATTCATGGATAAGAAGAGATGGTATTGTTAATATATCAGGTTTTATGAATTCGGTCTATAAATCCAAAGACCATCATCATCAAAGCAAGTTATTTGTGGGTATTGGCAAGCTGATTTTAAGGTTTATATGAATGGGAAAAGGATTGAAAATGTCCTACACAACAATGATAGAGAACAAAGTGAAAGAATACTTACCATTAAGATACAGCATTCAACACCCAAAAAACAAATAACCCAGTGAAGAAATGGGCAGAAGACATGAATAGACACTTTTCCAAAGAAGACATCCAGATGCCAACAGACACATGAAAAGATGCTCAATATCACTATCATCAGGGAAATACAAATCAAAACTACTGAGATACCACCTCACACCAGTCAGAGTGGCTAAAATTAACAACTCAGGAGACAACAGATGCTGTGAGGATATGGAGAAATGGGAACCCTCTTGCACTGTTGGTGGGAATGCAAACCGGTGCAGCAGCCACTCTGGAAACAGTGTGGAGGTTCCTCAAAAATAAATAAATAAATAAATAAATAAATAAAAAGTAAAACTATCCTATGACCCAGCAATAGCACTACTAGGAATTTATCCAAAGGATACAGGACTGCTGATGCATAGGGGCCTATGTACCCCAATGTTTATAGCAGCAATTTTGACAACATCCAAATTATGGAAAGAGCCCAAATGTTCATCGACTAATAAATGGATAAAGAAGATGTAGTTTACATATACAATGAAATACTCCTTGGCAATGAGAAAACAATGAAGTCCTGCCATTTGCAACGACGTGGATGGAACTGGAAGGTATTATGCTAAGTGAAATAAGTCAGTCAGAGAAAGACAGGTATCCTATCTTTTCACTCATATGTGAAACTTGAGAAACTTAACAGAAGACCATAGAGAAGGGAAGGGGAAAAATTAGTTTCAAACAGAGAGGGATTTAAGAGACTCTTAAATACAGAGAACAAACTGAGGGTGGATGGGCAGGGCAGGGGAGAAGGGAGATGGACACTGAGGAGGTCACTTGTTGGGATGAGAACTGGGTGTTGTATGTTATCGATGAATCATGGGAATCTACCCCAAAACTGAGAACCCACTGTATATATTGTATGTTAGCCAACTTGACAATAAACTCTATTTTTAAAAAAAGATACAGCACTCAAGATGGTATAGTATTGGAGAAAGAATAGTAAAATAGATCAATAGAACAGAAGAAAGCCCAGAAATATACCCACATAAATATAATAAACTAATTTTTGATAAAGGATCAAAGGTGATTGAACAGAGAAAATAATCATTTCAACAATTGTACTGGAACAACTGGACCCCCCCCTTCTCCCCCAAAAAAAAGAAAAAGAAAAGAAAAGGAAAAAAAGAAGAAAATAAATCTAGCTACAGACTCTACTCCTTTCATAGAAATTAACACAAGATAGTTCATAAACCTAAATGTAAAATGAAAATTATGAAACTCCTAGAAGATGACTTAGGAGAGAACCCAGGTGACCATGGGTATGGTAATGGCCTTTAAAAAGAACACCGAAAGCACAATTTGTGGAAGGAAAATTAATAAATTGGTCTCCAATCCAATTAAAAACCTGTTCTCTGCAAAAGACAGTGTTAAAAGAATAAAAAAACAGGCCACAGACATGCAACATTTTGCAGACCATATATCAGATAAAGGGTTGGTATCCAAAATACACAAAGAACTCAAAACTCAACAACAAGGAAACAAACAACAAAGAACATATAAAGATGGCAAATAAGCACACAAAAATATGTGCAATACCACATGACCCTAAAGGACTGTAAATTAAAACAACGGTGACACATCACCACCTACCCATTAGAATGGCTAAAATCCAAAACAGGGGCAACCAAATGCTCGGGAGAATGTGAAACCATAGGCGCACCCATCCACTGCTGGTGGCAATGGAAAATGCTGCAAATGCTTTGGAAGGTAGCTTATCAGTTGTTTACAAAACTAAACATATTCCTATCTTGCAATCCAGCTCTCATGCCCTTTGGGATTCACCCAGAAGAATTGAAAACACACATAAGAATATCTGCACATGAATGTTTATAGCAGTTTTATTCATAACTGCCAAAACTTGGAAGCAACCAAGATGTCCTTCAGTAGGTGAATGGATAAACGGTGGTCCATCTACACAAAGCAATCTTATTCAGTGATTAAATGACAGGAGCTATCAAGCCATGAAAAGACGTGGAGAAATATTAAATTCACACTGGTGAGTGGACATAAAACACTCTGGGCAGGCTATATACTACATGTCATACAAATGCGCAGCTATATGACATTCTAGGAAAAGCAAGACCATAAAAATAGTAAAAATATCACTAGTTCTCAGGGACTTAGGGAGAGATAGGGAAAGGCAAATAGGTATAGCACAGGTGATTGGTGGCAAAACTATTATGTACCATACTCTGAGTGGACACACAACACTATAAGCCTGTAAAAGCACATAGAGTACAACACTAACCTTGAACCCTAATGTAGTTAGGAAATTAACAACAATGTATCTACATTAGCTCATGGATCATATCAAGTATGCCACGATAATGCAGTATGTTACTAAATGTGCTGGAGGCAAAAGGTTTGAGTACTTTCAATCAGCTTTTCTGTAAATCTAAAGTGTAAATCTAAATCTAAATTCTGTAAATCTAAAATTAATAATTTTTTTAAGGGCACAGAGATGGATAGACATTTCTCAAGCAAAATAAGCTTAGAGATGCTCAACATCATTAGACATTAGGGACATAGGGAAATGAAAATCAAAATCACAGTAAGATGCCACATCCCACCCAGTAGTATGATTTTTTAAATTTATTTTTATTTTTTGAGAGAGAGAGTGTGTGTGCACACGCAAGCAGGGGAGAAGCAGGCGGAGAGAGGGGAGAGAATCTTAAGCAGGTTCCACACTCAGCGCAGAGTCTGATGAGGGGCTCAATCTCATGACTTTGAGGTCCTGACCTGAGCCGAAATCAAGAGTCAGATGCTTAACTGACTGAACCACCCTGGCGCCCCCAGCAGGATGATTTCAGTAAATAAGACAGGCAATGGTAAGCAACAGCAAGATGTGGAACGCTCTATGTTGCCAGTGGAAATAGAAGATGGTATAGCCACTTTGAAAAAAAACAGTTTGGTAATTCCTCAAAATAATAAACATGGAAAACAGTTTGGTAGCTCTTCAAAATAATTAGCATATGAGTTCAAGCCCCGCATTGGGCTCTGTGCTGACAGCTTGGAGCCTGGAGCTGCTTTGGATTCTGTGTCTCCCTCTCTCTCTCTGCTCCTCCCCTGCTTGCTCTCTGTCTCTTCCAAAAATAAATATTACAAAAATAAAAATAAATTTAAAACAACCAGCATAAAATTACTATGTGACCCAGTAATTCCTTGGTATCTACCCAAGAGAAATGAAAATGCAGCCCCCCCAAATTCATACATTAAAATTCATAGCTATATTATTTATAATAGCCAAAAAGTGGAAAAAACAGAAATTTCCCTTAGGTTGTGAACAGATAAACAAAATATGGTACATCCATACAATAGAATTTTATATGGCAATTAAAGGAGAAAGTGGTACTAATACATGCCACAACGTGAGGCTGTCACAGTAGGAGAAAAGAGTCAAACACGAGACCACATAGCGTATGAGCCCATTTATCTGAACGGTTTAGAAGAGGCAAGTCCACAGAGATTAGAAAGCAAATTATTAATTTCATAGGTTGGACGGGGGATAAGGGAGCAAGAAACTGCTAATTGGGATAAGGGTCCAGGGCTGCTTTGTGACACGATGAAATCTTCTCCTCTTAGACCATGGTGATAGCTAGAGCACTCTGTAAATATCCTAACACCATTAGGTCCACTGAAAAAAGTAAGTTGTTCAGGTGTATACAGTGCCTTGTGTGTTATACTTTGCACTGTTCTTTATGTTTTTCCCTTTGAGCCTTTCAATAAAGTTGCCAATTAATTATCTGAGTTTTTACAGACAAGGACATGTGATGCCAATTGGTTATGCCAGTTAACAACGAAGCTAAACACTTTCTCCTAACGCCCTTCCTCCTACTCTATGTTCTCGCTACCTCCCCTTGCTACCCTTCCACAGAACAAGAGTAGACTGTGGTACAGGAGAATCTTAGGGAGTCTGTCCAATATGTCCAGTTACTTTATTTATTGTTTGTTGAATGTACCATGTGACTGTTTGACCAGGTAGAAATGAATTTTATTCCAGTATATTCTAAAGGCCCTTTTTGCATTTGGAGAGGATGCATTGATAACTTGCTTTACCTTTGTTTGTAAGTGCTGGAGAAGCTATTCCCATAGGTCAATAGTCTCACCTTCTAAGAAAACCCTGAGGAACCCGTGAAGTATATTCCAAAGATCTGGAAACATTTCCCTTTCTGAAGGCATCATTTTAATTTTCCTTTTAGTGTCTTGGCTACGTGCATAGACCTTCCGGGGATATCTTGGTTGAAATGATAACTCATTACCAGCTAGACAATCATAGGTATTAATTAGAGTCTCCAAAGTTCAACTTACTTATGAGTAAAATGTAAAGGATGAAGGTGGTTCTCTTCTTGGTTAATCACGAACATTACATGAGATAAAACATCAGAGCACAGTGATTCCCATATTATTTCACTAATAAAGTTCAGTCCTACTATTATTACTTTTTGTAATAATGTACTTTTTGGAGCTTAGGACACAGGTGATGAGTCTTTTAACTAGAGTCCTGGAGGCAGAAATGGAAAGTAGGGAGCGGGTAAGGGAAATATTTTGAACGTCCATCAAAGAACTGGACAGCATTTTAGAAAGATGGACAAGACGAAGGGAAAAGTCAAAGTTGACCCCAAGATTTTTGAACCAGAATAAGCAAAACATTAACGCTGTCATTAAATAAAAACTAAGCTCAGGAAGTTTTACAATGAATTTAGTTGAATAAGAACAGAAAAAGGAAATAAACTCAGGAAGGATCTATAATCAAATGATCTTTGCTTCCAAATAGAAATAGACTCAATGACTATTTGTTAAATGAATGAGTAAATCCTCAGTCATCACTAAATGTCTTTGCAACTCATTAGCTCATTTGCAGGTTTTCCCCTAGTTTCTCCATACAGGCTTTGTCCAAAAGAACCTGATAAAGGAGATCTCTTAACCCAAAATATATAATTCTTCTAAACCTGGATGAGTGACAGAGGCAGGCAATTTGTGCCTTCTGACACTTCTAGAAAGTTTGAATATGGACTAGATATGAGATAATATGAAGATACTATTGTTAATTTTTTAATGTAAGAAAATACCTATAAATTTTAGGGGCGACTAGGTGCCTCAGTGGGTTAAGTGTCCAGCTCTTGATTTTGGATCATGTCAGAATCTCACTGTTCTTGAGATCGGGCCCCACATCAGGCTCTGCACTGACAGCACAGAGCCTGCTTGAGATTCTCTCTCTCCGTCTTTCTCTGACCTTCTTTCTCTCTCTCTCTCTCTCTCTCTCTCTCTCTCTCTCTCTCTCTCTCTCTCTCTTTCTCAAAATAAATGCTTGAACTTAAAAAGTAAAATACCTACAAGTTTTAGTGGTGCATACTAAAGTATTGTATTCGCTCTCTGAAATAATTTGGCATAAGAGAAAGAGAAAGGGAGAAAAGAATATAAGAAGAAAATCTTAATTGTTGAATTTGAGAGATGGGATTATATTGGTTTTTTTTTTAACTTTTTTTTACTATAAAAAGAAAAAGTGTATAAAGACCAAAAGTCAAGATACTTTGAGTGATAGAACAAAACTGTTGAAAGATCTTGATACTGCCCACTTCTGATTACTTGCTAAATAAATAACAAATGTCCTGTGGTTTGAGCCACTGAGTCTGATTTTTTGTTGCCTGCTGCTGAACACATTAGACTTGATGCACCTCGTCCCAGTACATTTTCATGCAGAATTTCTGTGAGCAGAATACGGAATTCACGGTTAACACATTACCATCATAAGGTATAACATGATTTTTAAAATATTTTTTTACATTTATTTTTGAGAGACTGAGAAAGACAGAGCATACATGGGGGAGGGGCAGAGAAAGAGGGAGACAGAATCCGAAGACAGGCTCCAGGCTCCCAGCTGTCAGCACAGAGCCGGACGCAGGGCTCAAACCCACAAACCGTGAGATCATGACTTGAGCCGATGTCGGGCGCTCAACCGACTGAGCCACCCAGGCACCCCTTTAATATTTTAAGAGCTTACCATTACATGAGTCTTTAACATTACAGAGCACATTTCATTTTAAAATCTAGTGCTCTTTAAAATTGTTAGTTAATTCTTCTATACATTTAGCTCATTCAAAAAAGTAAGTAAGATTTTCATGTATCTCCAGTAATGTAAGATTTGGAAAAAGAAGCAAAGAGACAATGAAATCTGTAGGGAGAGAAGTGATCAGTTTAGGGAAGTAAAATAAATATATATGTGCACATAGTTATTTTATTTGGTGTGGGTTTTGCTTAGAGACAGGCTCACATGTGATAAATCACAATCTATCTCCATAGGTAGTGAGATAATCAGAACAAAAAGAAACATTGATGTCTGTTAATTCAAGTAAAGGCATATCCTGTGTTTATTAGCTATTTATAAAATGTTGAAAGCTACATAGAAAACAATTGTTAAATAGAACTTTCTACTAAAATTATATTTCAGCGTACCTAAGAACACACTTTACTTCATGTTATCTTTAGGTAAACATGTTCACATCCATAAACAAACCTGTTTTTCTAAATATTTTTGAAAAGTGCTCATTTGGTCATGATTTCTTATGGATAAAAATCACTAAATACCTAATGATACTCAGTGGCAAAACCCAGCTACCTTTCACAGCAGATTAAGTTTCTGTCTAAGAGACTGCATCTGATTTTTAGCTTAAGTGTTATGTGGTGCGGTGCATCTTTAATTTCCCTAAACTCAATCAACCATCACCCAATTCATAAAACGTACCTTCACGTGGAATTCCATCTTCACAGAACTCCGCTTTGGCGCCATTTATAGAAGATCTGTGATCGTGTCTGAATTGTGTCTGTATAACAAACTACGGTAAATCTGAGACAAATGCATATCACTGTGAGGTTGCTTTAAAATTTAAATAAAAAAATACACTCAAGGAAAGTGTGGTAGAATAGTTTTGATAAAATGGAACTCCAAACAAAGCAAATGGCCTCTGGGCTTTTGTGAAAGAAGAATACAACAATCAAGTCGACTCTAAATGTGTGCTGGGAGATAGGATTCCAGGAAAGGAGTATTTACAGGACAGTGTCTCTATTTCCCCCGGGGCGCTTTAATCCTACCATTTTATGGGTATAAAAATAATTAATTTGAATGCCTTGAAATATTTGCTTTATTGTGAGTCATAAAACCAGATAAGGAAGGGGATGAAACTACGTTGACATGACCCTAAATACCTGGGATTTTTTTAGTAAGGTGCAGAACAAAGGATTTATTTCTCTAACTACATAATGATTAGATTAATTTCCCTGTTTCCCCATTAGCAGCTCTGTATCTTTCTCCATCCTCTCTCACTTCTTGCTCAACCATTTGAGCTTCTCTATCAGTAGACTTGTAATGTATTCCTTACCCAGGCTTCAAAGCGATATTCACATTCATAGATAAGAGAGTTGGTACGCTGTCCGAGAAAGGACAGCCACAGTAACTCCAAAATGATGACATGGCTACATGATAAATACCCTGACACAAAAAAGCTATTTTTTAGAGGAGACCACCGCACCATAAGCAAACCTTTGTTGCTCTATCTGTGACCTAAAGGATCTGTCCTCCCATTGAAAGGCCCCTGAGTCGACAGACTGACTACTCCAAGTTGCTGACACCACGGGACAGAACAAAGAAGCTGTCCAAGTCTTGATCCCCTTAGTTCAGCGCAGGCCAAGTTCACCCCAGCCATCTATCAAGGCACTGGAATGTGCAGCAAGTAAATACCCACATTCTGCCAAGGAAAAAGAAAAGCTGGATCTTTGACTCTTCACAAGACGACTGAAATTCTTCCACATCAAAAAGGCTCCAGCAGCCCTCACCCAGATCTGCACTGTATAATGGGTAGATTTTCAGCAAGTGTTCAAAAGACAAATGATGCTTTTATCTTGCATTCTCCCCTCCTTGCAGTAAGAGTTTATGTTAAAGCCACTTAACTGTCTGGAGTGCAGCCTGGTGGATTACCTGTTTGTACGAATCAAGTACATTACCTGACCATGTGACCGAGGGAGCCCGTGGAGGAGGGGATGTTTGTAAAATTGGTTTTACTTTGAAGAGATCTTGGCACTTTCTGAAGGCTCACAAAGACTTCCATACTTCCCGACCCACATAACACAAAAGGATTAGAGGTGACCAATATATCAACTTGAGAAGCTCATCTTGTATTTCTAATGATCTCATTAGGCTAGCCTCATTATAGTGCAGGCTTTCAAATGGGCCACTCAGGATGGCGAAAAGTCTCGAAGCGAATCAAAGGCATATCTCTGAGACAGGCTTCACAAACTTTGGAGCTGAGCATCGAATGGAATTTTAAGATAAGACCTCATCAGGTAAAGCGAAACAATCCTCTTTTGAAGTAAAACTGAAAGCCCTTAAAAGTCACGTCTTGAAGATCAGCATTTTGAGGACAGGAATTTTAAATGTTAACAAAGTTGAACGAAAATACTTAACAATGATTCATTGGACAAGCTAGCATGAGGTTAATGCTTTTTTTGTTCCTAAAACACATTTTGAGTCCAAGAAGGAATTCTTTCTGGCATGCCACCCTGAGTGAACTACTCGTTTGGGTTTCAGTGGCTTGCTTTCTTCATATTTGTAACCTCAGCCTCAACTGAGGCAGATGTTTGGTTATGATGAAAATGACAGGAGATCAGAGAATTTAATTCCCAACCTCAGTTCCATTCTCAAGGCCAAATTACATGTTAAATCTTGTTAAAACGTTCTAACATCAAAAGTTGACAGTAAATACCTTTAACGCCTACCACACAGCCTTTCTAAAAATTTTCTTTTCAGGACCAAATAAGATAAATGCATGTGATATTGGTTTGGAAAAGAAATCTGAAATATTATGATGAATTCATCCTTTAGAGTGAATGTCACTGTTACAGGTTATAAATGTTACAGGTTATGAATGTAATCCAAAATGTTGTTCCCCATTCTGCTTCTGATTTTCACCTCTTTAGCAGACAAAGAGATCACTGCAGGATGAACTACATAAAAGAAAAATGGATTCTTCAGAACTTTCTGCCCTTGGATACCAAGGATTTGATATGTGGGTTCTCAATTTGGAGCAATTTCTATTTGAGACCAAAATCCCATATTTGGTCGAGACTGGGCATTTAAATGATTTGAATTTCACATTCAAGTTTCAATTTCATTTGGCAAAGACTGATGGATTATTACCTCTTGGAAAACAAGTGTGGGGGTTTTGAGTGCTTGATAAATGCTCTAATTTAAGAAAACTGGATATCTCCAAACACATACTTTGTAAAAATTGTTAGATATTTATTCATATTACTAAAGGTTTATTGATGTTAGCAAAATACCACAGCTTTGGCCATCCAAAGGATAGTTATTTTTTCACAGCTTTTTAAAAAGTTTATTTATTTATTTTGAGAGACAGAGAGAAAGTGAGGGAGGGGAAGAGAGAGAGAGAGAGAGAGAGACTACAAGCAGAGGAGAAGGGCAGAGAGAGTAAGAGAGAGAGAGAGAGAGAGAATCCCAAGCAGAGGCTTGAACTCATGAACTGTGAGATCATGACCTGAGCCAAAAGCCGGAGTCAAATGCTCAACCGACTGAGCCACCCAGATGCCCCTTCACAGCTATTAGATATAATTGCATGTACCATGAAGTTCACTCATTTAAATGTACAATTTAATGAGGTTTAGTGCATTTGAAAGGCTGGGCATCACCACCATAATTTAATCCAAGAACATTTCCATTTTTTCAAAAACAGAATTTTGCACCTATTAGCAATACTCTCCACTCCCTCTGACCCCAGCCCTAGGTAATAATTAGTCTACTTTCTTTCTCTAAAGGGTTGCCTATTCTGGACATTTCACATAAATTACTTCATACAATGTGTGATTTTATTTGACTGGCTTCTTTCACTGAGAAAGATTTCCCTCAATCTCATTCTTGTTGCAGCCTGGATCAGAACTTCATTTCTTGGGGCACCTGGGTGGCTCAGTCAGTTAAGCCTCCGACTTTGGCTCAGGTCAGATCTCACATTCGTGGGTTTGAGCCCCATGTTGGGCTCTGTGCTGACAGCTAGCTCAGAGCCTGGAGCCTGCTTCCGGTTCTGTGTCTCCCTCTCTCTCTGACCCTCCCCCTCTCATGCTCTGTCTCTGTCTGTATCAAAAATAAATAAAACATTAAAAAAAATTAGAACTTCATTTCTTTTCATTACCAAATAATATTCCATTGTATGGATATACCGTATTTATTTTTCCATTCATCAGTCGGTGGAAATTGTAGTTATTTCAGAAATGCCAATCAAAACCACAATGAGATAGCACATAATATTCCCTGGATGGTTACATTAAAAAAGACAGACAATAGGAAGTGCTGGGAAGATTTGGAAAAATTAGAGCCCTAATACTTTGCTGCTAGGAATGTAAAATTGTACAGTCACTTCATGAAACAGTTCAACAGTTCTTCAAAATGTTAACTAGTCCACTGCCACATGACCTGCAATTTCACTCATAGTAGATATTCAAGAGAAATGAAAACACATGTATATGAATGTTTACGGCAGTAATGTTTATATATTATGCATAACAGCCAGAGTTTGTCGTATACACTATTTTCACAAATGCATTTCAGACATAACAGTTGATATTTCCAAAAGTTGATATATTATGGAAAATCTAGCATGACAAGATAAGCTTAGGGGAAGCTTGAAGGGGGAGTTTAGATTGCCAGTCTCCTGAGGGACAGATGGATTTTCCTCTCATGTGTTCTGTTTTGTTCTGGATATTTACATACAACTTTAGAATGCATGGTTCACTCCTTCCTTGTGCCTCTATGTGCCTAGACTAGTGTCAGGCACACAGCAGTTTCTCAATACGTTTGAAAAATTAACGACCTATGGAGGGAAAGAGAAGAGCTAACTAACGCTGGATCCCGGGATAAAATCCTCAAGACGTTGGATTAAAATAGGTGAGTGAAATGGTTGGAGTTGAGTTTCAGAAAGATGTCCCTGGTCTCAGTGTTGAGAATGGATTAGAGAAGAACAAAAACCATAAGTGGCAAATCTACTCATGTAGAAAAAAATGAAGAAGAGAACAAAACATAAGAATTAAATCAAAGAGGTAGAATCTGTGAAGTTGAATGGCTTACTGGAAGGGGCACCAAAAGGAAGGACCAAAGATAGGGTCAGATGATGGCCTAATGGAAGCACCTTTCACCTGGGATTGGAACTTCCTTGGGTTGAGATTTGAGAAGAATATGTTAAATTTGGTGCCCATGGAGGTTTGTGTGCCTGGATGATACCTAGTGACATGCCAGCAGGAGTGGATTAGATAGGTCCAGACTTCAGGAGAGGGATATGGCCTGGTCATATGGATTGGAGAATCATCAATGTGGAGATAGCAGTTTAAGCCTTTGGAGTGGATGATCTTTCTAGGAAAAGGGCACAAGATGGGAAAAAAGATTAAGAAGTGAGCCCTAGGGAATAAGAAAATGTAAGATGTAGACAAAATCCCTCACCATAACTAGAAAGACTGGATTACTCAAAGAATCCACCATTAATAATCCATCATTATTAATAAACATTCAGCTACCCCCATCGTGGGTTAAATTGTGTGCCTCCAAACTATGTTGAAGTCTTAAGCGTGGAACTTAAGAAAGTGAAATTTTATGGAAATAGGGTCATTGGCTGTAACCAATTAGGGTGCGGTCTTACTGGAGTAGTGTGAGCCTCTGATCCAATATGACTGGTATCCTTATAAAAAGAATGCTACGTGAAGAAACACACATGCAGGAGAACACCATGTAAAGACTGGAGTTACATACAAAAAGCCAAGGAAGTACCAGAAAGTTTGAGGCCTGGCATGAAACTTCCCCAGTACCTTCAGAAGTAATATGGCTTCATCGACATCTTGATCTCAAACTTCTAGCCTCAAAATTATGAGACAATACGTTTCTACTTTTTAACCCATGGCAGTCTTAGCAAACTAAAACAAAACAAAACAAACAAACAAAAACCCAGCCCTTGCAAAGTATGTGAAATTTCTCTTCATTACATTCTGACCTTGCGGAGCGTACCCTCTCACTTAATGCCTGGCATTCTTCTTTTGATCTTTCCTCCTTGACTCTCAGAGGTTCCTGGATGGGTGGCTTTCAGACTGATCACACATTGCTCCCCCCTGGCTCCAAGCTCCAAGTCCTGAAAACCAAATTATCCTGGCCCATCTCAACGACTTCAGATAACTTAAGCTTTCTCCTGCTTGAAATAAGCCAGGAAACATCACTGTATCTCAAATGTATTCACTTTAAAATAAGGCGATTAGATGGCAAGCTCATTGCCAGATCTATGTTTCTAAAGATAATTGAATAGAAAATAATTTGCAGGAAGGTGAGGGAGAGAGTGCAAACCCTTCTCTCTCTCCTCCTTCTCACTCTCCAAACATCCCGAGCTTCTATCTGACCAAAAACAGAGAACTTCCCTCAGACATCGGCAAACACATCTTCACAATTTGCTCTCTTAAATGCCTTTTCAATAGGAAGGTCCCATAACTGTAATACACACTGTGTTAACATTATTTTTCCCTCTGTCCTAAAACTATCACCTGAAAACCTGAAAGCTTTAAACTTTATATGTTAAACTTGATGATTTATAAAACCACATTCAAAAGACCACAACTCAAATCCCCCTCAGACCTCATCCCTGTAGACTGTAATTATGAGTTGTTTTATTAATTTCACCACCCACAAAGCCTGATTTTTCCTTCACCTTCTAATCCTCTTTCTGCCAGCAAGGTTAGACTATTCAGCCCCTGCATTCATGGCCTTTCCTTCTCTAACTGTGGAACTCTAACTTACAATTTCCAGTTCAATTTCTTTGGCAAAACCAGAACCAGCAAATCAAAGGGAACCCCTTCATGCCGTTCAGGCTCTAGAGTCTGTCGCTCATGCTCATGAATCCATAGCCCTCGCCATCCCAGTGGTGTTATCAGCTTGTCTTACTTAAATACTGTTATCTACATGTTATTGAAACTTTATCACATGCCAACTTGAGAAAAAATGTTGTGCATATTTTTGAGATAACACAGCAATCACAGAGTTGGCCCAAGAACATTTCTGGGAGTACTGGTTTTTTTCTTTTTTTCCCCTTGTTTTTATGGTAGCTGTGAAACACAAAATTCATAAAAATAGTAATAGCATTTTATGAAGTCAAACTAGATTTATATTTTAGGCTTCCTAGTAACTGAAAAGACAAAAAAGAAAACAAGAAGAATTATATTCTATCCAGTCTTAGCTTGGGTAAGAATTTTAAATATTTTATCGTAAAACCAAAGTAAATAAAATCTTTGTTCTTTTAAATCCACCAAGCCCAATGTAGTTTCCTAAAGAAAATAGGATATTTTTAATTGATTATTTAAAACCCCAGTTTACAGTGTAGAATTTTTCTTTAATTATTTTTTATAGCTAGATAGGTATTTTATAGGAGTTTAGTGGGACGGGACTCTTACAGCAAATGACATTTCCACCAACTAGCAGCTGCCAGGGACATTAGCGAGAGTCCTTCTCGGTGGGAATGTAATGAGACGATTTTCTCAAAACAACTCTGTGAGTTATGTTGTTTTATGCATTTTCTAGATAAGTGAACCCAGTGTCATATACCAAAGCTAGCAAGTCGAAGTTAAGACCATCCATATTTAAGTTAACCACATCATCCTATTTCTGCCCATCAGAAAAGAAGCTTTAGCAAACCACTTATAAGAACAACTTCCTTTCTGAAGAATCTGAATTCAAATTTATTAGATTCCAAATTAATCAGGTTTTACTTTACTTTTTCTGTGATTCTGCCTTATTATTAGCTGGATTTTTTTTTTAAGTCTGAGTTCCAAGGAGATCTATTCTGAGAAAAATTCTGCCTCTTTCTCTCTCAGTTTCTGTCTCTTGGTATCTCTTTCACACACATATGCATGTGCACATACTTTATTACCCATGTTTAGGAAACTGTAGATATTTTGCTGACTTCTACACAGATCAATAGACTATAATGCATATCCTTTTTCCCTCCATAACTACTAAGGAAAGATAGGGCTATTAGTGGATTTATAGTGCCATCGTGTGGTAATATATAGATACTCATTTTATTTTTTACATCATTTTTAATTTACGAAAGATTTCAAATATATTAAAAAGGGCAGAAATAATACATGTACTCATGCACCCAATATTTTATTTTATTTGCTTCAGATCCCTCTCTTAATTAAAGAGGTAATGTTTACAAATGCAGTCACGTTAACCCTCCCCTCCCCCACCCTCCCTTCTCAGCTGTAACTTCAGACTTCTGAGTATTTATCATATCATCGATCTATGTATATCTATCCTCATAGTGGCTATAAGCTATTATTTTGTAGTTTGAACTGTATGCACATACACATACACACAGACACATATGATCATTCTAAATATATTATCTTGCAATTTTGTTTCTCAATCAATGTTAGGGCTTTCAAAACTTTGTGTTCTTACTAGTTAGTTGTTGCTGATGTTTTCCCATACTGTGCTGGCTAATACTTCAACTATGATATTCAATAGCTGTGGTGACAACAGACAGCTTCCTAGTGTTTCTCACATTAAGAGATTGTTTCTGCTACTTTGCCATTATGTATAATATTTGCTGTAGGTTTTGACAGATGGCATCGAGCAGATGAAGAAAATTCCATTCTGCCTCACGTTGTTTTTATCGTAAACACATCTATTTTTTTAATGCTTTTTTCATATCTTTTGAAACAAAGTTGGATGTGTTTCCTTTTTGAAAATAAAGGTCTATTTAATAACAGTCAGTCCAAGAGAATATTTAAGACCTAACTTTCTACTCATCCATAAAATAGTTCTTACTCCAAATACTTGTTAGACTCCACTTATAACCTGAGAATCATTTTGACCAGCTCTGAAAAGAACCACTTTCATTGACAGCTGCCACAGTTGACTATGTCAGTTTCTGTTCACTTAACTCTTTATTTCTACATAAAAGATATTGCAAAGAAAATGTCCTGGAGACAGCCAGCGTCTCCAGCTTTGCGGGGCACCTCAGGCAGAGACCTCAGTTTTGCCTCACCCCCACCCTCACGCAGGCAAAGCTGGGACACACAGAGGTAGCCAGGACCAAGGGAGAGCCAATAGCAACCGTGGTTCACAGACACCTGCTTTGCGGACGGACCCATCAGAGTCTGCCATTGAGGAAACCAATGGCTGTCTTAGCTTTCACAGGCCTCCTGCGTATTTCATGGGCCTTGACGCTCACAGATATTTGCGTTTGTGGCTCCCGGTTGCCTGGGTCCCTTCGTACCGGTGACACAGCAGCCAGCTCCACCCGCTATGGCTGTGCAAGACAACGCCAACTGAGTCCCCACTTAACCCCACCCCATCCCAGAAAGCATACCAGCAGCCAGCCCAGTTCTCAGCACCAACGTGAGTACAAAACACCAGCCAGGATGTCCATCCCACAATCTGGCCCCCACACTCGAGGTGGGCCACTCCAGCCATGCACCTGCATGTCGCTGCCTGACACCCACTGATCGGCCTCCATTCCCGTGCGCCTGTCCTGGGGGAAGGTGCCGGCCCTTGAGCACAGATGGCCAGGGCCCCCCAGCTACTTGGGGGCCCACATCAGGCCCTGTCTCCTGTTCCTGGTCTATACCACTTAATGGAGGAGAAGTTGTCCCCTCTGGGGAGGTACATCAGGAAGCGGCACAGGGCTATCCTATCAGAACTCAGCTCCAGGAGCAGAGCACGAGCTGGGTTGCCAGCCCCCTCCTCTCTCCGCAGGCCTGTGTCAGCTGCCATGAGGCCCAGAAGAACGAGGCAGGTGACAAGGGGAGAAAGGGGAGTCCTTTAGCAGACCAAACGGGAAGCCAATGTGAGTCTGACAAGCAACTTTGTTTTCTTAAAAACTGGAAAGCCAATAAAGCTATGGGAGTATAAGCCAGGCACCTCTCAGAAGGTAAACACTTTGCAGCTTTAAAAACATTAGAATTATGATTGATTTGAGAACATCATTACCCTGACACATGGACTCAGAGAACCAGCTCAGACCCTTCCTGAACCCCTTGTGTTCTTCCAAGTGGCTCTCAACAGGGTTGACCGGGCCCCAGATGGCATTTTTGGAAGATCTGTCTTGTTGTCACATTGACGTGACATTCTACTGGCATTTACCAGTCAGAGAACAGAGACACTAGACTTTTCCTTAAATGAACAGGCCTACAAAATGAAGACTTGTCCTAAGTCCCAGACCAATGTCAAACGTCTAGGAGATATTCCATAGCTGAAAATCTGCTTGTTTATCTGAGTTTGGACACTGTCGCCATTTTATATGTAAATATAAAGTATTTTTGCATGGTTTCAATTAAAAGACATGAAAATTTCCAAAAATGTAAGAATCATGCAAATTAAGGGAAGAGTGTACACTTTTTATAGTTCCTTAGCAAGATTTGTTCACCAAGCATATTTGAGACATTGATATAATCATAATGCAGTAATGGGCTATGCTAGCCTTGCATTCACAGAGTTACTTCATTATGTCACTTGAAACTTATATTACAATACATGTTTCAAAATTTACTTTCCGGGGCTTCTGGGTGGCTCAGGCGGTTAAGTGTCTGGCTTCGGCTCAGGTCATGATCTCGCAGTTTGTGGGTTCAAGCCCCGTGTCCAGCTCTGTGCTGACAGCTCAGAGCCTGGAGCCTGTCTTCAGATTCTGTGTTGTTGTACCCAAGTTTGTAAAATCGCCTCAAAACAAACACCAGAGACTGCTTGGGAGACTGAGTCACGCCTGCAAAAAGCAAAGGGCTTTATTACAGTCTTAAGCTCGGGCTCACAGACTCCATTGACCCGCTGGCCACGTGGAGTGAACCCCGAACAAAGGCAGGGCAGGGCCTTTTATGCGTTTGGGAAGGGGAGTTACAGGAAATGATGACAGGAGTACAGTGACCCAATCCCTACTCCTCCATCAATACTGGCAGTTGTGGGAGCCAATCACAACATTTGGAGTAATGACCAATCAGAGTGGGCCCAGGACCCCCACGTGGGGCGTGACTAGGCCCGCCTCTAGAAAGGTCAAAGGTATCGGTCAGCCTCTCCAGATTGGGCGCCGCAGGAGTTGTCCCTCCTTAAGGTGCGCCCTTTCAGGAGAAGCCAGCGCCTTCCCCTTTAAGTACAGGGGAAGGCTGGATTGGACCTGTGGCGGGTGGGGGACCACCCCCGGCCAACAACCAGCTGCCACTGGGTGCATTTCCAGCGCGGTGGTGCACCGCGACCAGCTCTAGGGAAGGCCCGGTAGGGAAGGCTGGATCAGACCTGAGTCCTTACAGTGTCTGCCTCTCTCTCTGACCCTCCCCTGCTCACGCTCTCCCTCTCCCTCTCTCTCTATCTCAAAAATAAATAAAAACATTTTAAAAAAATTACTTTCCTTAGGGCTCCTGGGTGGCTTGGTCAGTTGAGCGTCTGACTCTTGATTTCAGCTCAGACCATGATCCCAAGGTTGTAGGATCGAGCCTTGAGGGGGTCCCCCACACTGAGCAGGGAACCTGCTTGAGATTCTCTCTTCCTCTCCTCTGCCCCTTTCCCCTGCGCACTCTTTTCCTCTCTCTCTCTTTCTCAAAAAAAAATTAATTTCCTTTATTTCTACTCTAGAATGCAATTGTGGAATTATATCGACTTTTTAAAGTTATGTCTATAGATAGACTATATTATCTACAATTTCCATTTAAAATAATAAAGGTTATTATAATATATTCATATATTAATTATTTTATAAGCTATTGTTAAATAATACTAAATTATTGCACAATATTAGCTAGGTTATTTTGAAATTTTATTTTGTTACAAGAAAGGGACTTTGGATCTGATAGGAAGAATCACTTTCTGTCATCTAAACATTGTCTAAATTCCGTTACTTTTAATTTTTTTTAATGTTTACTTATTTTTGAGACAGAGACAGTGAGAGCCAGGGAAAGGCAGAGAGCAAGGGAGACACAGAATCTGAAGCAGGCTGCAGGCTCTGAGCTGTCAGCACAGAGCCTGATGCGGGGCTCGAACTCACAAACTGTTAGATCATAACCTGAGCTTAAGTCAGATGGTTAACCTACTGAGCCACCCAGGTGCCCCAATGTTCCTTTACTTTAGAGATCATGGTCTGTTTCCTGTGTCACTCTCTGTCACATAATGTAGGTCCATCCTACCAACAGGTAAATCCACGCTTCACCATGCCTGTTCATTTTTTGTACCTTACTGCTTTTTAAAGTTTTTTTTTAATGTTTATTTATTTTTGAGAAGGAGAGACAGAGCAGGAGTGGGGGAGGGGTAGAGAGAGAGACACACACAGAATCTGAAGCAGGCTCCAGGCTCTGAGATGTCAGCACAGAGCTCGATGTGGGGCTCAAACTCGGGAACTGTGAGATCACGACAGAGGCCGAAGTTGGATGCTTAACCAACTGAGCCACCCAGGCACTCCTTTGTACCTTATTTCTTAAGTAGGGCATCACCCATTCATTTGCTTTTATTATGAGAAACTTTCTTATAAGATTAGAATGTGTATGATTGGTTAGGGGTTTGTAAGGACGGGTATGCTTTACAAGCATCTGGTTTCATTTCCTCACCCTCTACAGACAGTTGTCCCCAGCGAGTCACCACATAGGTGTCATCTACCTTCTTGGGGGTGCCCAAATTTAGTTTCTTATGGTTTTACTGATCCCTCACCCTCTATCGACAGACGCCATAATCCCCAACATTCACACACATCAAAGGGCATAGAAGCACGGACAGAATTTTATCTCCACTCCAGAAGAGAACTGCATTCCCCATGCACCCTTGGGTTAAACATGTATGATGGACTCTTATAATGAACTTAAGCAGAAGAAAAAAAAAACCTAATTACACGAAAATATTATTGAATAGAAGTTTTGAAAAATCATTATTCATTGCATATTTCCCTTCTAGAACTTAGTTGATTTTTTTTTTCAGGAAGATGCAAAGATATTACCACCAGAGAGCACCATAATACATACAGTTTTATGGATCCCTACTTTTAGGGGTGATATCAAATAATAATAGCAACCATAACTTAAACTGAATTTGGAAAATTCTCTTCCTCTATTTTTTATCTTTGCCTATTTAAATACCCGAAAACATTTCAATTTTCTTAAATGATATATGAAAACATGTTTAAAGTATGTTTTAGACACCATAATAACATAAAGGCTTTTTAAAAAATGTATTTATTTAAATTCAAGTTAGTCATACAATGTAGTATTTGTTTTGGGAGGAGAACCCGGTGACTCACCACTTATATTAACACCCAGTGCTCATCCCAGCAAGTGCCCTCCTTGATGCCCATCATCCATTTAGGCCATCCCCCCGCCCACCTCCCCACCAGCAACCCTCAGTTTGTTCTCTGTATTTAAGACTCTCTTATGGTTTGCCACCCTCTGAGTTTTTATCTTATTTTTCCTTCCTTTCCCCTAATTTCATCTGTTATGTTTCTTAAATTCCACATTTGAGTAAAATCATATGAGATTTGTCTTCATTTTGCTTTAAACAGATCCTGGTCTCGTTCAATGTTCATTATGTTCTTACCCCTTTAAGTTCATATGCTGTCGATTTCCTGATTCTCACCAGTGTTTGTGCTAATGATTTTTAGGCCTGGTTAATATGAAAATACAGGCTTATTCCATTTAGAAATCTTGAGAACTTCTGACATGTCTTTGAACATCATTTTAGAATTGGGCCAATCTTCGGGCACCTGGATGGTTCAGTCAGTAAAGCATCTGACTTTGCCTCATGTCATGATATCACAGTTTGTTGGTCTGAGCCTCACATCGGGCTCTCTGCTTTCAGCACGGAGCCTGCTTCGGATCTTCTGTTCCCCTCTCTTCCCCTCTCCACTCACGCTCTTTCTCTTAAAAAAATAAACTTTAAAAAACAGTTTTATAAGAGTGGTCCACTCCTTTATTGAATAAGCATTTGTGCTCATCCTTTCCCTTGTCATTTATACACTCAAGAGTTATATCCAAGGCAACTTTTAGCCATAATGTTTTGTGACTTCATACAAACATACTCAGAATTTACCAGCCTGGGGATATCACTTCCCTGATACAAAACATGAACAATGTCTGCTATGAGTCAAATTCGACTATATGATTATGTGTTCTTTCATAATTCTGATGTTGTTTTTAGAATAAAGTGTATGTGGTTGGGTTCCCATAAAGAGGAATGTTCTTTTTCTTTGGCTGGTTTCAGAAACCAACTTGTGGAAATGTTGCAGTTTTGATCTCTCGGGGGATGATTCTAATTTCTTTTGGCATGGACCCACCTTACCCTTGGGAAATTACGGAGGCCGTGTGGGTCCCACAGATATAAGCGGGTCCCATGCTGGCCATGAGCTATGCCTGGGCAAGACCTGCTTCTGTTAAAAAGTTCTAAGAATTGAAGTCCAGGAACATCTGTCAGGGATGCCCATGTCAGAACATGAAACCAGCCTGGATGAGTCAGGGGACAGAGCAACTCCATGAAAAGACTGTCCTGATTTTAGTAACCAGGCAGACCTTTTCTATTGGTGGAAGAAGGTAGAGAAAAATAAATGCCTTCAATATTAAACACAAGAGTTCAACATCATGCTAAATTGGATCATTAAAAGGAATATGGCCTTCTCTGTACCCTAATCATGTATAATGTTTATGACTAAAGTTTAGAGAAACTCACAAGACCACATTTTCAAGTAATACACTGGAGTTCCTTCATCCTGTGAATGTTCACACTGAGATGAAATGTGCTTGAGTCAATGAGTCCATTGTTCAATACGTGATTTGTGTTTTCTTTTCTGAAATACCCAACACGATAATGTGCCTTTATAATTAGACTTTACATTTGGCCAAGAATGGTATGATGAGTATACTAATCAACCTTATTCAGAAGACGCTGCCCAAATAACATTCTATTATATCCAGAAGAAAAACATAGCCTCACATGATGACTGTAAGGTATCTCTGAAGATACACGAAATAATCCAGTGGTAGGTTTGAAAATTGTGACTTGAAACATAAATACTTTGAAAACATCCCTTATTATAGCTCTTCTAGATCAGGGCCTGAAAAGAATCCAAATACTCTGTTGGTTGTTTCTCCTTATAGAATTTCCTTTAAATTTTCAACATTTTTCTGTATCTGATTTTGGTTGGGGAAGCAAAATTATAAAGGGGTACAAGAAAATGCAGATTTTGATATGACAGAATTGCAAATGGTTTAATTTAAAATAAAAAAAACCATGGAGTGGCCATCTACCATGATAGCCTTAAGTTACATGTTTATGATTTTAAGTTCCAAGAGATATTTATGATTTAGAAAACTGCAGTTTGGGGAAAAAACAATGGGCATATTATTAACACCAGATAAGCCTCAATTTCCTTATTTGGTTCTGGTGGTGATTACATCTAAAGGAGGGAGGGACTCCTGAGTGGCTCAGTTGGTTACATGTCCAATTTTGGCTCAGATCCTGATCTTGGGGTTTGTGGGTTTTGAGCCTAGTGTTGGGTTCCATGTTGACAACTCAGAGCCTGATCCTACTTCGGATTCTGTGCCTCCCTCTCTCTATGTCCCTGCCCCACCCACACTCTTGTCTTTCTCTTTCAAAAATAATAAATAAGCATTAAAAAATTAAATCAGAATGGGGGAGACAGTTCTTTCTTCCCATGGTTAAACTATTGTCTCACAAACTGTTCTTCTGAGCAAGACTCCACGTGAATAAGAGTGGGTTTATTATTTTTTTTTAAATCTATGTTTTGTGAGGGGAGGGAGGGTAGTTTGCATTTCTTTTTTATTTTATTTCAGAAAGTGCAAAGGTTTTGCATCCTTTCTTTCTTTTCTTTCTTTTTTGTTTTTCAGGAGTAGAATTCAGTGATTCTTCACTTACATACAACACCCAGTGCTCATCACAAGTACCTTCTTTGTAGCCATCACCCACCTAGCCCATCTCCACATGCTCATGTACGTTTGGAAATGCCTGCGTAATCTATCTCCTTTCTATAGATGCATAATGAACATCGTAATTTAAGGACTCTGAGAAATTCTGGAGCAAAGAAAACTTCTGGAACTTTTCAATAAAATTTCTCAAGCCTGTATGACCACACCTCTGAGCCCGGTAAAGAATTAGCATTCCTGGAGCACTTGAGTGGCTTAGTTGGTTAAGTGACTGACTTTTGATTTCGGCTGAGATCATGATCTCACAGTCATGGGACTGAGCTCCGTGTTGCGTCAGGCTCTGCACTGGAAGTGTGAAGCCTACTTGAGGTTCTCTCTATTCCTCCTGCATGCTCTCTCTCTCTCAAAATAAATGAGTGAACATTAAAAAAGAACAAGCACTCCACAGAACACAGGTGGGAAATGCTGTTCTATAAACAAGAATATGATAGAATAATTATCACTCTAATGCCATCAACCAACATTTTAGTGGAGTTGCAGGAATAGTAGTGAATATACATATACAAATATATGAATTTGTATAACTAATAGGGGCTACACTGAGGCACGAATAAGCCTCCACTGCATTTGTGTAATCACAATTAATGTACATTTAAAAATTTTGTACAATGATAATAGGGTGCCCATTCTAATGTAATCAGGAACTCCTAAAGATTTTTAAATATCCTCTCAACTGGAAAGTAGGAGAAACTAAATGCAAGGGCTCAAAATTTTACATTAAAAAAAGACAACTGTGAAATGGACATCCAGATTTGCCACCTACCAGCCAAGTCATTTGTATAAATCATTTCAGTAATGACTGTATGAATATCAAATTATGTAATACACACAATGTTAAAGATACATTAGAGGCACTGATCAAATACTAGTTCTTTTGTTCATTTCTCATGAACATGCTTTTAAATCTTATAGTTGTGTACACAGCATTGTATTACACTCCTTACACTCCTTGTAAACTAGATTTTAAAAAGATGTTTCTATTCGTTGAAATAATTTATTTCCATGTGTTGAGTTAAATGGTGAACAAATGATTGCCTGACATTCATTCCCATCCTCCTTCTAAAAGTACTCTGATTTATTATTCAGGCAATAACCTTTCCATATTATAGTTTATGCATTTCCAGGGAAATTTATCCTACACTAAGCTCAGGGTTTGGCCATAAGCATTGATTTAAAAAAAAATGATTCAAATGAGATCAGTAAGACTCAGAAGAACACTACTAAAGGCTACGCCTAGGAAATAATCATAAGAGATGCTCTCCCATGTTGGATGGTCTGTTTTTCCCATTTTCACCCCTCTCAACCCAGATCCTCCCAGCTTTATGCCTCAAAAATCTGTTTTCTATGGATGGTCTCATGTAGACTTTCTGGCTCTCTCATTACCGTTGATATTGGCTAATGAGAGACAGAAACAACAGAATGTAGAGCAAGAGAAAATGAAAGAATAAAGTATTTACTAGCCCCACTCCAGTCTGCTGCTTGGTAATGGCCATCTTTCATCATTCTGTCCCCTCTAGGGTCTCTTGGCATTCTATGTAACCTATACAGCTCGCCTCCTTCTGAAACCTCAAGAGTCTTCAAGGAGGTAATGGAAGACTTGGCATGGCCCTTTCAAAATTCTTTTCTGTGTTCTGGGGGGAAAGAAAAGTCTGAGAATCTTCTCATATTAATCTTTTTTATTTCATCACACAAATAAATGAATAACGCTGGAATAAAATGATAGCAATAAGTAACTACACAAACAAATAAGAACATAAAAATAGAGGTGCTGTGATCACAGCATAGTCCAGTTGTTGCAGAAGGACACATACAGACAAGGGGCAGAGAGTTTTACCAGTATGGACACAAAAATGCTGGGGCACCTGGGTGGCTCAGTTGGTTGAGTGTCTGACTTCAGGTGAGGTCATGATTGCATAATTTCATCATTTCAGGTTCATGAGTTTGAGCCCCTCGTGGAGCTTTGTGCTGACAGCTCAGAGTTTGGAGTCTGCTTTGGATTCTGTCTCTCCATCTCTCTCTGCCCTCCCCCATAAACAAATAAACATTAAAAATATTAAATAATAGAAGACAAAAATGCCAAGGAAAGCAGCATTATGGAGATGATTTAATTAAGTTGAATTTTTAAAGATAAATATTTTCAATGAAGGCAAAGAGGAAAAGGAAATTATAGACAAAGTCCAGCAGGATAATAGACATTTCAGTGTTCTGAAACAGACAGATGTGTTTGAGAAACTTTAAGTGGCTCATTGGGTTGAAATACGGAGTTTAAGACATCAGTTATATAGCACAACATGAGTCTAGAGAGAGACAGACAAGGGCTCGTACAGGATGGGCTGAATGCCACTCAAGGAAAACGGGGTTTTATTCCTCTGTCAAAGGGTATCTACTTGGGGGTTTTAAGCAAAAGAACAACCTGGCCAATGTTGCATTTTAGAAAGAGCCCCCAGGTAACATAATAATAAATGGAGGCAGCAAGAATATTGCAAGAACTGGGAGATAGGAGCCTTACAATCACACAGGTGAGATTTTTTTTTTTTGAGAGAGATTCTAATTTAGGATTCTGGCAGTGTGATGGAGGACTCAGGTTTTAGACAGGAAGACTGTAAGGCAATAACATTTTAAAAAATGATATCTAACCAGGATGGATAAGAGTGCAAGAAAAAGAAGGATGAGTCTGTATTTCTGGCCTGGGTAGGTGGAAGGTGTCATCTGCTTGGGTTGCTGTCATAAACACCGTGGACTCTTCAAGCACTAGAACTTTGGTTTCTCACATTCTGGAAGCAGAGTCTAAGGTCAGGGTGGCAGCAGGCTTAGGGTCTGGTGAGGGCTCTCACCTTGGATTGCAGGTGTCTCCTAGCTGGGTGCTCAAGTGACCTATGGCTTGTGCAAGTGCAAGAGTCTGAAAGAGGAGAACGAGCAAGCTCTCTAATGTCTCTTCTTCTAAGAACTCTAATCCTATCTCTCAGGGCCTCGCCCTTTGGATGCTTCCTAATTTTTATTACCTTCTTATGGCCCTGCCTTCAAATAGAGTCATATTGGGAGTTAGGTCTTCACTACAGTTGTGGAGACACAATTCAGTCCATAGCAGAAGAATATCCTATCAATTGAAATGTTTGATTTTTTTCATTATGTTTTTACATAGCAGTAGTGGTGTTTTGATCATCTTTTCTGTATTGTTACTCATGTAGTGTTGCTCATATTGTTTCTCACAACTTGTATTGTTGCTAAGACTAGGCAGTCATAATGTATTTTAATTTTTAGGGCCCTTTAATCTTTCTGTTTTATGTAAAATCTTTTTTTAATAAAACCACACTGTTATCTGATTAGAAAAAAAGTCTCTTAGAAACAATTCTCTATATTCACACTGTTCATGTGATCAGTAATGCATTTCATGTATTTCTGGAGCCCAAGTAAGTCATACAAAGCTTTTTCAAATCATATTATATGTTCAATGCCCATCAGAGTCAGAAAAGACAGATAACATCATTTGAACATTTCTAGTTTTTAGTGCTTTGTGAGTCAGCCTCACGAGAAAAACTAGTGATCTCAGATCTTGATAGTTATGGTTATTCTTTGAACATCAGAGGTGTGAAGAATCCAGCCTTTATGGGGTAACACAAGGAAGGGCCAGCAAGTGGTAAATGAATTGCTGGTGCTATTCAGATACCATATCAAAGTAGACAGATGATGAATGGATGGATGGATGGATGGATGGATGGATGGATGGATGGATAGATAGATAGATAGGTAGATAGAAGAAGAAAGACTGATTCTTAGATAGACTGAGACAATCAATAATGTGCAAGATACCAAGCCAGTTACTGAGGATATGGAGATTAATAAAACACATCCTCCTATGAAGAAGAATCACTCACTTATTGAATAAGCATTTATTGAGCATCTATTTATGGCCAAATACGGGATGTAAGAAACCAAAGAAGTAGGAATGGTACTAACCATCATTGATCCTATACCATAGAAAAAGGAGTGGCAATGAATGCATAAGTACAAACGATTCTAAAATCCTACTTTGACAGGTGGGATCAAGGAAAATGGCATCCAAATAATGATTCTGACACTGATTTCAAGTATTTGTAACCCAAATATTTAGTTAATGTTCTCTAAAGCACCGTCCTCTGTATAGGCAGAATGGAAGCTACATAGGGTTTCATAAGATATTTAAACACTTGGGCAATAGCTCTAGTCACTCAATGCATTCCAACATACCTTCTGGTATGAACCTGAACACAAGTTCAATACAGCACACAATCAAAAGCTTAAAGATCCACTCATGAACTATATAACATCGATACTTTTGAAGCTACAAAACAGGCTAACTTTGACTTGGTCATGTTTCATTAGAACCCCCCACACTTTTGCAACTTATCATTTTAGACTTGGAAATTTCTTTGCACCTTTCAAAACATAGTTCCTAGCAATATCCATAGATGACTTTGAATTGTTATTATCAAGAGGTTACAATTAATACAGATTTTCAACCTTTTACCTTATTTGCGTCACTGTAGGATTCAACTTCTCCTGTTTGATCAGTCTAAAAATTCTTGATCTCAGTAACACAAAAGTCTCACCGTTGTCTCTGCTTTTCATCATTTTGTGAACTGAATAAAAACAAATAAATGTAAGGAATCACAGTTTGTTGTCATTGTTCCTTGCCAACACCTGGCTCTTCAGTTAATGTTTAATCCATTTGGGGGTTTGTTTAACCCTGTGTGTCTCTTACAAAATTAGAGCAAGAAATTGTAAGTCTTAATGAAAAACTAGCAGTAATTTAGAGCCGATCATATAGCAGAAAATGTTAGATATTTTTAAATGCATTATCCCTGTAAATGGCCACAACATTCCGGAGAAACATGTACTGTTGTTCTCATTCTACCAAAAAGGAACCTGGTCTTGGAGGGCTTAACCATCTCAAGACATAACAATTTGGGAAGCCAACTGATGTCTCTGATATTAAATGTTATTTCCACTACAATATCCACGATTACCTTGAACAAGGCAACAGTACTAACTATTCAGTGCCTTAACCACTCATGGAGAGAATTATTTCCCTCATCTGAAAATGAAGATTTGAATCAGATGAAGCCTAAGGCCCATTCATTCACTGAAGTAACTAATTATAGAACATCTATTGCTATATGTGTATATATGCATATGCATACATATATACACACACATAATTATGTATATACATATATACATAATTTCTTATTTTAAATAGACTATATAATTATTTTATATGTGTATAATATTTCATAGAATCCTATATACGTGTGTGCATGTATGGTATGTATATATAACATACATACACATGCATATGTGGGTCTATATTATCATGAGGTGAACTCAGATTGTTAATGGCTACATTACAGCTACACCACATCAACAGGTGAGAGTACAAATGTCCTTTTCTATTGGGATTCAACTTCAGCACATGTTGCCATCATCCTACCCACTCAGAACATCCTGCCCAATCTCTCCCTGGCCCAAATCTATCCCCAGACTCTTAAAAGGAAACGTCATTTGAGTCAGCCATAGAAAGACAGGTTTGATTTTATTTTGGTTTTCACATGTTGGTACCTTTACTCATATTACAGCTGAGGACTAACGGAACCATAACTCAGGACTCCTGCCCCAATAGAAGCTCATTATTCATGAAATAAACTTCAGGTTAGATTCTATTAAGCGCATCAGAAGTAGACGTTTCCTTGGTGGATGCCACATCATTCTTCCATGTGACATAGTCAAGGACAGTGCTTGGGAATGACATTTTCCACAGTGAAATCTGCTCAGAGGTCAGAACAGATATATTGCCCCTGGTGTGCGGCAGCTCAATAACTCACTGCTCAAAGATAGAACTCTCAGCCCAAACCTGAGGACCCGTTTAGATTTAGGCACATATTTCATATCTCCCTGTCAATAAATTCTAAGTGATATAACACTGAAGTTACCAAGATTGAGAGTTCTCATCAAATCTATTTAGAAATCTACTTTAACTCCTGTTCCAGCATATCATTTTTGTAAAATTAACTAACGGAGAAAAGTTCCAGACTGAGAGGAGGGAATTTGCTTTAAAATCTGGGGGGGCCCTGCCCAGGTTAGGCAGCTGAGAAGTGGCAGCCGATCTGACTGGCAGAACCACAGCAGACTTGATGTTGGTCTGTGAACACCCTCTTCCCTCCTCCAGATCAAAGGTACTTTTCAGAAGGAGCTGACTTAAGGTTCACAAGCCTTTGAGTATAGCCCCAGCTGTATTACTTGCTGGGTACATAATTCGTGACAGCATCCCGGCTTCCTTACCCATCACCTCCCCAATTTTGAAACTGAGCTCAGTAAGTCAACCTGTCAGTCTGAGGGTATTTTGAGAATGTTAGGAATGCACTTACATGTAAAATACTGTAGGTTGCAATATATTTTCATCAGCCTAATCATATTATTTGATTTTTCCAATAATAAATTTAGTCCGAGTTTCACATGTCACATCGGGCAACAAGAACAACTTTGTTAACTGTGCCGCTCAGGGGGCTCGACTGTGGGCGGGCTCAGTCAGCGGCCAGGCAGAAAACAGACACCCTCAGTGCAGTGATGAGTTCTAACGCAGTGGTTCCTGGGGCTGCGACCTAGCGCCGCTCTGAGTAGCAGAGTTGAACCCAGAAGTAAGAGAAAGATCAAGTCCAAGACAACACTGAAACTGAAATTGCCCAGAAGCAAAATGCAAGGGCAGTTATGTGGTATGATATTTCGAGAGAGTACCGGACCCTGGAATGCCAAAGGCTCGGTTCACTGACAAGGATGGAGCATGACTGGGTGGTCCTGGATCAGAGTCTGGTCTACACACATGGCTTCATCTGTTGTCCCCTCCATTGTGACACACACACACTCCTTATTACCTTAAGTCAAACTTGGGAGCGTGGCTGGACAGCCTCTTGCTGGCATGCATTTCTCATGAGCAAGCACCAGAGATGGTCCAGGTCTTTTGACAGCCTAAGTTCACCGCTTAACTTACCAAAAAGTTCCACACAGGGGCGCCTGGATGGCTCAGTCAATTGAACATCAGACTTCCGTTCAGGTCATGATCTCACAGTTCGTGGGTTCAAGCCCCGCATCAGGCTCTGTGCTGACAGCTCAGAGCCTGGAACCTGCTTCAGAGTCTGTGTCTTTCTCTCTCTCGGCACCTCCCCTGCTCACACTCTGTCTGTCTCTCTCTCAAAAGTAAATAAACATAAAAAATTTTTAAGAAAAGCATTCCACATAAATGTTTTGAGTTTAATCCACCATCCATTCTCCAGCAAAAAGAACAGTTCTAAAGTATGTGTCTTCCTAATCTGCACTGTTTAAAATAGGCTTGTTCTGATCTGGGCTCTGGAAAATTGGAGACGGTAACTCGTGTTCTAGACTGGCAGTCGCATGGTCCTAGTCTGTGCCCCTTGCTCATGTCATTGATCAGTGTGTGTCCTTTTGTCCTCGGCCCCCAGGAAGACTCACAGCCCTTTGAGGGCAGAGTTCCAGCTGTTGTCACAACACATTCGTGAGTGGCGCGTGTTCACCACATCAGCTCTAGACCTAAAAGTTTTTCAGTGCAATGAGAGAGAAAACACAAATGTGATCTCCATGGCTTACCCTGGTATATATTGTCTCCATTACTTGTGGTGCAGGCCTTGACGCAGTGATTCCATTCCTTGCATTCTGCATGCAACTCTGAGAGAGGGATTAAACCTCTCTGTAACTCAGTCCACTCACTTGTAAAATGGGAATGGGACTGGTACTTAAAAGATCTGTTACCAGTTTTCTGTTGCTCCAGGAAGAAATTGCTACAAACTTAGCTGCTTAAAATAACACAAATTAGCTTACAGTTGTTTTTTAGGTTAGAAGCCTAACCCGGGTTTCACTGGGCTAATACCAAGGCCGTGTTCCTTTCCAGGGGTTTTGAGGGAGGGAGAACCTGTCTCCCAGTCTTGTCCAGGCTCTAGAGGCATCCACATCCTTGTTTCATGGGCTCCTTCCCTTTTTTTTTTTTTTAATCCTTTTAATGCTTTTATTTATTTTTGAGAGAGAGAGAGACAGAGACAGAGAAAGTTCAGGGGAGGGGCAGAGGAAAAGTGAGACACAGAATCCAAAGGAGGTTCCAGGCTCTGGCTGTCAGCACAGAGCCTAACATGGGGCTTGAACTCGTGAACCATGAGATCATGACCTGAGCCGAAGTCAGACGCTTAACCCACTGAGCCACCCAGGTGCCCTCCTTCCTCCACTTTCAAAGCTGTCGTGGGCAGATTGAATCCCTCCCACTTAGTATCTCTCCTACCTGGCTCTCTTGCTTCCCTCTTCCACTTGTGACTGCATTAGGCTCACCCGAATAATCCAGGACTCCCTTTATTTTAAAGTCAGCTCATTAACAGCCCTAATTTCATCTGCAATTTTAATTATTTCTCTACTGTACGTGGCAACATATTTACAGGTTCCAGGGATTAGGGCATGGACATCTTTTAGAGGAGGGAATGCATTTTTATGCCCACCACAAATGTTAAACATAGTCCAGGAGGTGAGTTAAGGCAGGGATATATGTCAGCAAGCCAGTAAGGGGTGCTTACAGGTAACCCAGTGGACCTGATCTTATTAAGTTTCTCCCACTTTTCCCAAGAAAGCCACCTTGGTCTTATCCCTGACTCCAATCTAAAGGACAATTTGAAATATGAATGCAGGTGTTAAGAAAAGTGAATGACTGGGGAACCTGGGTGGCTCAGTAGGTTAAGCATCCGACTTCAGCTCAGGTCATGATCTTACAACCATGGGTTCAAGCCCTGGTCAGAGTCTGTGCTGACAGCTCAGAGCCTGGAGCCTGCTTCAGATTCTGTGTCTCCCTCTCTCTCTGCCCTTCCCCTACTAGTACTCTCTCTCTCTCTCTCTCTCTCAAAAAATAAACATTAAAAAAAATTTTTTAAAGAATAGTTTTCTAGTTAAAGAAATACTTTTACTTTTTATTAATGGTTTATTCAAATACATATAATATGTTGATTATTTGTTATTAATAATTATAATAATTTAATCTACAAAAATACTATAGCTTCATGACAACTTGAAATAAAATAGAAGTTATTTTTAATTTATATACAGAAATTTTTTTGCAGAGTACTGTGATAGACTAAGAGATTATTAAGAAAAAATAAGAAATTAGTTGTCTATGATAAAAATTTTTATAGGAAAAATAGAATGAAAATAGTTTTGTATTGCTGTTTTTACCTGTTGTTTTTTAATGTTAATTTATTTTTAAGAGAGAGAGAAACACAGAGTGTGAGCAGGGGAGGGGGAGTGAGAGAGAGAGAGGGAGACACAGAATCCTTAGGAATGTGTCTCTTTTCTACTGACCTTGATCCCTCAGGGCAAGGTAAGGAATCCATCCATGCTACCATAAAAATGGTTTAATGGGTTATACCTCCCAAAGGTGTTTGCATCCCACTGAGAACCCAAAAATGTTCCCAAGCTTAAAGGATTATCTCAAAGATAAAGAAAGTTAAGGTAAAGAAATAATAGATAAAATCCATGACTTTATTCTAAAAGATCTAAGATCTCAGATCCAAAATATATTACGAATATCCATGAATATTCTTCACTTTCCGATTGAAGTCAGTCTAACAGGAATAATTTGGAGCTGGAGCCCTCCGGCGCCCATTAAAGTCCTGTATAACTGTCTCTCTTTATGGTCAGCCTTGCCAGTGTTCCTCTGTTTCTGTTTCTTCAATCCAGAACAGATAATACCATCAAGGGCAGTAACAGAAGCCTGCACATATGCAGACACAAACATTTCTATCAGGCACTTCCTATTTACAGTCTTTATAAATCAAAGGTTATTATAATTGGTGTCCAAAAATGCAGAAGCTGGAGAGGTTACCTCAAACCAAAAGACAAGTCAGCTTACACAGAAACTCCTTTAAAAGCCTACCTTGATTATCCCATCATAGTAGTCCACGCCACCGTGAATTGCTTTCATGTCGCTCTTTTATTTTTATAGATTTCTTTTCACCTCCTTACTTGTCCTGTCCACTTGTTTTCCTGTTTGTTCTCCATGAAGAATACACCCTATGAGAGATGGAGTTTGGCCATTTTTGCCCAACACTGTATGTCTCCATAATCTTAGCAGTGTTTGACATGGTAAATGTGTGTGTGATTAATGATCTCACATATGGTGAGAACATGCAGTATTTGTATTGCAGTGTCTGACTTATTTAACTTATATGTATAATGCCCTCAAATTCCATCCATATGGTTGCAAATGGCAAGACTGCCTTCTTCTTTATGGCAAATTATACTCCATTTTGTGGGTGGTGTGTGTGTGTGTGTGTGTGTGTGTGTGTGTGTGTATCTATCCATGAACATAGAATGCCTCTTCATTTATTTAGTTATTCTTTGACCTCTGCCATCAGACTAATGAATTAAATTAATTAATGTAAAATAATATAACAGAGACTTCTTGCAGCAACAGGAAACTAAATGGAACAGTACTCTTGAAAAAGCTAGAAGGAGGCATAATCTATAAGGTAACACTGTTCATGCTTTGAACAGCAAGCAGCACAGGAGTGTAGTTAGAGAAAAGCATAACACACCAGTGAAGCTCCAGATTCACTCCACGGTCACTCCAACTTTCTGCCTGCGTGCATTTTCTTACTGCTGAGTAAGAAATAGAACCCCACTCCCACCCTTATCACCAAAAGTGAAATACTTGGGTATACATCTAACAAAATATGCTCAAGATCAAATATATAAAAAGAAAACTACAAAAGTCTGATGACTTATAACTATGTATGTTAATGGTGTTAACTAGATTTATTGTGGTGATCATTTCACAACCTATTCACAACGTATCGCATCATTATGTTGTGTACATGAAACTAATAGAATGCTATGTGTCAATTACATCTAAATTTTAAAAAGTGAAGCATAAACATAGTTTATATAATATATATAGAAGCATTTTAAAAATACATATTTGACAAAACCCAACAGTATGTTTAGATAGAAAGGTATTTTCTCAACTTGATAAAGAATAGCTACAAAAGCGTACAGCTAATACACTTAATAGTGAGAAGCTAAAAGCTTTTCCAATTAGGTCAGGAGAAAGGCAATGATGTACCATCTCAGCACTGCTTTCAGCATCTAGCTGATGCACTAGGACAAGAAAGGGGAATAAAAGATATACAGATTGGGAAGAAAGAACTAAAACTGTTCACAGATGAAATGATGTTCTGTATAGAAAATCCAATCAAACTGACAAAAAACCCTCCTGGATCAATATGCAACTATAGCAAGGCTGCAGGATACAAGGTTAATATACAAAAGTCAACTGCTTTTCTGTGCATCAGTAATGAACAAGTTAATAACACAATATCATTTTACATTAGTACTCCCCCAAAATGAAATACTTAGTACAAATCTAACAAAAGATATTCAAGATCTGTATGAGGAAAACTATGGAAGTCTGATGAAAGAAAATTAAAGAATGATGAAATAAATATTTCTTCAATATGGTCAAGATGTACATTCCTTGCAGTTCAACATACAAATTCAATACAATCCAAATCAAAACCCCAGTAAGTTATTCACTGAATGTTGACAAACTAATTCTAAAGTTGAGGTAAAGAGGCCAAAGATCCAGCACAGCCAACACAATAGTGAAAAGGAAAAACGAAGTCAAACAACTGATACTACCAACTTCAAGTCTTATTATACAGCTACAACAATCAATTGTGGTATTGACAAATAGATCATGAAACAGAATAGGCAGCCAGATATAGACCCACAAAAACATAGCCGACTTATCTTTAACAAAGGATCAAATGCTATTCAATGCAAGATAGTCTTTTTAACAAATGGTGGTAGAACATTTTTGTTCCAAAAAACTAACCTAGAGACAGACTTCATACCTTTCATAAACATTAATTCAAAAGGGATTAAGACACAAATGTGAAACACAGAACTATAAAATGCCATAGAAAAAGTCTAGATGATTGTGGGTTTGGTGATGACTTTTTAGCTACTGCACCAAGGGCATGATGCATGAAAGAAATAATTGAGAAACTAGACTTCATTAAATTAAAATTTTCTGCTCAGTGAAAGACATCATCAAAGGAATGAGAAGTTAACCCATAGAAAGGGAGAAAATATTCTAAAAATAATCTGATAAAGTTTAGTCCAGAAATATAAAAAATTGGATATAGCATAATTAGATGGGGTTATTCAAGAAGTATAGTATTTTAACATCAATGTTAAGCAAAGATGTAATAATCATTATAATATAATTATAATATTAATTAAAATTTTTAAATATGCATATTTAAATACTAAAAAGGTCATATGATCATTTTAGTCAATGTAAAAATAAATTACAAAATGTATTACTTATTTATGATACAAACTCTCCAGTAAATGAAGAGTAGAATGAACTTTCTTCAATATGATAAAGCACATCTAAGAAAAACCCAAAGCCAGAATTGTACTTACAGTGAAATATCAAATATTTTCACCAAAATTTGAGAACAAGCCCAGAATACCTGCTCTTACCACCTCTATTCCACATTCACACAGGAAGTCCTAACAAGTGCTCAAGGAAAGAAGGAAAAATAAAAGGGAATAATGTTGGGAAATTAAGAAGTCACACTTCTTGTATATGGAGATGACATGATTATTTCCTTAGTAGAAAATACAAAGGGCTCTCTAAACTATTAAAACTAATAAGTGAATTTAGCACATCTACAATATACCAATTGCATTTCTAAGTATTAGCAACAAAAATTAGAAAAAAATAAAATTCCATTCTTTCACAATAATTTAAAAAATGTAAAAGTTAATAGAAATGATATTTTTATACAATTTGTTGTCAAGTAGAAATGAATTTAACAAAGATAAGCAACATCTCTACACTGAAAACTGCAAAGCACTGCTATGAAAAACAAAGCTACAGAAACATCAAATGAAGAGAAATATCATGCTCATGGACTGAAAGTCTCAAAATTATTAGGTGTTAGTTATCTCTGAATTAACTTACATATTGAACGTAATTCTAATTCAAATCATTGTAGGCTTTCTTTAGAATTTAGCAAGATGATTTTAAAATTTATATAGAAATGCAAAGAATTCAGAATAGTCAAAAGAATCTTGATAAGGAACAAAGGATTTACATTACATTACAAGACCTACTATAAAGCTATTCTCCTCATTCTAACACTGGCAAACAGATCAACATCTAGTTCAGTGGTGCAGAGTATATAGTTCAAAAGTAGATTTACATTTATGAGGCCAATTGATTTTACACAAAGACACTAAAGCAACTCAATGAGGAAAAGAAAATCTTTCAATGAACAATGCTGGAAAAAATGGATATCCACTAGGGAAAAGTGAAATAAAATTTGACCTCAACCTCACTGTGTATCCAAATATTAATTTAAGTTGAATCACAGAATATAAAAGCTAAAATAATAACATCTTTAGGGGGGAAAATGGGAGAAATTCTTTGTGGCCAAATAGATATTTCTTGGACACACTCAGAAATTACTAATTATAGAAAAATAAGAGTGATAAACTGGAAAACATTAAAATTTAAAACTTCTGTTAATCAAAAGACAGTCCCAAGAGATTTAAGAGGCAAATCCTAGAGAAAATATATGCAAAACATATATATAAAGACTTCTATCATCTCACGAAAATAGATGCAAAAATACTCAACAATATATTAGCAAACCAAATGTAACAATATATTTTAAAAACTCATATGCCATTATCAAGTCAGATTTATTTTTGGGATACAAGGGTGGTTTACTATTTGCAAAACAATCCATGTCATATGTCACATCAATAAGAGAAAGGATAAAAACCATATGATCATTTCAACAGATGCAGAAAAAGCATTCATCCACCATGACACCCACTCATGATAAAAACCCTCTGCAAAGTAGGCTTGTAACAGGAACAGATCTCAACATCATAAAGCCCATCAATGAAAAATATGCAGCCAATATCATTTCTCAACGATGAAAACCTGAAGATGTTCCCCTGAGGTCCCGAACAAGACAAGGATGTCCATCGTTACTACTTTTATTCAACACAGCACTGGAAGTTCTAGCTACAGTAATTAAACAACATAAAGAAATAAAAGGCATCCAAATCGGTAAGGAAGAAGTGAAACTCTTCACTATTTGCACTTGACATCATACTATATGATGACCTGAAAGACCACCAAAAAACTTCTAGAACTGATAAATGAATTCAGTAAAGTCACAGGATACAGAATCAATGTACAGAAATCTCTTGCATTCCTATAGACTAATAATGAAGCAGCAGAAAGTGAAATGAAGAAACAACCCCAGGAGCGACTGGATGACTCAGCTGGTTGAGCATCTGACTTCAGCTTACGTCATGATCTCACAGTTTGGGGGTTCGTGCCCCATGTCGGGCTTTGTACTGACAGTGCAGAGCCTGGAGCCTGCTTTGGATTCTGTGTCTCCCTCTCTCTCTCTCTCTCTCTGTCTCTCCTCTGCTCACACTCTATCTCTCTCTCTCCTTCTCTCTCAAAATAAATAAATATTAAAAATATAAAATAAAGAAAACAACTTCAGTTACAATTGTACCAAAACCAATAAGAAACCTAGGAATAAACTTAACCAGAAATGAAAGACCTATACTCTGAAAACTACAGATCACTGATGAAAGAAATTCTAGATGATGCAAAGAAATCAAAACATATTCCATGATCATGGGTTGAAAGCATAAATATTGTTAAAATGTCTGTACTACGCAAAGCAATCTGCACATTTAATGTAATCCCTATCAAAATATCAGCAGCATTTTTCAGAGAGCTAAAACGACCAACACTAAAATTCATATGGAACCACAAAGTCGCTGAATATTCAAAGTAACCTTCAAAAAGAAAAACAAAACTGGAGACATCACAATTCCAGACTTCAAGGTGTATCATAAAGTTGTAGTGATCAAAACAGTACGGTGCTGGCACAAAAATAGTACATTGATCAATGGAAACAGAACAGAGAACCCAGAAATGACCCAAAATTATATGGTCAATTAATCTTTGGCAAAGCAAGAAAGAATATCCAACGGAAAAAAGACAGTCTTTTCAACAAATGATGTTGGGGAAACTAGACAGCAAATGCAAAAGAATGAAACGGGAGCACTTCCTTACACCATAAACAAAAATAAATTTGAATGGATTAAAGACCTAAATGTGAGACCTGAAACCCTCAAAATCTTAAAGAGCCCAGGCAGTAACCTCTTTGACAGTGGTCACAGCAACGTCTTTCTGGATATGTCTTCTGATGCAAGGGAAACAAAAGCAAAAATTAACTATTAGGACTACCTCAAAATGAAAAACCTCTGCACAGCAAAGGAAACAATCAACAAAACTAATCAACCTATGGAATAGGAGAAGATATTTGCAAACAACATATGTGATAAACGTTAGTGCCCAAAGTCTATAAAGAACTCATTTAGGGCACCTGGATAGGTCACTCAGTTAAGCGTCCAACTTGGGCTCAAGTCATGATCTCATGGGTTTGTGAGTTTGAGCCCATGTCAGGCTCTGTGCTGACAGCTTGGAGCCTGGAGCCTGCTTCAGATCCTGTGTCTCCCTCTTTCTCTGCTTTTCTTTCTCTCTCTCTGTCTGAAAAATGAATAAACATTAAAAAATAATTTTAAATTTGCTAAAGGCATGAATAGACATTTTTCCAGAGAAGACATACAGATGGCTAACAGACACATGAAAAGATACTCAATATTACTCATCATTAGGGAAATACAAATCAAAACTATGAGATATCACCTCACACTTGTCAGAATGGCTAAAATCAATGACACAGGAAACAAATATGGGCAAGGATGTGGAGAAAGGGGAACTCTCTTGCACTGTTGGTGGGAATGCAAACTGGCATAGCTACTCTGGAAAACAGTATGGCGGTTAAAAAAAAAGTTAAAGTTAAAAATAGAACTACTCTACAATCCAGTAATTGCACTACTAGGTATTTACCGAAAGAATACAAAAACACTAATTAAAAGGGATATATACACTCTGATGCTTATAGCAGCATTATTTCCAACAGCCAAATTATGGAAAAAGTGCAGCTGTTCATTGACTTATGAATTGATAAAAGAGATGTGGTGTATATATACAATGGAATATTAATCAGCCATGACAAAGAATGAAATCTTGCCATTCACAGCTCCATGAATGGAGCTAGAGAATATTAAGCTGAGCAAATTAAGTCAGAGAAAGACAAATGCCATACTATTTCACTCACATATAGAATTTAAGAAACAAAATAAATGAGCAAAGGGAAAAGAGAAAGAGAAGCCAGCCAAGAAATAGACTCTTAACTATATGTAAAGGTCACCAGAGGGGAGGTGGGTGGGGGGTGGGTGAAGTAGGTGATGGGGATTAAGGAGGGCACTTTTAATGAGCACGGGGTATGGTATGGAAATGTTAAATCACTATATCGTACATATGAAATTTATAATATACACTGTACATTAACTAACTGGAATTGAAATTAAAACTTTCAAAAATTCTTATGGAAAAGAAGTGGCCAAATGTGCAAGACCAAAGCTTTCTCATTTACTTTTTTAAATTATGCTTTTATTTTAACTCTAGTATAGTTAACATACAGTGTTATATTAGTTTCAGGTGTAAAATTTTATTTAAAAATGGCAAGCGATCTATTGGATAAACTTTCTGCATGGTAAAATGGGTTTTAAGTGCCCTAACATTAAATATTCTCATAAAGAGTGCTCTGTGCCATAAAACTTCTATATGGCTTCTAGAGATATAAGAGAATCGACTTCTTACTGTATTTGGTAAAATGGTTGGAAATAGCAATTTAAAAACAGAATTGTCATTTTGTTTCATTTTCAATCCAAGAAAACCCTTTATTTTCACCCCATGGCTATAAATGCCTTTGCAGGCATGCAAGAAAATGAGTCAAGAATTCACACTAACACAGTTAGAAGGCAAGCTTTTGACTTACATCTTTCCCCCTATTGTATGAGATTTCTGTCATAAGTCATTTCCTTGAATTCTGCCCTGAGTGATGGGATGCCCTTGGCAACCTGAAGAAGGAGAGATGATAGGCCGTCAAACACGAATCTGGGAAGGGCAGCGTTGGGCAAATACTGCTGTTGGGAGTTTGTGCCTTGGGGCTGCGCCAGACATGGGGGAAGCCAGTCTGCAGCTCAATCAATACTAGTTACATCCAAGGAGATGAGAGAACAGCGTTCCAGGACCATCAACCCGGCAGTGGGCACAGTGTAAGCGAAGAAGCATCCCAGCTTTTTAAAAACCTATCGTCAGGAAGAGGGAAACAATGCAGGAACAGCACACAAAATGTAATTCGTGTAAAAAAAACAAAAAACAAGCCATGCTTCTGGCATTCCTGCAGACAGAACTTGAAACAGAAACAGAGGTGCTCCCTCTTCCTTGTCAGTATCAGCATCTGCATTTTCTGGGAGCGGTCTGGGAACCTGATGCTTTTGTTAAAGCAGCACCTACAGATGCGATTGAAAATAACTTTGTAAATTACGATAACATCATTCAAATGTTCACTAAGTGGTAGTGTCAATACGGGAGCGGAAAGACAGACCCCCATTCCAAGGATTCGTAGTTTAGTAAAGCAATAAAGCAGATGTTTGTCGGTTAATGTCAGAGCTAATTCTCTGAAAATAAAAAAGCAGCATTAAAGAAGCACATTTCCGTGTTGGCAGAAATCACCACATATCAGGCACCACATATCACATATTTATCAGGCAAAAATAATGAAAAAAATGCTGGTAACGTGGCTGTGAAGTAAAGAACACAGCAATGTGCCCCTACACTTTATTTTCAGTCAGCTTTTAAGCTCAGAGAAAGCACTATACCTGCCTCACGTTTATTTCTATGTGAAAATTACTCTTGAATTATTCCAGTTTTGAATTGTTCAAGATCTTCAGGAGTGATTCCTTTTATAAAAATGGGGTCATTATATTTTGATGCAGGCAGGTGAAAAATCATTCAAGTCATAAGAAAGAATAACATCCTTTAGACTTCATGTATTTATGTCTTATTTACACACCTCCATGTGGTGTCTGATCAACACTTAGAAAACCAAAAGGCAGGGGCACTAGGGTGGCTCAGTCAGTGTCCAACTTCAGCTCAGGTCATGATCTCACACAGTCTGTGAGTTCGAGCCCCCCATGGGCTCTATGCTGATAGTGCAGAGCCTAGAGCCTGATTCTGATTCTGTCTCCCAGGCTCTCTGCCCCGCCGCCACTCATTCTCAAAATGAATAAATGTTAAAAAAAATTAAAAAGTAAATAATAATTAAAAAGAGAAAACAAAAAGGCGAACGACGTTAAGAATTGCCATGTTGGAGGACTCTTGGATGGAAGTAATCTCAATTGAGACATGCACACTTCTCTTTGATCTGGCAATCCGGGCTGAGAGAAGCCAGTGCTATCCTCTTGACAACAAAATAAATAAAATTCCCTTTTACTTTAAATTTCTCACTAGCCATTAAGACTATTAGATGACAGGAAAAAAAATTTTCAAGTAGATATTACCCCTACAAACCAAAAGAGACAAACTGATATCAAGCATATATCCAGGATATGGTATTTGTCTTCTGATGGAAACTCCTGTTCAGATGCATATTCCAAATCTTCTTCAGCTTTCTGTGCTTTCCCTTTAGCCCTGCAGGAAAGTGTTACCACTTACTACAAAACATAAGTATCAATCACAGAAAATTTTCACATTTTCTCCTGGTGAGTTTGTTCCTACTTTTACATAAATAAAATGTCAGTAATTTAACTTCAGAAACAAGAGATGTGGTTGTCTCATTTAAAAATTGAAGATTGGGGCGCCTGGCTGGCTCAGTCAGTTAAGCATTCGGCCTAGGCTCAGGTCACGATCTCTGTTTGTGAATTCATGCCCCACATCAGGCTCTGTGCTGACAGCTCAGAGCCTGAAGCCTGCTTTGAATTCTGTATCTCCCTCTCTCTCTGACCCTCCCCTGCTCGTGCTGTTTCTCTCTGTCTCTCAAAAATAAGTAAAAAACATTTACAAAAAAAATTTTTTAATTGAAGATTATTGTAAAGGGCATGTTTAAGGAGCCCCAAGCTAAAATTATTGGTTCAGCTTTGAGGGAACCTTGTTACTGGACTTCCTCCAACCTTGTTACTTGAGTTTCTATAACTGGACCACCTCTCTGATTTTTTGGTTAAAGTAAATAAAGCTGTCTTTATCCTGATCTTCCAACATGATAAAGTAGATTTGGACACAAAATGGATGTGTTAATTTTCTACTACTGTGCAACAAATTACTGCAAACTTAGCAACATTAAGTTGCTAATTCATTATCTCACATTTTCCATGAGTCAGGAATTTGGACACCGGTTGGTTAGATTTTCTGCTCAGGATCTCACCACCCTGAAATCAAGCAGGTGTCTGGAGCTGTGATTTCGTTTGAAGCTATTTCCTTGTCAGTATGACTCCGGCCACTGCCATCGTACTAGCTGTCGAGTGACAAACTTTCAGATCTCCTAGACCATCCTCAGGTCCTCGCCACAGCCTCTCACATCCCAGCTCACTTCGTCAGGGCCAGAAGGAGAATGCTCGCTGCTGCAACTGATCTCTTTCTTTCTTTCTTTCTTTCTTTCTTTCTTTTTTTAGTCCACCTGATTAGATCAGGCCCACCCAGGATAATCTTCCATTTTAAGGTACTTTTTAATTTAAAGTCAACTGATTTGAAACACTTAACTGCATCTTGAAAATCCCTTTTTCCATAATAATATAATCTTGAGACTGACAGATAAATGAGAGTGAATATGAGATAATCATAGGCCCCACTCATACTCAAAAGGAAGGGATTATACAGGCAGTGTACACCAGGAGGCAAGAGTATTAGAGACAACCTTAAAATTCTGTGTACCACAGAGGGGAAATAAAACTGAATTTATCTGGTTGGTTGACCGTCTAAGATGTTGAACATATGGCGCCTGAAATGGTGTTGGAGCATAGCATATGCTCAGTAAATCCTAATTCTTATTCCAGTATAATATGGGCTTATGCCAAATTTCTAGCTTTGTACCCCTCAAGACTTGAAGAAGCTGGGTAAAATATTCTAAAAGATTGGAGAGATCTTGTATCTGTTACCAGGCTTCCCTAATAAGAGATACTTCTTTTTTTTTATTATTTTTTAAAGCATACTTATTTATTTGAGAGAGACAGAGATAACACAAATGGGGGGAGGGACAGAAAAGCAAGCTCCACGCTGTCAGTGCAGAGCCCGACATGAGGCCTGAACTCATGAAACCAAAACCGTGAGATCACGACCTGAGGCAAAATCAAGAGTCAGATGCTTAAACAATGGGGCAGCCCAGGTGTCCCCATAAGAGATACTTCTAACTCTTCCCCTCTCCGACACAGGAGAACTCACATTTGAGAATTTCTTCTGCAGACTGATTGATGTTATGAAGACTCTTGCTCATATTTTCAGATGAGATTCTACCCCTTACAAAGCTAATTTTTCCTTCCAGTTACCTGAACATATAAGAAGGACTGGGCTGCTTCCCACTTGGAAGGTGTCTTCACCCTTTCTCTTCCTGTAGTTGTCTTTGAGATCAAAAGTTAGCATTTGTGGTTGTGGTATCACCGTTGATAAAGCTGGGTTTTCCAAGTATCTGTCACTCCACAGAAACAACTGTTCAGCCGGAAAGAAGTATCAGAACCAAGTACTTCACGGCTCTGGGGTCAGAGTGATCGCTGCATCCCAGGGAGAGCTCGAAGAAGGAGACTGGTACTTCTCAGCCCTTTGAAGAGAAGCTACGTTACAACACACCCAGCCCTACATCAGACAGCTACAGGATGACAGACCACATTCCTGTATGGTTTTCCGATGTCAAGATGGGCACTAAGTCTTTGTCCTCCCAAATCAGGGCTGTGTGTGTTGATATGCCTGGTGGTTCCCTGAGAGGCCAGCGGGCCATTGTGAACCCCACTGTGCAGAACCGTGAATGCGTTAAAGGGATATGACACATTTTCTTGTCTTTTCTAACTATATTCAAGCACTTAGGGAAATATGTGTCAGGTCACTGGCTGAGCATCCAGAAAATGGTCGATAGTGACTCTTGTGACCAAACAAATTATCCTTTCAAAATAGTTTTTAAAACGACTAAAGAAACAAGACAGGAGGAGCCCTCAAGGATAACAACAGCAGTTCTGGGGAGATAATTTGGTTTTCAGAGCTAGCACATTTCAATATACAAAATGCCTACAAAGAAACAGGAAAGCACAGCCTATGCACAAGAAATAAAAAAGAAATTACAAACCATCCTCGAGGGTGCCCAGGCTTTGGGATAATTAGACAACGACTTTTAATGAACTACCTTAAATATGTTCAAAAGCTGAAGAAATCCATAACAAAGATGTTAAAAGAAAAGGGGGTGGGGGCTGGTTCCCAGGAGGACCAACCATGGGACTAGCGGGTTGGAAATTTCAGTCCCACCTCCCTGGCCTCTGAGGAGTGGGCAGGGCTAGAACCAATGGCCAATGATTCAGTCAATCATAACGATGTAATGAAGCCTCTGGAAAAACCCAGAAGGACAGCTTTTTGGTCCTTTTGTGTTCCCAGAGAGCTTGCACCATTGGAGAACCAGAACATTCCACCTGCCGCCAGGTCAGGCCCTAAGCCCCACAGGGACAGAAGCTTCTTTGTTTAGGACCCCATTCTATGTATCTCTTCACCTGGCTGTTCTTCCTATCTTTTATCTTATCCTTTAATAAACTGGTAAATGTATTACCCTGAGTTCTTTGAGCCACTTGAACAAATTAATCAAACACGAGATTGGATCCTCCAATCTGCATCCCGTCTATCAGAAACCCAGGTAGCAGCATGAGGTTTGTGCCTGGCATCTGAAGAGGGGGATGGGAAGCAGTCTTACGGGGCTGAGCCCATGCTACGCTGTCCTGCACTCCATCTTTTGCTGAAATACACCTGACCTTCAGAATTACTTCCTTACATTGAGGTACATAAGTTCCTCCAGTGAATCACCAAATTAGCAAGTGGTCGTCAGACCCAAGAAATACTCGGAAGATCTTCATTGCACCTAGTGAATCTTTCTGTAAATCCAATGCAACATCGCCAGAACCCAGCACCATCACTGTGGGAGTCTCAGCAGCATATCCACAGAGCCCAGGGTCCATTCCTAATGGGAAGGGTCACTCTACTTCCCTCAGCCTGGCATGGCTGAGAATCTGCTCATGGCACCATTACCAGTGCAAAATGTTATCATTTAAAAAAATCTGCTCTTTTAGTCAAATGTAAATAAATACTAAAATAAAAATTAAAAATTAAATTAGATTGATAAAATGAAACATTTTTTCAAAAAGTTATTGACCAATTTTGTTCACACTTTGGAAAATGTTATATTAATAACCTTTGTCCTTTATCTTCACCATATTTGGTTTTTTTATATTTAAAGAAGTGAAATATTCTATCTGGCATCTTTGTTGCAAACAATTTCCCAGACTCCTAGATTAGGAATTCTGCTACAGCAAATATTTTACTCCAATAGATGCTGGTTATTATTAGCACATTAAAAGTAGTGTTTTTATGCATTTATTCAGATATTGATACATAATAGTAGGTTTTCTATGAATTCTTAGTTGACTCAAAGAACTTTTTTCTAGGTAGTCCTGAAATTGTGTGTAAAAAGTAATTATTCCCAGCTGAAATTAACAACACAAGAACTAAGTGTTGGCGAGGATGTGGAGAAAGGAGAATCCTCTTGCACTGTGCAAACAGTGCAGCCGCTCTGGAAAACAGTATGGAAGCTCCTCAGAAAGTTAAAAATAGAATTATCCTATAATCCTGCCCTTGTACTATTAGGTATTTATCCAAAGGGTACAGATTATGGGGTACATGCACCTTGATATTAATAGCATATCAACAATAGCCAAACTGTGGATAGAGCCCAAATGTGCACCAACTGATGAATGAAGAAGAAGATGTGGTATATAAATACAATGGAATATTACTAAGCCATCAAAAAGAATGAAATCTTACCATTTGCAATGATGCTGGATGGAACTAGGATGTATTATGTTAAGGGAAATATGTCAGAGAAAGATAAACACCATATGATTTCATTATACATGGAATTTAAGAAAAAAATAGATGAACATATGAAAAAGGAGGAAAAAGAGAGAGAGGGAAACAAACTGCAAGAGACTGTGATGAGGAACAAACTGAGGGTTGATGGAGGGAGGTGGGTGGGGGAGGGGCTAAGTGGGTGATGGGTATTAAGGAGAGCACTTGTTATGAAGAGCACTGGGTGTTATATGTAAGTGATGAGTCCCTAAATTCTACTCCTGAAAACAATATTACGCCACATGCTAACTAACTAGAATTTAAATAAAATTTTCAAAAAGAAACAAAAAACAAAAATAGCAAACATTTCAAATACAACATTCAACTTTTTTAAGGGTGTATTGGAACAATTACTGGTAGAAGGGAAAATGTTTGTGACTTCTCTGGACAGAAATTTATCAGTAAATATAAAGACTTTTAGACCAAAAAATGAATAAACAAATAGAAAGCAATCATTCCCTCCTATACCCATGTTAAATAATAGTTGTCACTTACTTAAAGATAGTCATAGAATGTTTTTATAGTTTAGGATATATTAGTTTTTAAATGGATGTGGGTTTTTTTTATCATTTCATAATGTATCTTCTACTAGACATATTTTTTCCTATACTATATGAAGAATGTGTGGTAAGTTTGAGTTAAGGACCTCGGTAGCTATTCAGATAGGGTTGCAGCATTTCTGCTTGGTGATTGATGAGAAATCCTGGCTCTTCACATGCTGCACAGCGGTGTGGGGCTGCAGGACTCACTCAAGTCCTCGCTAAAACCCTGCAAACGGAGCTTGAAACCCAGTGGGGAATTACAGTTCCGTGACCTTGAAACATTTTATCAATCTATTGCACTATCTCTTACTCAGTTACTACGTGCATTGGCAACAGAATACGAAGAAAGTAAAGCTAATTATATTTAGTACCCTGTAATTTTTAAAATTAGAATGTGGAAGGGTCCCCTCCCTAAGAAAGAAAAAACAAAAAACCTAAGACACACTGGATGTAGTGTAAATGACAACATCACTCTTGACCTTGAACATCAGACCACTTAATCAGACCACATGTTTGTGGGTTACCATATATGGGAGGCAAAGAAGTAAAAAATAAAATATATTTTAAAAAAACAACTATGCTGTGTGGCATTCAGGGCTCAGTTCTTTGAATACAAACCCAATTAAGCGGGGCCGGCAGGAATAAAGATGCTTCGTGGAAAGAAAAGCCTCCGTGTCACGGCTTTCTGTGTGAGAATCTTGCTACAAGAAACCCGGAAGGATTACATTGTTCTTTCCTTTGGAAAAATTCCTGAACAAGGGCTAGAATAGCCCTCACCTTGTTCTCCTTGGCATTTGACTTATGATACGGAATCCAAGAATCTCTTTATCTTCCTGTGTCTTGGCCAATGGTTTCTCTCCTTTCAAAGTTTGGATCAGTTTACCACATTGAGCCTTTACACTTTCACGTCATCAAATAACTCTAAGAGTTCTCTGATCCCAAGGCTTCATCTAGGACATCTTCATCCATTTTCATTTTTCATGTTGATAAATTCGCTTTTGCTAAGCTCCTCTGGCTACGTTATCTAGGGTTAGCTTCAGCATCCACATTGTCCGATATTTCTGCCATACTTCCAGTTAGTTTTTATTCAAATTTCCCTTCCAGTGCTACCGCTTTTAATTTATTTGTTGTGCTTTCTTCCTTGTCGTCCCGTTCCCACTTTCCATTGTCATACTTACTTCTACAACCATAGAATCGACATTTTTGGACCATTTTAAGTTATTTTCTCAACATTATGAAAATTCTACATTTATGTTTATAAGTAACATTGAGCATTCATTTTTTCACTAAATAGTTTTTCCTCCCTACTTTCACATAGCATACGTATTAGGTAATTCCATAGTAAATGAAACTCAGTAGCTTCATAATTCCTGTATTCCTGAATAGTTGGTGAATCTGGAAAATTATTTTTTCCTGATGTTTTTTAAGTAGTCATATGACTCTTTTTACCAACAAATATCAGATTTCCCGGCTTAACTGTGCTGTTATTGTTAATATTATTTCTCCTGATTTCTTTAAACCAAAATTTGCTTGATCATTATTATTATATGTATTTCATATTATTATATTTTATTCCTATTGCAAAAAACATACACTTAAATTCTGTGTGTGTGTATGTGTGCATTTGTCTGTGTTTTAAGATGTGTTTCAATCTTAGTCTTTTCAAGTAACTGTCTTTCAATATGATCTTGCTTATGTCATTTTCTTTTATAATTTTGAAATTTACAGCTCCCTTCTAGTCCATGTTTTCTGCCCAGACTATGCTGCTTGCTATTATTTTATCCAATGATATGGGTGAAATATATCCTGCTATTCTTCTGGTAATGGCTAGCTAACAGTTTACAAACAAATTTGTAAACTTTTTCCTTTAACTGTGTTCACATCACCTTTTTCATCATTAATCTGTATTAAAAACCCACAAAGCATTAAATAAAACTTGAACAAATATGTAAGGACAAATAATCCTCAAAGTACAGGAGCTAGAGTCTGGTAGTCATATAAAAAAGGCTGACAGATTTAGATAAGATCCTGTAATAATTTTCCACCTGAATGCTCTCTGCAGTCCGATGTCTCATTTTCTTGTCTTACTAAAAAAGGGGGGGAAGGAAAGAAACAATAGCATTGATCATAAAGATGCATTATCTTTTCAAAGGCATAGACTCCCTACAAAACAGGGGGAAATGAAGTTTGCACAAGCTCCTTTGTGGGTCCTCGGAGCTTGGAGACATTTTCATACATAGAAATTTACTTGTGTACATTTCAGTCTTATTGTTGGTTTCAAATTTACTGCAAGGGGTCCTTCCAGGGTCTATTGTTTTTCTTTCTTTATTCCTTTCCCTTCTTTCCTTCTCTCACTTCTTTCTGTTCTCTCTCTCTCTCTTTGTATAGAAGAGTAGAACTAGAAGGTATACCAGAGAACGCCTTGTTTCAAGTTTCTATGACTTGTCAAAATCACTAACTTTCAGTTCTACAAGCAGCATCAAAGCATTTGAATCCAGGATTCCTGTATTTCCACCCAAAGCTGTTCCCACGTGACTCCTTGGCTTTCTTGTCTTTTATATTTTTCTTATTTTTTACTCAGAAAAAAATAACTCAGAATTTGCCACTTAATGGTCTGTAATACCCTGGCACAGTTTCGACAGGCTCTGATCTAAATTGCTTCATTAGATTGTGAATCTAACACAAGTGTGTGCACACGCACACACACAAACACTGACATCCCCCAAGGCAGGCATTTGATGAGAGACGTACTAAAGTAGCAATGAGGGTATTTCCCTTCCTGATCACTGAGTTCTTAGAGTGGTAATCATCAGCAAACATTAGTAAAACTAATGTAATTGGGGATGGCAAGAGGCACCCTAGAACATAAATATATAATTACAGAATACATAGAAAAGCATCATTTTCTTCCTTGCTAGTAAGGTTCAGATATTTTTTGTTTCTTTGTTTGTGAAAATAATCTCTATGCCCAACAAGGGGCTCAGACTCAAAGATCAAGGGTCACGTGCGCTTCCGACTAAGCCATCCAGCAGCTCCAGACTCAGATATTTTTATGAAATGTAAGAGCTTCATTCAAAGGAATCCTTTAGAAATCTTTCAAGCTAATGTTATATGTAACCCACCACTGATGTATAATCAAAGTACAAAAGGAAAGAAATCAATTTCTTAACAGGGTTTCACTGATCTTATTTTACTTCTGCCCCTCCACTAGACTCACTGATAATTTACTCAGAGGGACAGACCACCCACAAGACAGTTTCTATAGTTTGAAATATGATAGACTCAAGGAAAAATGCCCCAAGATATAGTCTATGTGAAAAGTGAAGACCGAATATGTAATTCAGATCCTGAAGCAAGTGGCATGAAATGTTTGAAGACTTCCTTGTGCCAATGATTTTACTTTATTTTTTAATTCTGAAGAGGTTCTAAGATGACAAGTCATGATTATCCATGAAATAAATTCATCTGAACTCTGTTAACGTTTTTCAGATATAACTATGCTTAAATTCTTTTTAATTAAGCTCCAGATGAAGAATACACATCACCCCGAACCTTATTTCCCAGGGGTGGAGCCTGACGCATTGTTGTTTTCTGTTTTGAGATGTCAGATAAAGTTGGTTAGAAGAAAAAACAAATCTGATTTTGATTAGAGATATGCCAGCCAGGAACATTTTTATTATAGAAAACCTGCATATTCAGCAAGAATGCCCCCTTCTCTGTGTAAACAGTGCTTTGTAGAATGAAATCTGTCTTCCTTTTTAAGGAAGACTTGTTACAGCTGGATTATCCATCTGTCTCCTTTTCCACCGGGCAAGACTAGACCGCGGCAGACGAAGCCAGTCATCACTCGTGCACTCCATTTGTCCCATTTCAGTCTATACGCCCCCCAAGTAGTCTTCCAAATTTATTCCTCTGCTCTGTGCCCTTTAATGCATGCCCAGTTTCCTTACCATTGGTATACAAATACCCATATACTCTAGTTCCTGTGTACCCTCTGAACCCCATCCCGTGCCACTTTTCCGTTCCTCTTCCTGGGCACTACTCACCTACCCATCTTCCTACAGGTCTGTCCCGATGCTATGCTCCCTCACACCACGTGATCTTCTCCGATACATCTCCTGTTGCATAAACACCATCACTCATTCACTGCATCATATACCCTCATACATGCCCTAGATCAGCTTAAATATTACAAACCCGCAGTGTTCTTCCCCGACCTTCTGTTGTAATTTAAATTCCTTCTTACTTCTCCTGCAAATAACCTTGTATTTTTCTTTACAGCTTTTATCTTATCTTACAGTTACATTTTGTTGATATTTTTACTTAAATCATTTTTTCCTTTACAAGATTTTAAATTCCACAAAGACAGGGGCCATGATTATTTTGGCTAACCATGATATCCTTTCACGTGGCACAATGGCTATAGCATAGAATATGCTCAATAAGCAGAAATCGGGTCACCTGAGTGGCTCAGTTAGTTAAGTGACTGATTCTTGACTTTGGCTCCTGTCATGATCTCATGGTCCGTGGGTTCCAGCCTCACATTGGGCTCTACACTGACAGTGTGGAGCCTAGTTGGGATCTCTCCCTCTCCCTCTCTTTGCCCCTCCTGCGCTCCCTCTCTTTCTCCAAGTAAGTAAAATAAGCTTTAAAAATATAAATTAAAAATGGATCAATCATGAGAAATTAACTTCTAGTCTCAAATAGGTAGCTTTGTAGAATTCTTATTAGCCTCCTTTTTGATATTGGAAAAGTGGGATGCCCCAATTTTTAATTTAATATCTCTATAAGGATTAATTCAAAAATGAGCAGTCGATGGTACTAGGCTGATGCATCCATTGCCTATCTCTTGCCTCCAATTTCGCCTTTTGTCCACCCACTATATCTTCCCCAAACATTTCCAGGCTCATTGTCTATAAATGTCAAATTGACATTGTCATACTATTTGCTTTGATTCAAATAATCCAGCTTTAACAAGCTTTCCTTAAAAAGGAAGACATGTTTCACTCTACAAAGCACTGTTTGCAGAATCATAACTCATAATTAAAGGCAAAGAATATAGTGAAATTAAAAAGGAAGTCAGATTGATTTCCTTGGCCACATACTCATCACAGTTGAAATTAGCTTGAAACCCTGATATCAGTATTCTGAGCAAAATGTCAATTCTGATACAAATCTGAGAACAGGCTGAACACAAATTAAATGATTTTTCGCTGACCTTTAGGTGTTGATTAGTGAACATTCTCTCTGCACCCTAAATTAGTATGTTTCTGACAGTGTTTAGATTCCATTTAGCCAGACATTATAAAATTACATGCATTTTTGCTTCATTTTCTACTTCTTATTGTGTAAAATTGACCCCAAATGGGGACTTCTTTCTCCTTCATTTTCCAGAGTATGCTACATTCCAAATTTAGGTGAAATTTTTTTTAAGTCTCAACTGAAAGAAGGTCTCCACTGAGTTTGAACTCATCAAGTTATGTCTGAAAAATGAATGTAATTAACTGAAACATGGGGTGAATAACTACCTCCTTACTTACAAGACTCCCCCTACAAGTGAGCAAGGTGACCAGGGTGCGGGTTTGCAGTGAATGACAAAGTATAGAATTTCAAACAGTACCCCAATGTTCATAGCAGCACTTTCAACAAAAGCCAAATCATGAAAAGAGACTAAATGTCCATCACCTGAATGGATCAGGAAGATGTGATATATATATAAATACAATGGAGTATTAGATGGCAATGAGGAAGAATGAAATCTGGCCATTTGTAGCAATGTGGATGGACCTTGAGGGTGTCATGCTAAGCGAAATAAGTCAGGCAGAGAAGGACAGATACCATATCTTTGCACTCATAAGTGTAACAGAAGAAACTTAACAGAGGACCATGGGGGAGGGGAAGGGGAGAAAGAGTTAGGGAGAGGGAGGGAGGCAAATCATGAGAGACTCCTGGATACTGAAAACAAACTGAGGGTTGAAGATAGAGGGGGAAAGTGGAAGGGAAGCAATGGTCATGGAGGCGGGCACTTGTGGAGAAGAGCACTGGATGTTATATGGAAACCAAAGATAATAAACTATAAATTTAAAAAAAAGAATTTCAACCAGTATCAATAAAATTCAACTCTTGTCTCCATTCCTCTACACTAAATTCTAGTAATTTACATCATTATAGGGATTTGTATACAGACTTTCAAATTCATTACTTGTTATATCTGTATTTTTTAATAATTATTTTGAGTTAGATTACTGTGATTCCCACTTCTTAGCGCTTCTACTGAATGAAAAGCAAGCGTCCAGTCTTTGCACTCTTTGAAGAGCCTCAAAGTTACTATATGGGGGTATGAAAAATGATTACAAAAAATTGTCACTGATCCAAAAGATTTTACTGGTTTCTCTGCTTGTGTTTGGTCTCCCAACTCGTACAAATAAAATATCACACTTTCTATTCCTCATTGGACCCCAAATAGGCAGAATGCATTCTCTTTTAATCCAGAAAATATGCATTTTGAGCAAAAGTGATCACAGATTATACATTCACTCCATGGTGACCGTCTTCTAAGGTGTATTGATAGCACCAGTCTCCATTCCACTTTACATTAAAACGAAGTTATTTTCAATACATACCTGGCTTTCAAAATTTGTGATCAGGAGACTGTTGAGATATCTTACACGGTATATATGACCCAGTTGAACATTCCCTTTTTCCTTCACTAGAAATAAAAATGGGAGTCTTTCACAATGACTTTTAAGCAAAGATATGGTGCTATTTTAATGCAATTTTTAATTAATGTAAATTTTATTGAATTTTATCTTAATGTAATTTTTACTGAATTACTCAACAATGAAATTTTTGACTGAATGTAATTTTTACTGAATTATGTTTTTATTTAATTCTTTTAATATTTGCTGAGTTTTTACCAAATTCATGTAAATTTTTCAGAATTTCATTTTAATGTAATTTTCCACTGAATTACTCAACAATGAAATTTTTTACTAAACATAACTTTTTACTAAAATACTCAGTAATGAAATATCCAGTATTAAAGTATAAATTTTACTGAAGTGTCTCATACACATAAGTGTGCATAAGTCATAAGTGTATAACTCCATGAACTTTAAGTTTTTTTAAATGTTTGTTTATTTTTGAGAGAGACAGAGACAGAGTAGGAGTGAGGGAGGGGCAGACAGAGAGGGAGACACAGAATTTGAAGGAGGCTTCAGGCTCTAAACTCTCAGCAGAGAGCCCAACACGGGCCTTGAACTCAAGAACTATGAGATCATGACCTGAGCCAAAGTCACATACATGCTCAAAGGACTGAGCCCCCCAGGCACCCTATGAGCTTTAAAAGGAAAGTATAGCAGAAAAAGTATATTACCAACACTTTGGAATTCTCTCTTGTGCCTACACCCAGACATAATGTATAATCCTCTTCCTAAAAGCAGCCATTATTTTTTATTACTTATTTTGCTACAGATTAGTTGTATCTCTTTTGGAACATTTAGATAAATGGAGTTGTACATTGTGTTTTCTTTTTGTGTCTATCCTCTTTTTCTTTTAATGTTTTTATTTAATTTTGAGAGAGAGAAAGAGAGAGAGAGAGAGAGAGAGAGCGCATGAACAGGGGAGGGTCAGAGAGAGAGTGAGATACAGAATCCAAAGCAGCCTCAAGTACCAGTGACTAGCAATGTGAGGGACACCATTTCGGAAATGTTGGAGGTTCCTAGCAACCCAGCCATGCCACGTAAAGTAGAACCATGATCCAGTCAGCATACAGAATTATGAATAATAATAAATTTTTGTTGTATCAAGCCATTAACTTCAGGATAATAACAAGTATCTTAAACAAAAACTCTTATCTAACTGGTTTTAGTATATCCGTTGATGGAAAGTGTGGGGCTTGAACCCACGAACCGTGAGATCATGACCTGAGCCAAAGTCAGATGCTTAACCAACTGAGCCATTCAGGCGCCCCATGTCTATCCTCTTTTGATCAACATTATATTTGTGGGATTTATTTATATGCTGTCTGTGGAAACAGTTCACTTATTTTTATTACTATGTAATATTTTCTTCTGTGAATACACCATAGTTTTATATTGACACACATATATATGATTTCTGTTGCTGGGTCATAAGATACACATACATTTATCTGACCTAGATATTAAAAAATTATTATCCAAAGTGATTATTTGTCAATAATTTTTCTTCTTTACAGTGTGAATGAGAATTCTACAACCTTACTCATCCTGGTAGGGTTTTTTGCTTTGTTTTGTTTTGTTTTTTACCTATAATAGGGTGGATATAGGGTTGAATTACATTGTTACACTGACAATCCCCCATGAAGCCTATCTCCTGGTATTTATGCCAATTGTATCCCCTCCCACACTAAGTTGGGTTCTGGCCAAGTGACTAGATTTGGCCAGTTGGTCCTTAACAAGAGTGATATAAAAGAAGGCTTTGCAAGTACTTGTACTGGTCAGCCTCAAGTACCAGTGACTAGCAATGTGAGGGACACCATTTCGGAAATGTTGGAGGTTCCTAGCAACCCAGCCATGCCACGTAAAGTAGAACCATGATCCAGTCAGCATACAGAATTATGAATAATAATAAATTTTTGTTGTATCAAGCCATTAACTTCAGGATAATAACAAGTATCTTAAACAAAAACTCTTATCTAACTGGTTTTAGTATATCCGTTGATGGAAAGTGTTGATCATCTTCTTTCTGGTTTTGGCCACTTTCCAATTACTCATGTTGTTTAACAAGCTTACGCCAGATGTCGTAAAGTAACAACCACTTCCTTGGAGTCGCTGATTTTGTGTGCCAAGAAACCAGACCGAACGCAACTTCTGCTACTCAGTGTCTGGGCCTAATTTAGGAAGACCAGAATGGCGGAAAGCTGAAAACATGTAAGGACCCTTTCCTCACATGTCTGGGTGTGAGGCTGGGATCCATCTAACTTCTGCCCTCGGCTGACACTGGATGGAGCACCTACGATAGGGGTCTCCTCGGGGTTTGGGCTTCTCACAGCCAGACACAGGATTTAGGACAGCGCCACCAGATCTCTGCTATCTTGACAACAGGTGGGAATTGTCTGACCTCGAAAGTCACAATATTTTACCATATTCTACGGGTAAAAATGGTCATAATTACATTGATATTCAAGAGGAAGGGCCATACACAGTATGTCTTGATAAGAAGGGCATCAATTAATTGGGGAACTCGTTTTAAAACCCTCACAAGGGTCTTTGAATATCCTCTTAAGTATACTGCTTGTGAAATCTTTGGGATAAAAAAAAATCTGTTTCATTTAGGCTCTTTTTCTTGTTGATATATAGAAACCATACATATGACATATAAAAATGTCACATATATTTCATATATATCATATATTTTTTTATATATAATCTCTTCATTTTGTGGGTTGTGTTTTCACTCAATTAACATGTAATAGACAAAAAAGAATAATTTTTAATATAATCCAATTTTTCATTAGTCTTTTTTATGTCTGCTTTGAGAAATAATGTTATAATACAAAGTCAAGAAGTTATTTTTATATGTAGAAACTCTATTTCTCTAACTTCACACTTAGGTCTCCATAGGAATTGACTTTTTAATGTATTTTTATCTTTTTTAATCTTTTTTCTTTTTTTTTTTCTTGTTCTTTTGGAGTTGATTTTTGTATATGCATTAGGAAAGGGACATGATTTTTTTCCTTTATATGACTCTTAATTGATCTAGCATCATTTACTGAAACAGCAGAAGAATCTTTGTCCTAATTTGAGCAACTGTATATGCATGCATCTGTTTCTAGACATTCTATTCTGCTCCATTAGTTTTTTTGTTCAATCCTTACTCCATCACTATAATGTCTTAATCACCATAGTTTTGCAGCTTTATAATAGATTTTGATATCTGGTAGTTTAAGTCCTCCAACTTTGTTTTTTTGTTTGTTTTTACTAAGATGGTCTTCACTATCCTTAGACCTTTGCACTTTTCTATTAAAATTTTTAAATCAGCTTGCCAATTTATGCACACACACAACCTGCTGGGATTTACATTGAGATTACAGAGAAATCTATACAGTAATTGGGGAAATTTTTCATCTTAAAAATAATATCTTCCAATCTAAATGAGTGTATCTAAGTCTCCATTTATTAGCTCTCTTAACCTCTCTCAATGATATTTTTGTAGGTTTGGTGTAGAAGTCTTGAATGTTTTATTAAATGTATTCTGCACTATTCAATATTTTGTTGCTATTACAAATAATATTCTAAAATCTAATATTTTTATTAGTTTAATTTCTATTTTTTTAACATAAACACATTTGATTTTTGTATTTTATCCATCTAACTCACTAAATATAATTATTTTTTTATATAGTCTGTTGATTTGGATTCTCTACATAGCCAATCATGTCTGTAAATATTTCTTCCTCTCTAATCTCTTTAAAAATCTGCTTTTAAATTTTTATATCTGTTTCTTGCCTTATTGAATTGACATGATATTAATCATAAGTGGTTATTGTTCCTTAAAATGTTTAGTGTTCTTGTGGACATTCAACCGCCATTATCAGAAAGTTTGTCCATAGAGTCTTTTCCCTAGAAGTGTAAGAAGCCATACTTCACTGAAAGTAAAAAATTCTTAGAAAATAATTCCCACTGGGAATATCCCTCAATCAGTGATGGTGGTAGTTGATATATGTGTGTGTATATATATATATGTGTGTGTGTGTGTGTGTGTGTGTGTATATATACACATCCCAGCCTTTGCTGCAAATCTGGGTTGATTGTGAAACAAATGTTTTGCACCATCTTGGAGTAAGATTGTTTCTGTTATGTACTGTTCCAACTGGCTTACTAGTAAGCCCATCATTGGCTGTCTCCCCTTCCTTGGATCCCACATCAGCCAGCAATGAACAGTATAGTAATAATTCCTGCATGCTGTACTGTCACAATAACCAGGATTGCTCCCCACGGTAAATCGGAATAGAATATAGGTAGAGCGGGTAGCGTTTGTGAGATTCAATTATAATAATGTGGAGTGCGGGGTAGTTGTTGTTTAGTACCTTCAACTCACTTAATGAAGAAAATTACTGGTTTGAGTTGGCTTACACGGAGCAGTGTGAATGCTAAACGGCCTTGAGGCAGTTTCCACATAATTCTCATTCCGTTCAGTTGGTGGGCAACTCTTTTTTAAAACCATATTAACACTCTAATGGTCAGAGTAACACAAGTAGAGAGAAGGCTTAACTTATAGCTCTGGCAAGTTTCTTCTTCTAGTTTTGGGGAACAGATAAGAAAAAAGACAGACCTTGCACAGTTGGGGACGTGCTATGAATGATCTTAAGAAACTTGAGTGCTTGTATTACCAAAACCCTAACCTCAGATGTGGACACAGCCTCCATGCAAGACGACACTAGTCTCTCTTTGTCTGGAAACTTTTAGAATCCTCACCTGAAGTGAATATCCTATAAGATATTATTTTCTTCTTTAAGTTTTTATTCATCTCCTGTCACAACTTTTCCAATAACTAGGGTCAAATCTCAACCTAATCTGCTCTGGCAGGGCAAGGACTAACTTGACTTCATGAGTAAAGGGATTATTTACCTAAAAGGCTGGAGGACATGGCTAATATACATCCACAAATAAAATGGAAAAAAGCAAGAAGTAAACACAAAAAGAGGAACTTCATTTCCTTGCATTAATAGATGTTTATGGTGGGTTCCTAGATTGAAGTACACTTCACTCCAACTTAAATCTGAGTTCTGTGGAAACCAAGGCAAAGAGAGAATCATGTTTAATTACGTAGTCCTCGTGGTTTGCTAGAACTCACACCCAAAGGAATGAGAGTTCTCTGAGAAAAAGACCTTCATCTAAAATATTGATTGTCATATAACCAGTGCCAAAAATATGGCCTGGTGAATAGTAAACATTCAATTAAAATTTGCTGAATGAATATCAGTTATATTGGTTCTAAGGGAAATTTGTTTTACCTATAGGGTTCTTTATGTTAGAGGTTCTATACAATTAACAATAATACCTTTGAAGAAGTTTTATATTAAAATATAGACAGATCCTACCTAAGGCTGCTTCTTATAGGAGACTCTGTGAAAGTCACAACTGTGACAATAAGCTATAGTTGTGGAAAATAAACCTGAACGCAAGACAAAATTGGTGTAGTCTGGGTATGCAGTTTATTGGTTCAGTATAGGTTTAGTTCAACTTTGCAATGACCTTAAATAATAAGAAATATTGCCCAAAAATAATTATCAAAAAGCAAGGAGTTGACTTACTAAAGCAACTTTCAGGCATCACCTTTTCTTGGATAATTACCATATCTCTTGAAAGACTTTAGAATTTTAATTATCTAAAGGTTATATACAAAAAGCTGAGTTAAGAGAAGCTTTTTATAACATGCTGTTCTTTTAATTTCCGGAAAGAGAGAAGAAGCCAAAAAGTAATTAACATAATAAAGGTAAAAGGAGAGTTATCTCTAGAGTATCTTCAAAAACAAAATAAAACAAAACAAGATGAAAAACAAAGCAATACCCCCAAATAACTAAATCCTTGCTAGAATCTTTTGGGCTCGTTGGCTTTCAGTGAAAAACCATACTAAAGGCTGACTAATTAAATCAGTATTTTCACTGAAGATAATGCTAGCTATCTAAAAAGGCAGAAGAAAAATAAATCATATACTGATCAGGAGGTAAGTCATGCAAAGGATAATAGGGCCTTAAAATATTAGGAAACAAAAAGACGATTAAATGACATTACTCTTTCAGAAACTATTTGATTGGGTTTTACCCCTGTGAAACCTTTCACAATGTTTAAATATCACTAAGAAGACCTCAAAATTATCGACATATTTTGTGTACACACACATGCACTCACGTGCACACACGCACACACACAGATAGATAGATGATAGATACATGCAGATAGATAAATGATAGATAAACAGGTAAGTAGGTAGGAAGATAGATGATAGGTAGATAGATACAGAGATACATAGATAGATAGATAGGTAGAGAGAGACACAGACAGACAGAGAGACCAACAGACAGACAGGGATACAGTTGACAGATAAAGTTGACCCTTGAACAACCTGGAGATGAGAGGACCCAATCCCCCAAGCAGTTGAAAATCTACATGTCACTTTTGACTCCCCCAAAACATAGAGCCCAATAGTGGGCTCTATTGACCCAAAGCCTTACTAATTAACACGTTATGTATATTATATATTGCATACTGTATCCTTACAGTAATAAATAACTCTTTCTTAATTTTTCAATACCTTTAGGCTATGTGGTTTTTCAAATTGTCACAAATCTCTAAACACTTCTTCAATACCCATGTATTGAAAAACTTCGAGTATAAGTGAACCTGTGGAGTTTAAACCAATATTGTTCAAAAGTCAACTATATAGGTATGTAGATATACATATATAACATAATGACTATTTAACAGAATATCTTTGTTCAGAACACAGGACTCTATATACACTGGTGGCTTTTGCAGAGTGAGCTCCTCATCAATAATCCAATTTGTTTATGGTCAAATCTGGTCAGAATTCACTCTGTGTCTGCACATTCAAAGTTCAAATATATCACTCACATACAAAATTAATTTCAGAAAAAATGAATCAGTGAATGCCTGGTATATGCATCAAAAAAGTAGTGCATTTTGTCAGTAGTGCATGAACTACCAAATGAGATATTTCAAAATTCAAGCCCTTATTTCATAGGAGTGCTTCAAGACTTGCTGTCATAAGACTGTTGTCTGGCATTTTTTCCACGAGTACCTAAAAAATCCAGCTGAGAATTATACCATGTCATTAGCCTATTGATGATATCAAATAGAAACTATGGCAGGCAGCTTAGGCGCTCAAATATTTTAACTAAATTGATACTGTTAAGTCAAAAACAATTTTGATTACTACTACAAAACTATAATGCTATGACTATCAATAAATAAGATTTGAGCTCTGTGCTAAGTGATTTATATGCTTATGTAAACCTCACAGCAATACTTCGAAACAGATGGTATTAATTTGAAATGCTTTTTATAAATGAAGACACTGCATAAGGAAAACCGAAGTAACTTGTGGAGGTCACACAGGTGAGGAAGAGGTGGAGTCAAAATTCAGACCCAGAGCTAGCGAACTGTAGCGGGCCCAAAACATGAGACCAGTATGTTAGAAATAAGTAATATATATCACTTTGGGTCCTTTTAAGAAGCAATGAATTCATAGTAACAGACAACTTGATGACCTTATGAAAATAAGTTTCTTTAAAAATAAGTAGGCAGGGTCTGTTTCAGCATAAAGAAGAAAGGAGGAAGCGAGGAAGCACCAAGCACATTATGTAAATCCTACGACGCGGTCACAAACGACTTTCTCTCTGGGGAAAGCTTAACCACATATTGCATATCGTATTCAAAATTAAATTCTACATCATTTGAAGTTTAAAATACAAAAAAGTAAAGGAACAGCTTAGGAATATGAAGAAAGCTTTCAGAAAACCAAAGTGTCAAATAGACTATTTTAAAATAATGGAACAGAACATGTTGGAGGAGAATGCAGTTTCTTTTTTTTTTTT